>NC_042617.1:161298265-161602679 GCF_901001135.1 Rhinatrema bivittatum
GTTACCTTGGTCATTTCATTTTACTGTACTGGCCACGTATGGCTTTCCGGGTGAGATTTTGGATATATTGCATATTTTATATCATGTGCCGAGGGCTGCGGTTATGGCCAATGAAGGGGTGTTCACCTATTTTCCTTTGGAACGGGGTACTTGTCGAGGGGGTCCGCTCTCTCTCTTTTTGTTTATTTTGTGCATGGAGCCCCTAGCCCATTGGTTGCTGCAGACCCCCTCAAAGGTATTGCGTGTGGTGGACAGGAGGTGAAACTGGCATTGTTTACTAGTGATCTTTTAATGGCAGTGGAGGACCCTCTAAATTCTTTATCTCAGTTGATGCTTTTGATGCAGTTTCTGGGCTGAAAATCAGTAGAGATAAATCTTTAGTGTTGGACATAAGAAAATAAGAAATTACCATACTGGGTCAGACCAAGGGGGTCCATCAAGCCCAGCATCCTGTTTCCAACAGTGGCCAATCAAGTTACTAGTACCTGGCAAGTACCCAAAAACTAAGAATATCCCATGCTACTGATGCTAGTAATAGCAGTGGTTATTTTCTAAATCAACTTGATTAATAGCAGGTAATGGACTTCTCCTCCAAGAACCTATCCAAACCTTTTTTAAACCCAACTACACTAACTATATTAACCACATCCCCTGACATCAAATTCCAGAGTTTAATTGTGCATTGAGTGAATAAGAATTTTCTCGGATTAGTTTTAAATATGCTACATGCTAACTTCATGGAGTGCCCCCTAATCCTATTATCCAAAAAAGTAAATAACCGATTCACATTTACCCGTTATAGACCTCTCATGATTTTAAAGAACTCTATCAAATTCCCCCTCAGCCGTCTCTTCTCTAAACTGAATAGCCCTAACCTCTTTAGTCTTTCCTCATAAGGGAGCCGTTCCATCCCCTTTATCATTTTGGTCGCCCTTCTCTGTACCTTCTCCATCGCAATTATATCTTTGTGGTGCGGTGACCAGAATTGTACACAGTATTCAAGGTGCGGTCCAGAGACTTATGTCACACTTGGCAAAGGAATTTCCTTTAGGTTGGACAGAGGATAAGCTCACCTATTTAGGGCTGTGGATTCCCAGAGATATCTCTAGGCTTTATCAGCTCAACATTAATCCCTTAATGGACAATACCAGGCGTCTGTTAGATAGTTGGCAATTTCTCCCATTGTCTTGGTATGGCAAAGTTCAATTGGTTAAAATGGTCATTCTGCCAAAATGGTTATATGTACTACTAACGCTGCCGATTTGGCTTCTTAAAAAACATGTCCCTGTTGTGGAATACTTTAGTTTCTCACTTTATTTGGAATAAGAAATGGCCACATATGAATCCAGCAAACTGACAGCTTGGACTTCGAGATGGTGGCCGTAAAGTGCCGAATTTATAGGTTTATA
This sequence comes from Rhinatrema bivittatum, assembly GCF_901001135.1. Taxonomy (NCBI): domain Eukaryota; kingdom Metazoa; phylum Chordata; class Amphibia; order Gymnophiona; family Rhinatrematidae; genus Rhinatrema; species Rhinatrema bivittatum. The sequence goes on from NC_042617.1 coordinate 161,299,675, forward strand.
ATGTGATGTGCCTTCTTCAAATGGTCTGAGATTGCCTCGGGAAGGGGAATACGGTCATGGATGTTGTGTTAGATGGGGGTTAGTGAAACTTTTAGGGGTGTCCTATCTTTTGCATGGAGGAAAGCAAGCTCTGCCCCCTTGGTTAAGGTTGGACCCATTGTTTTTTATCTGTTCTCCAAGTATGGACATGGGTGTGGGTCAAATATGAGCTTTCTCCCACAGCATCGATTTTTTTGCCCCTTCAGGGGAATGAATTTTTTTGCCAGGCCTGGATCATGTTATTTTCCATAAATGGGAGGCAGCCGGTCTTAGGAATATTGGTCAATTTTGAATGGACTTGACATGTGGTGGTAACTCTGCAAACTCTAAAAGATAAGGATGGCCTGGAGATTAAAGATTTTTATCCCTATTTGCAGGTGTATCACTATGTTTATTCTGTATTGCATAGAAATCAAGCGATTTTCACTACAGGGAAATTTGAAGGGGCAGTCTTTAAACTACCATCTCACAGGCCGATACAGTACAGTGCGCTCCGGCAGAGCGCACTGTTAACCCGCTTTTGGACGCACGTTTGACGCGCTAGCTTTACCCCTTATTCAGTAAGGGGTAACAGCACGAAAACACGCAGCCAACCCCCCCCCTCCCCGAAACTAATAGCGCCCGCAACATGCAAATGCATGTTGATGGCCCTATTAGTTATTCCCACGTGATTCAGTAAGTAAAATGTGCAGCCAAGCCGCACATTTTACTTTCAGAAATTAGCGCCTACCAAAGGTAGGCGTTAATTTCTGCAGGCACCGGGAAAGTGTACAGAAAAGCAGTAAAAATTGCTTTTCTGTACACCCTCCGACTTAATATCATGGAGATATTAAGTTGGAGGTCCCAAAAGTAAAAAATAATTTAAAAAAATTTTTTTAATCAGCCCACGCCTCACGGGTTGAAAACCGGACGTTCAATTTTGCCGGCGTCCGGTTTCTGAACACGTGGCTGTCAGCGGGTTTGAGAACCAACGCAGGCCCTCATTTGAATACTGAATCGCATGCACAGGAGAGTGGCCTGTGCGCTCGCCCACTCTCCTGCGACTTTTACTGTATCGGCCTGTCAGTCTGGGTTAATTTCTACCCTCTATAGGGGTTTAATGGATGACTGGACAATTGACCCCCTTTCCTTTGTCACAGCGAAATGGGCCAGGGATTTCGGGTTGCAGCTGGAAGAGGCTGATATTAGATTTTCTCTGACTGGGTTTGGGCAACTAGTTGAGTGTGTCAATTTTCGTGAAACAATTTAAGGTGGTTTACCTGCTTTACTTTTCTCCCTCCCGTGCTTTTAAGGCGGCTATTACCCAGAAACTGGCCTGTTTGAAATGTGGGGTGGCAGAAAGCACATTTTTTTCATTCGTTTTGGTCATGTGCGAACATTAAATGTTTTTGGGCTTCTGTATATATTTTGAGCAATTTACCACCTTTGTTTTTTCTCTTTTGTACACACCCCTCTGTGTTCTCTGCTTTACTCAATTATGGTGTTTGGCCTCTCTTGCACTAACGTGTATGGCACCACTTGCCTAGATCAGGCTGTCCTCCAAACTGGATGATTTAACAAGAAGGGGTCAGATTAGAGAAGCAACCAAGAAGCCAATGGCAACTTTGAAAGAACTAGAGGCTTCCATGGCCAGGAGTGGTCAAAGTGTGTGTGAGACAATATCCCAAACACTCCAGAAATATGGCCTGGTATTGCAGTGTCACTACTCAAAAAAGCCTACCTTGAATCCTGTTTGAAGTATGCAAACACTCAGAGGATACTGTAGCCATGTGGCAAAACATTTTGTGGTCAGAAACTAAAACAGAATTTTTTGGCCTGAATACAAAGAATTACATTTGGCGCAAAGCCCACGAGGGCACATCACCCAGCAATCACCATTCCTTCTGTTGAACATGGTAGTGGCAGCATCTTGTTACACAGATGTTTCTCATCAGCAGAGACTGGGACACTTGTTAGGATAGAAGGGGCAACAAATGGAGGAAAATCCTTGAGGGAAATCTGCTGCCCTCTGCAAAAAGGCTGAAACTGGAATGGAAATTCATCTTTTAGTACGACAACCCGAAGCACACAGCCAAAGCTACTCTGGAGTGGCTTAAGAAACAAAAAGGTAAATATCTCAGAGAGGCTCTGTCACAGCCCTGACCTTAATCCAATCTAAAATCTGTGGCATAATTTAAAGATTCTGTTCATCAGTGCTCCCTAAGGAATTTGACAGAGCTTTAATAATTTTGCAAAGAATGGTCTAATATATACAAATCTAGATGTGTAAAGTTGGAAGAGACTTATACCAACAAACTCATATAACTGCTGCCAAAAGTGCTTCTACCAAGTACTGACTCAGGAAGGGTGGAGACTTATTCAGTTTTTGGATTTCAGTTGTATTTATATGCATATGCTTTGTCCTCCGATAAAACATTTTTAGTCCTAAAGGCGTGAAACATGGCATGTTAAGTGGAAAGAAAATCCTAATTTAATTGCATGCAAGTGTGATGCACTGACATAAGAAAATGTGAAAAATATTCAAAGGGGTGTAGACTTTCTATAGGCACTGTACACCAGTCCTTGTATTGAAGTCTCAAAACCTTCAGTGATTTTATATTACCTGTCTTATCATCCCTTACACACATCCTTTCCAAGTGAAGATTCCTAGGTGGTTGTTTTGGGTTTTTTTTTAAGTCTACAGACCGATACAGTACAGTGCGCTCCACCGGAGCGCACTGTTAGCCTGGGTTTGGACGTGCTTTTTTGACGCGCAAGCCGTAATTACCCCTTATACAGTAAGGGGTAATAGTGCGTCGAAAACACGCATCAAACCCCCCTAAAACTAATAGCGCCCGCAACATGCAAATGCAAGTTAATGGCCCTATTAGTTATTCCCACACGATACATAAAGTAAAATGGTCAGCCAAGCCGCACATTTTAATTTCAGCCAGCACCGGGGAAGTGTACAGAAAAGCAGAAAAAACTGCTTTTCTGTACACCCTCCAACTTAATATCATAGCGATATTAAGTCGGAGGCCCCAAAATTAAACACAAAATAAAAAATAAAAATAAAAATAAAAATTCAATCGGCTGGCGGCCCACGGATTGGAAGACTGACGCTCAATTTAGCTGGCGTCCATTTTCCGAACCCGTAGCTGTCAGTGGGCTCGAGAACGGACACCGGAAAAATTGAGCGTCAGCTGTCAAACCCACTGACAGCCGCTGCTCCTGTCAAAAAGGAGGCGCTAGGAACACGCTAGTGTCCCTAGCTCCTCTTTTTACTGCGGGCCCTAATTTGCATGTTCTTCCCTCCTGAATCGCGCGCACAGGAGAGTGGCCTGCGCTCGCCCACTCTCCCGCGACTTTTACTGAATCAGCCTGTTAGTAAGTAGGTTCCATACCCCTACTTGTCTTTAGTTCCTTTCTGTAATCCTTCTAGTTATGCTATTTTTTTTTGGGGGGGGGGGGGGGGGAGATTTAGATTGGGTGGCCAAAGCTATACACAGTGAGACGGATTTTAAACCCCCCTGCTCGTGTAAATCCAGCCGGATTTACGCGAGCAGGGGGTTTAAAATCCGCAGATTTAAATCAGCAGAGCCCCGGGACTCACGTAAGTCCCGGGGTTTCTGAAAAGGGGCGTGTCGGGGGCGTCGCCGAGTGACGCCGCGTTTGGGGGCATGGCACGGCGTTTGTTGGGCGGGCCCGGGGCGTGGCGCCGGCCCGGGGGCATTCCGGGGGCGTGGCCTCGCCCTACAGAACAGCCCCTGGGTCGGGTCTCGGCGCGCCAGCAGTCCGCTGGCAGGTGTAAATCCATGGATAAAGGTAGGGGGGGTTTAGATAGGGCCGGGGGGGGCGAAAGTAAGTTCCCTCCGAGGCCGCTCCGATTTCGAAGCGGCCTCGGAGGGAACGGAGGCAGGCTGCGCGGCTCGGCGCGCCCAGGCTGCCCAAAATCGGCAGCCTTGCACGCACCGATCCAGGATTTTATAAGATACGCGCATATCTTATAAAATCCAGCATACTTTTGTTTGCACCTGGTGCGCAAACAAAAGTACGCGAACGAGCAATTTTTTAAAATCTACCCGAGTATTCAAGAATTTGTATAACCGTAAAATGGCATGCTCTGCCTATACAACTTTTCAAATTCCTAAAGCTCTTCAGCTTTTTTTTTTTTTTTTTTTTTACCACTACTGCACACCAGGTCAACCTCTTTAGAGAACTTATATAAGCAAAGTGGGGTGGAGGGGAGGAATATATTAGATTTTTTTGTGCAAAGCAATGGGTTTGAAAAGCGGCAGCTGAACAGTGCATTGGCTCTTGTATTTAATTATTTCCTGTTATATATTGGACATCAAGGCAAACCATGAAAGGGGGGGGGAGGAGATTTGGCATGCACACATTTTAAAAACTGAAATTATCAATGTACTATAACAGGTAAAATAATAATGAATAAATCAAGCAGAACTGAAAGGAGTCCTAAGCCAAACCCTTTTGATAGGAAGATCATATTGCTGCTATTGCTGGATGTCAGTTTGCAGCCATGATTCATCATAAGCACACATACTGGTAACTGGGTTATCCGCATACTTTTTCTTTCCCAATTCTATTTGGAAATTGGGGGGAAAAACAATGACATGAAATGAAGCAAAGTAACACCCAATTTAAAAAATGAAGACTGAATAGAAACATGAAATAAAAAGTTGGGGGAAGAGTAGGACCACAATTCCCTGAGAGTGAGATGCGGGCGCATCGGGGTGGCTTTTAAAATAGGGCGGGCGTAAGCCCTACATGCGCACATCGGGCTTTTAAAATTCACCTTGATGTGTGGTCACATCATGGATCCATATTGATGGATTAAGGAATTGAGTTTTGTTTCAATTTTTTCTTTCCAAATAATTCTCAATACTCTAATTTGCCTTTTTTTTTTTTTTTTTTTTTTAACCAATGCTGCAGACTTTGCTGAGGTCTCAATATATGATCCACAATGACTCCAAGGTTCATTTTCTGAGCAGTAACTGCTAATCATCAATGTGTGCTTCACTTCTAAGCAGAAAGCACATAAGGAAGAGGGAGGAGAAACATAGAAACATGACAGCAGATGATGATCGTATGGCCCATCTAGTCTGCCCATCCGTCCAGTTAATTTAGCATTATAATTCTCATCATTTTCTCAGTGATCCCCTGTAGGAGGAGCCCCGATAAATACACCACATCCCCATACTGCATGGTCGTTGCTATCATTTTTACTGCAATAGGGTTGTGGGGCAGTGGAGGAATGCGTTCGCTCAAGATGGACTACACCAGGACTTTAGTAGGGTGATAAAAAGGGCAAGTATGATGAATTGGACCACACACACCACACCACTAAATCCCAAGCACCATTGGTGACCTGGCACCCAAACATTTCATACTGTACAACAGAGGTTCCCAAAGGCAGTCCCTCAAGGAGTGCAACCTAATCAAGTTTTCAGAATTTCTACAATGCACATTCATGAGATCTATTTATCTACAACGGAAGCAGTGCATGCAAATAAATTTCCTTCATGTTCACTGTGAAAATCTGAAAACCCAACTAGGTGCAGTCCTCAAGGACTGAGTCTGGGGACCTTTGTGCTACAATAATGATATTCCATACTTAAGTGTTGCCATCTGTTTAGCTGCTGTACATGTAGGATACCAATAAATCCTGATACATAGCCATTGTAAAAATTAAATAAGCATAGCATATTAATAGACATCTGAATAGGCAATTTGTCTTATCTAATAAGAATCAGACAGGTGCAGACAGTATATGCCTCACTGAACTCCACAGCTATTTAATCATGCGATCTTAAAGGACAATCTGAGGATCCAAAGCTAGCACAAATGTTTCATATACACTTTTTAGCTATATACTCTTAAAATCTTACATGAACACTTCTTGACAACTTCCTGAACAACAATTTGTGTAACAGAAATGCTGCTCATGACCCTTTAAAAAAAGTAAATTGGGATATGCAGCCCCCAAATGTTTTCAGTTTGGGGGTTTTGTTTGTTTTGTGGGATTTTTTTTTTATCTACATTTGGTTGGTTTATATTTTTTGTTTGTTTAGTTTTTTAATTCAATTTTTTTATCAAACAAAAAAAAATTAAAATAGGGGTGCCCCATCTCCCCCCCAAAAAAAGAACCATGGAACAAAATGGCGCTGCTAACTGTGAAGGAAGTTGACAGTGACATTATTCCAGTGCTGTCCTCCAAGGAGACAGTGTCGTTTGAAGCATCAGCACAAAAGAAATCGGGAGACCTTGTGGCCAGGCTCCAGAGGCAGAAAGCAGCCTAGGCCTTGGCACCCAAAACAGGCGTCAGGGCCAGGCCCTAGTGCTAGGCCTATACTTCACAAGGCCAGGGCTCACCGGAGGACTTTTATTTTTTTTAAATCAAATATGAAAATACTTCTAAATTTTTAGGTATTGTTGTAGAAGGCTATTTTTAGTTTGTTCCATTTGGAAGAAACAAAAAATGGCCTCATTTGTTGCATTTTTTGCTTTCATTAAAAACAAATGCAGATCCCTAAAATCAGATACCCAAATTGTAAAAAGGATCATTGTAAGACAACTTATTCAATACTTAAGACCCAAATCCAATTATTTCAATTATTGATTAGGAATATAAGAAATGCCATGTCACAATGAAAAACTTGGCAGATGGGTATAATTATCTAGACATCTACACGATTGCTCTCAAACTTCAAGTAGAATTGATTTGTAACTTCCCCATAGCTTTGCCTATCCAAGTCTATGGCAGAAAGAATACTTTAAATTGTGCCCCTTGCATACAATCATTTGTTTCACACAAGTCACACTTTGCAGATGATGCATAGGCTGCTATAAATGTATATACTTTCCACCTAGCCTTTTTCATGCCAACAAAAAATTTGGAATGATCCACGACTTGAAACCAAGAAACAAATTTAAACATAACATGGTGAATGACAGTAGATAAAGACTAAAATATATTCATTTAAAAATATTACTGGCTTAAATTCAATATCTCCAAGCAAGGAACAAATCCTAAAAAGAAAAAAAAGCATATACAAACAGCAGTACATCACAGTTATACAAGCTCCAACTATACAAATCAACCATCACCAAAGAAAATTCAAAACTGAAGAATAAAACAGAATCAACCAACAAAATTAGCAAAGAAATAAAAAACAAATAAATAAATGCCCTATGGTCTCCTAAAAGAGAAGGCTTACACAAACAGGATTTTATTTCCTAAATGTCAAAGACCCTTTAAATATTTCAGTTCACAAGGCTCACCTAGCCTGCCCAGTGTACTTTGGATAGATGGCACTTGGCAACTATGACAAACTTTAATTACAGATGATCTAAAGCCAAGTAGAAATTTTTCATGCGCTTAACGAACTGGGGTATATTTTAAAAAAGAGTGCGATCGCGTACTTTTGTTCGCACAGCAGGCGCAAACAAAAGTACGCTGGATTTTATAAGATACGCGCATAGCCGCGCGTATCTTATAAAATCCTGGATCGACGCACGCAAGGCTGCCAATTTTGGGCAGCCTGCGCGTGCCGAGCGGCGCAGCCTGCCTCCGTTCCATCCGAGGCCGCTCCGAAATCGGAGCGGCCTCAAAGGGGACTTTCTTTTGCCCTCCCCTCACCTTCCCCTCCCTTCCCCTACCTAACCAACCCCCCCCCCCCCCCCTTACCTTTGTCCCTCGATTTACGCCTGCTAGAAGCAGATGTAAATCTAAGCGCGCCAGCGGACTGCTGGCGCGCCGTCATCCGACCCGGGGGTTGGTCCGGAGGCCTCGACCACGCCCCTGGGCCGGCGCCATGCCCCAGGTCCCGCCCCCGAAACACGTCATTCGGCCCCGCCCCTGACACACCCCCTTTTTTAAAAACCCGGGACTTACGCGCATCCCGGGGCTCTGCGCGCGCCTGTGGCCTATGCAAAATAGGCGCGCCGGCGCGCAAGGGCCCTGCTCGCGTAAATCCGGGCGGATTTACGCGAGCAGGGCATTTAAAATCCACCCGACTATGTTTTTCTCTCAAAATGTACTTACAGTTGCTTAACAATTACTATTTTTAAGCCATTTATCAATATTTTACACAGCAATACAATGAATGTACATTCAAACCACACTGAAAAAATATTGTACAAACAGTATCATTACATGTGGAGTAATAAATTCAAATCATATTTGAAGATCATCTACATAACATTAGGTAAACCCCTCCCACACCACCCTTAAATCCACATGGATAGCTTGCATTCAAATCTAAAATTATAATATATAAAGATCAAAGTGGAATATGTTTGTGGGTGTGACTCACCAAAGCAAGAGACGCTTTTTTTTTTTTTTTTTTTTTTTTTTTTTAACTCAAGAATTATCTAGTTCCTTTCCCTTTCTGGTTATATTTTAGGAAGGATTCCCAGATAGATATGACTTGAGTGATCGAGGGCTGGCCTTTAGATAGGGTGGGCTGGTCAGTCAGTGGGCCATGCAGCAGTAGGGATTATAGACTCCCAGTCTAAGACTAGGTTTTAAGTAGGTTAAGCCTCCCCAAAGCCTGGTAAGCCAAGTGTGCCTCCATACGCCCTCTGCAATGCAGGAGGAGCAGCATTTAATAGCACATCAGCTTCCTCTACCACGCTGGGCTATTGAAGGATTGAGGGAAGAATGCCTGTAGAGAAGGGGGACAAAGTGCATAGAAAGAGGGGAATGAAAGGGGGAGATAGAACCTAGAGGGAGGGAAGGGAATGGATGGAAGGAGATCTGAAAGAATGTCTGGAGGCAGGGGACAAGGAGAACAGCATTTCTGAAGGAGCAGGAACACTGTCTGAAGGAGAGAGAATGCAAGGAGGGAGCAAAGACTGCCTGGAAAAAGGGAGAGGTGGAGAAAATGGTTAGAGAGAGGGAGAATGTTTGGAGGGAAGAGGAGAAGAGAGAGAAGGCTATCAACAATTTTCACCCAGAGCGCTAATTTCCCTAACCCTGGCCCTAGTGACATCTTTCAAGGCAAATATATGTTTGTTCTTCCATAACAATCTCATCAGTCTGTCTCTCCTGGGACAATTGTTTAATTTATTTAAATAAGCTAACTATTTTATATCTACCTGCAACTAGGAAGTGCTTCACTAATTTATCTTTCTTCAGGTTTATCACCTGCATATCCAAGCACCATATATAAATGATCTAGGAGTAGATAAGTCTCTCTAATGTTAGCAGTTTCTAAAAACAGTTTAACTTCAAGACACTGCCACCAGATAGGGTCCACTGTGCAATCCTGCCAGGATCAGGGTGAGAAATTTCAATTAAAACAATTTTGTTAGCACATTAGGTACGAGATAGGAGCTATAGAAAGCTCCCTAATGATTTTCTCCAATTTGTGTGGCTATCAAGGTAAGTTCTGTTGATTTCCATGTATTTGCACAAGCCACTTCTTCAATTTCCATCTTTAGCTTCTGCTCCTTTTCATATAAGAGTACTCAGAGTTTGGTTGAGTAAACTCTTGTATAGCCTGGAAATTAATCCTTTTGCAGAACTTCTTTGCAAAAGCAGGGATTCCCGATTCAGTTTGTCCTACTCCATTTTTACTTGGGGAAAGAGAACCAAACGTCTAATTTGACTCAATTAAAATTAGCACAATCAAGGAAAATCTAACTCTCTCTTTTCATTCTCAAACTGGATTAATTTCTTTTTAGAAAAGGATAGACACGGAGGAAAGTCTGGACTATGTCATTAACAAGGCATTAGAAAAATAAATGTAAATCCTGCCTTGATTTTCCACTTTTCTCAAAAGTCAGAAGTAAGTCTGGTCAGGGGATTCCGGTACAGTAAAGGAGGCTATGACTTTCAGCATCCAGGTCACCTGATAACCTGTCTTCTATCTGCTCAATATTGAGAGCCTCCTAATTTATACTATTCAAATATAGTTTTCAATTATGAAGTTAACACAATAAAAATTAGTTTTAATTTGGAAAATAAAATGCTACTGAGCATCCCTGCCAAAAGGAACTGACATTTTAAAAAGCAATTGCTTGATTCAATATATATAATACTAGGGATGTGCATTTGTTTTGAATGAATGCGCAATCTGCAACGTATAGGTCCCTATTCGTTGCATTCGTGGGTTCCCGAAACGCATGGCGAACCCCCACGAATGCAACGTCTCATTAACGAATAAGACTCCCAACCTCCTGAAACCCCCCCCCCCCCCAAAGACCCTGGTGGTCCAGCGGGGGTCCTGGAGCGATCTCCTGCACTCGGGCCGTTGGCTACCAGTATTCAAAATGGTGCTGATAGCCTTTGCCCTTACTATGTCACAGGGGCTACCGGTGCCATTGGTCGGCCCCTGTCACATGGTAGGAGCACAAGATGGCGCCCGCAATACAGAAAGCAAAATGTGCGTCCAAGCGTCCAAAGGCAGGAGTTAATTTCAGACAGCACCAGGCAAGTGTACAGAAAAGTAGAAAAAACTGCTTTTCTGTATACCCTCCGACTTAATATCATAGCGATATTAAGTCAGAGGCCCCCCAAAAAAAATCTGCCCGCAGGTTGGAAAATAGACGCTCAATTTTGCCGGCATCCGTGTTCCGAACCTGTAGCTGTCAGCGGGTTTGACAACCGACACTGGTAAAATTAAGTGTCAGCTATCAGACCCATTGACAGCTGCCGATTCCGCCAATAAGGAGGCACTAGGGTCACGCTAGTGTTCCTAGCGCCTCTTCATTAGCACAGGCCCTAATTTAAATACTGAATCGCGCGCCCAGGAGAGGTGCCTGGGACGCGATGGGAGAGCGGGCGCCGGCTCTCCTGTGGAGTTTACTGTATGGGCCTGATAAATAGCTCTTAAATTTGAATGAGAACTGCTTACCATAAAACAGCAAAGAAACAGCCAAATGCCAATTGTGAAAAATGCATATGTGGGTAACCTGTCAGGGAAGCATTACTCTACCGTAATATGTTTAACATTAAGATCTAGATCTACTATATCAGAGCCAGCATTTATTTACTTGCAGAATTCTGCAAGGCAAATATTTCCAATTACAGAGGAACCACTTATTTGGCTCAGGCATTTTGCGTAACAGGAGCATTATTCTGTGGGATGTTTAAGTTTTGAGGGGCGGAGTATCATCTTACATAGTCACTAATACTAGATTAACATGCAATTTTAGGGTTTTATTCCCCATATCTTTATCAGAGTAAAACAGATAAAAACATTTGATTCACAAAAGAGAATTCCTGATTCTCTTTTCAATTCATATTTACTTAAACTATTTTAAATCTTTATAGTGTTTCAAACCTACCACTGTATGTATGTATATATAAATACACATATACATATAGAACTATGAGTCCCGGAACTCACTGCAGATTGGACATTCTGGAAGCTACCGACTTCATTCAAAGTAAAGCAGGTAGGATGGAAAGGGGTGATGGAAAGGGGTGATGAGGAATATGCAATAATGAGTTTATTATAAATGAGACAGAACAGGTCAGTTTTGGAAACACACCACTAAAAGAAAACTGCAATATTTCAAAAGTATGCTCAACCAGTATTAGCATTTATTGAAAATTTTACTGAAAAGATGTTATGAAAACAGTTACATTCCTCTTGTGCAACTTACCTGAGTTTTCAGCAATGTCAAACTATCCTGCATGAATATTAGCTGTCAAATTATTTGCAACATTTTATACAACATGGACCAATCAAATTTGATAAGTGTGAGATCATTTGTCTCTCTTCCTAACTCCAGGGATGTGTACCGGAATAGCTCTAGCGACTGTAAAAGCAATGATTTTCAAGGATAGAAAAATACTGCTCGTTCAGGCAACTAAATATGTTCATTCCTATCATATGCCAGAAGACTCATTTAGGCCAAGGAGGTGAGCGCTGCCACCATGGCCCACAGTCTTCAACTAAATCTCTACCTTTGGGTCTGTACGTCATGCTAATATAACAGATAAACCCACAGTGCCTTCAGTTAACCACTTAAGCACTGCTGCTTTAATATTTTCAGTATACACAGTGCTGCCACTCCTCCTTTCTTCTTACCCTATTCCTTGCTGAATAGATTATAGCCGGATTTATTATATTCCAATCATGGTTCACAAAATAATCATGTATTTGTTACCACCACTATAGCCAAATCAGCCTCTTCCATGACTGCTTCTAGATCTAGGACTTTATTCCCTATACTATGAGCATTAGTGTACATAGATTTTCAGACACATTGACTACCTTGGGAAAGATATACATGGGGGCTGATATAATAAGCTGCGCTAATGCTGCTGCAGGTTTTTACGCATACTCGCGCGGGTTTTTAAGTGCATTTTTCCCATGCTAGTTTTCCATGTCTATGTAATAACGTGGTCAGCACAGGGAAAACTTGTGCACAAACCTGCTTACAAACCCATCACTGGTTTTGCACGAGGGCATGCAAATGACATGCAAAGGAGCCAATTAACTATTCACAGCCTATACAGGGAGCCGCGCATCTGCTAGCATGGGCTTTTGTACGCGGGTTTTTTAGCGCCCGGGTCAGGGCAGGAATTAAGTTAAAGCACGTGTCTAGATGCTGATTTTCACCACTGCTGGCATTAGTGTGGCTGTGTGTCCATACAGCTCTGGAATAATCATGGATTACCTTCACTTTTTCTGGATGTTATGATACATTTTGCTCGTCAACTGAAGAAATGTCTGCTGCATTTCCCGTGCTTACCAGCATCTGCCAGTACAGCTACCACACGATCAGAGACAGAACATGAAAGGGTTATACATTGCTCTACTCACCTTTAGACCCTCTCCCAGACCACTAACATTTTCACTGTTTTCTGAAAGGGAAAGACTTTCGCCCAGTGAATCACTCAGTCACCACATTAATGTGGGTTTCAGCACGGTCTATTACATAAGGGCCTTGACCGCGCATTTTCGCACGTTTTACTTTTGCATGGATTTTCTGCATGTCTCATTTGCATACCCATCTTATTACATTCCCACAGAGGTGCCTGCTTTTGCCATGCATGCTACAAAAAAAAAATGCACAAATAACTGGCGCTGATTTCATCGCAGCTCTTATTATATCGGCCCAAACTGATTCCACTGTTATACAATGCCATCAAGGGAGAAATCCCAACATCTGCTCATTCTGCTAAGTATTTTTCAGTCATTCTAGACTGTAAAGACTCGCCATGATGTCTGAGGAGTAGATGATCAGTCAGTTTCTAATTCTGGTGACTAAGACATCCGAAATAAAGGCATTTGAGTGTTCTTGAGATAAATTTCAATAAAGAAAATAGTGAGCCAGTTTGAATTTTAAGAATTTCCCATTCTCCTGACGCAGGCACTTCTTGCTGAAACATTGAGGTGTCAGGAAAAGGGAAAAGCAGCATGAAAAAAATGTGGAAGTTGATAGGGAAAAAAGAAAAATAAATTAAAAAGCTAAACTAGATTAAGCTGGCAGGAAAACAGAGAAAACTATACAAGTAACAGTGGGCATAGAAAACTAAGAGGGACATAGCAGATTGCTACAGAATAAAGAAAAAAATTGGGTCATAAATTGACTCTAGACAGCCCCTTTTTTGACTGCGATTGAGTTTGAAACATTTAAATAGTGTTTGGGATTTTCTAATTCTCATATTATAATGGTGTTTGCAATTCTCTAATTTTTATTAAATGTGATTAAGTGTCTGCACGAAAAAGGTATAGCTTTCTATATTTACATACATGTGTTTTTGAAATGTTGCATGTTAAAATATTCTCGTGTACAGTGCATTTTGTACATTTGTATGAGATTTAGTTATAATTACACAAATAAATAATACGAGTGGATATAAAATTATAAAGAGTAATTGAACATTTGTATTTTACTGTTCTTGTGATGGTTTAATATCTTGAATGTTAAGAACAAAGTAAAGCATTTTGTGTGTTTAGTTATAGTGCATTCTAGACTGTACACCAGATGTAGGCCATGGAGAAAAAATGACCATGATCCTTCATTTTGTAGACATATCTTTAGAGCCTCATAATTGTGAGCCTGTCTGCAAAAAGGAACATTTATTGGGATTAGTGCCATACGTGGAGACAACCGCTGCTGGTATGATAAACGCTAGCCTTCACCAATTAGAAGAGATATCATTACCTATTGAAAACATATGTAGTCGAGGCTCTAATGGAAGCAATAAGAAGGAAGAAAATGCTGTGCAACAAATAACTTTGGGTATAATCCACAAGCTTGCTTTGTTCTTTGCTGTGATATATACAATATAAACAGGGAAAGACAGGAGTAACTATATAATACACACCATATAATCTCCCGCATTCACATTTTATGCTGTATTTAATTATTCTTTATGTAAGAGGGAAGGCCCTCAGCTCTGAGTAGAAGCACCCACAGGCTGCATCTGGGCTCAGAAATTCAATCACGGGTCCAAAAAAAGCCTCTTTATTTATATAATATACTTAATGGACATGCCATTTACAAGAAGGTTGACATATTGGAAAAGATTTATTGACAATCAGGCCGATTCAGTACGGTGCGCTCAGGCTGAGCGCACCGTTAGCCCCCTTTTGGACGCGCGTTTGACGCGCTATTATTACCCTTTATACAGCAAGGGGTAATAGCGCGTGGAAAACATGTACCCAAACCCCACCCCCCCCCCCGAAACTAATAGCGCCCGCAACATGCAAATGCATGTTGATGAGCCTATTAGTCCCGCGCGATACGGAAAGCGAAATGTGCAGCCAAGCCGCACATTTTATGCTCAGAAATTAGCGTCTACCCAAAGGCAGGAGTTAATTTCGTCCGGCACCAGGAAAGTGTACAGAAAAGCAGAAAAAAACTGCTTTTCTGTACACCCTCCAACTTAATATCATAGCAATATGAAGTTGGAGGCCCCAAAAATGTAAAAAAAAAAAAAAAACTGCGGCCCACGGGTTGGAAAATTTTGCCGGCGCCAGTTTTCCAAACCTGTGCCTGTCAGTGGGTTTGACAACTGATGCCGGTAAAATTAAGTGTCGGCTGTCAAACCTGCTGACAGCCACCGTTTCTGCCAATAAGGAGGCCCTAGGGATGCGCTAGTGTCCCTAGCGCCTCCTTATTACCGCGGGTCCTCATTTGCATACTGAATCGCGCGCCCAGGAGAGGGCACACGTCGCCTCGGAGCACCGGCACTCCCGTGCGGTTTACTGAATCGGCCTGTATGTCTTTTTAATCTGGTCCGGGGATGAAGATGAATTGCTAAGCTTTGGGCAATGGATAAACACCTGTGAAGAAAATATCCAGTTTACTATGCAATGATTACACTATTTCATTTCTAGATTTACAGGCATATGAAACCAAGGAAGAAAAACTTGTATACCACAAAAAAAAAACAAATACTTTTCTTCATTATGAAAGTGCACATCTGGTACCGTTGAAGAGTTTACCGGTTTCTCAGTTCATGAGGTATAGCTGAAACTGTTCCAATATTAAACAAACAAGAATCTCAGATGCTGTCTGGGAGTTTATGTGAGCGAAGGTATCTGATGTAGTACATCAAGCAAGCCTATAAGAGAGCATTGTATAGCGATCGAGAAGCACTGCTTAATTGCAGGAATAAAAAAAGACTGAGATAGCAACCTGTGTAACCAGATATTCACCCTTTTCAATAAGGATAGCAAGAAACATGCAACAACATTGGGGTATCATATAAATGATACCTGGAATGGAAGACACTGATTTTAGGATGGCATACCCACGTTCGAGAAATCCGTGAGAGACATTGGGTCCAGCAATGTTACCCACAGTCAAGGAAAGGATGAGCTTCATTAAAGATGGGGGCATATTATATGGACATTATAAATGTGGAGCCTATGATCAAACTTTACAAATAAAGAAATTCAGATGTGAACAAACAAATAAGGTGTATAAATTAAACATTTGCACCACATGTACATCCACATATGTAGTGTACATCAAGTGCTCATGTGATAAGTATTTTTGGGAAAGACAGAGAACTCTGAGAACATAATTAAATGAACACAGGAGATGTGTGCAATCAGAAAGAAAATGCACCGATTATGCAAGATTGTATCCAAAGTGGACATTCTGTCAGAGAGCTTAGATGATTTTCAATTGACCACATCTCAACATCTGAGGAGGACAACAGGAATAGAAAAGTTTATATATATTGAAACAAAAATGGATTTTCGGACAACAAAAAGAAGAACCATTGGGACTTAATAATAGCATAGAATGGAACACTGATTTAGTGTTATGGGCAATTCGTTTTTGCAATATCATATATTCAAATCAGTATGATGTAAAATTGGGGAAAGAATTCAATTGGTGATTTTGAAAATTCACACGAGAGTATAAAAATGCAAAGAAAAGCCGCCATTTTTAAATGTCAGTATAGCCATAAGGAATCTGCATAACTTATTTCTGATCTGGATGCTAACAGTAAGTGTTTGAATTTGAAAATAACTATGATTGTTGCTTTTGCAGAAAACTTCAAGCCCTGACAGCAGTTAAAGCGAAATGTTGGCTACGTCAGCAATTATGTTATACACTGGGATTCACAACTATACAGTGTTGGCTAAGCAAACAAGTTAAAGATAAGAGTTACTCTTATATCTAAGAAATTATTGGCAATTATCAAGTAAATAAGAAATGAAAAGATAAGAGTCACTGTAAATAATACATTTCTAATATATTGGCAAGAGACGTCAAGCACATTCATTAAGTATATTATATAAATTAAAAGTAAAAAAGAAAAAGGTTTTTTCGACCCATGATTGGAATCTCTGATCCAGCCTGTGGGTGCTTCTATTCAGAACGGAGGTCCTTTCCTCTTTCATAAATAATAATTAAATATAGCATAAAATGTGAGTGCTGGACATTATTTGGTAATTTCTTTGCTGTGAACATTCTTTGAATTTAGTTGTTGATGCTGCTGCTTAATATTAGTGGGAGGCAATGGCTTTATTTGACCAAGTACAACATGTTTATGTATATTTCTCAGCTTCAATACTTCATTGGGAAGTTCTAACGTGGCATGTACTTCGAATGAAACAAAATGGTAAAGTCAAATTCATGCCTTGAAACTTCTTCACTATCAGCTAGGTGATATCTATAAACCCTAGTCGACTGTCTGGCAATACCTGATTATTAGATGCTCAAGCTCTTGCAAAAAGCATTTCTTATTTCAAGTTTGAGGTTCCTCTTTTGTTATGTTTGCTGCTCACAGGACGGTCCCACGCATGCTTTCACTCAACTTGACAGCCGCTGCAGCACTCATATGGCAAGAAACACCGCCAGCACAACTCTTCCTCTGTGGCTCTTTAGGTGCATGCGCGCACCACGCAGTGCCCTTTGAAGGCTCCACTGCAGGAATTCCCCTAGTGGGAGCCTCCTAATAGCATCAGGCAGCTGAGTATTTAGACCTAGCCACAAATCTGCATCCTTTTCTCAGCAACGGCCTTCCTTTCCTAAGCCAAGCCTTGCCTGACTCCCAGGATTGCCTCATCCAGCCTATCTACCAACTTTACCTATCCATCTCACCCTTGTCCTCAGTCTTGTTTCCTGGTCTTGTCATCCCTGTTCCCCTATGCCTCGTCAGTCCTGGCCAGTCTCTCCTTTTCTGACCCCAGCCTTGGACTTTGACATATGCTTTGCTTGCCACCTGGAACCAACCCTAATCTTGTCTGCCATTTGCCTCGATTTCTGGACTGTCTCTGGACTCTGCCTATCCCCCTGAAGTCCTAGCCTAGCACATGCTAAAGTACATTCTCCAGCTGTCGGCACAGACCTCGTAGGCTTGCCTGCAAGGCAAAATCAACTGTGCCTCAACAAAAAGGACTTACGCTCACGCCATTCCTTACATCTTCTTGTGTGGCATTACTTCCTCTTTCAAATCAGCATAGCTAGCAAACGATGTCTGATGAAGGAATTTATCATACATGATGCCATTAAGCAACTGAGAAACCAAAAAATTCAATGAATACTGAAGTTTGAGGAAACTGGCAGAGTCACATGAACTTCCTGAGGAGTTGGAGATACTCCATACTGAACCAGATTCAGTTCTTATCAGGCAAAAGAGGAAAAAGTTCATATATGAAGCAGACAACAATCCTATTAAGACCACCAAGAAAAAATTCAAAGTGAACTTTTAGTTTGCAATCCTTTCACATAGCAATGCAAATAGTTGAAAAAAGATTCACGCAGATGCACTGAATTAGTTCTGAGTTTGGCTTGCTCTACATTGTTCACAGTTTGCAAAAATCAACTTCAAAGAATTATGGAAGAGTGCTTAAAGCTAGAGCAAGCTTTACAACTTGGGGACTCCAAAGATATTGATGCTTCAGATTTGTGCAATTGCAAACCATTGCAAGACACGTTCCAAAATATGCATAACTAATTTTGCATGCAAAAAGTCATCTGACAAGTGGTGTCTGCAACATTTCTTGCCTCCTCATCCTCTCTACTTCCTCAATGATACAAGAAAGACTTGTTAGGCTAGCCATACTGTCAATAGAACATGAATTTTGCACAAAATATTTACCTGAAAAAACTTGCTTCCAACTTGCTTAACTGAAAGAATAGAATGTAAAATTCTAATGTGTATTTCTTCTAGTGCAGATGTGGCCAAATCCGGTCCTCAAGAGCCACCATTAGGCCTCGTTTTCAGGATATCCACAATGAATATACATAAGGTAGATTTCATGCAATGCTTTCGGTGTATGCATATCTCTCTCATCCATATTCACTATGGATATCCAGAAAATCTGGCCTGTTTGTGGCTGTTTAGGAGCAAAGTTGGCCACCCCTGTTCTAGTGTATAAATTGTGAAAAGTGTAAAACATATTTAACAATGAGAATGTGCAATCTGAGTCATATTTTTTTCAAGAAAATATATTTTATAAGTGCATCATTTTTCATTGTGTGTTTTTGAAGAAAGGGGAAGCACAAAGCTGAAGGTTCACCTAGGACGCCTAACACCTTTGCAAGAGCCCTGCACCTAAGCACCAGCAGCAAAGAAAACAAGCAAAAAACTGAAGGTTGCAAAAATGAAGTGTAGGCTCAGCTTCAGAAAAGACTGAATGTTGCCTTGCAGGTTTAACAGTGAGCACTCTATTATGCTCACTTCATTCACAGAAGTCTGACATTGTCTGTAGACCACTGTTTATGAAAACAGTGTGGAAGTCCTCAGCTTCCATACTATCCATCATAAGGACTGGTTTAATGATTATGGCACTGAAGCATGACTGACTAGATGTAAATCATGGCACACATCTAATCTGGATAAGCTTAGGTCACTTAACATATTCAAGCACGGCTTTGGAGTATGAAAGAAAGTTGTGGGCTAGCAAAGCCAAAACTGCAGGAGGTGGCAGAAAGACATGATACGAAGAGTTTTCAGTTAGCGCAAAAACAGTTTTAGGGATAGACAACTGTGACAGCATTGTGGTTTGCTCAAAGGATTTATCTGTTCTGATCACTAACTATGCCATAAACTCAGCCTCAAAAATAGACTAAACTTTTACCACCTATGATGCACCAAATATACTATGTCATTCTAAAGGCATAAGTAAAAGTTTTTATTCTCTTCCTAAGGGTTCAGATGGACTTTAGAAGCAATTAGGTTCCCCTTCCCCTGACTGAACCCTACTGCCAAAATAAGATGAGATCCATAAGAATGCACACAAGCATCCCAATGTGCCCAGAATATGAATGAGTGGCCATCAACCCAGGCACTTCAATCTGCCCTCTCAAACTAGACCTTGGATTTGGTGGCCCTGATTTAAAGCTAGTACCTTTTCTGATATTTCACAACAGCAATCCCCTTCACTTTGGGGTTCTCTTCCCTGCCAGCTGCTGGCTTCCTTCTTTGCTCCCAGGCTGCTCTGCTGGCCTGTTTTTCAAGGCCTTCTCCTCATCTCTCCCTTGCCATCTGCTGCCTGGGCTCTCTCTACCCCCTCCCTCCTAGGATACTCTGTTGCTTCCTCACTGCTGCCACGGAGGAGGACCAGACTATGCCCCTTCTTTCTCCCACTGGACTGCACTACTGAAGAGGAAAAGTTACTTGAAGATGACCTCCTTCAACACTTAGTATCCCGACACCACTCTGTGGGAAGACCAGCTTCTGATCACACCATGCAGTCATGCTAGGGCTACGCCCTCTTTCACTTTTAGAATTCATAGTGTAAGTCTTCTCTTCTAGGACTCTCTCAATAACAGGAGATTTTTCCTTTCCCTCTGAAACTGCTTCAATGCTGCAAACTGGAACTCACTACCACCAGACATACGCCTCGAATCGTCTATGAACAATTTCAAGAAGAAATTGAAAACATGGCTGTTCATCCAAGCCTACCCAGAATAAAAGTCATTAATCCGTGCCAAAGTAGACCACAATAGGCCTACCCCCTTTTTTCTCATATTGAGGAACTATGTTTTATTATACTCCATCTCCTCACCTCGAGGACCTTGTTTTAGTTAACCTGTCTTTCTTAGCTGCCTGTCGTTACCCCCCCTCCCAGTTGAATTTCCTGTTAAAATGTAATTTTCCAAACCTTATTTGTTTACTGTAAACCGACATGATGTCCACAACGAATGCCGGTATATAAAAATGTTTAAATAAATAAAATAAATAAACAAACTACATACAGGAATTCCCTCTAGCCATTGGCTTGCTTTCGTTCTGGAACACAGCACAGACTTATTTTCTCCGTGTTACACAGCTCTCCAATGATCATTGTAGTACTGCTTTATCTATATCCAATAAAATCCTGTCACATGTCCTTTTCAACAGATTGTCAAAGTAAGCATCAACCAAGGATATTAAAAATAAATAAATATAGATTCTTAGGGGCCAGAGTGGCTTCAGTGTAATAAGAAACACAATACATATGATATTTACAGCTAGACAATTGCAGGAAGAATGTCACAAGTAGTATCAAGACCTCTGTGGTGTATTTGCAGATTTAACAACCTTTGATTCCGTCAACAAGATGGACTTTGGGAGACACTTAAGAAAAATGTCTTCTGAAGCAAATTTATCACTGTCATTCACTCTTTTCATGAAGATATTAGGGCTTGCATTTTGATGCAGATGAGGGTTTCCTTATCGTCAGTTGACCCAAACAGGACCGTGGTTTGGCTCCATTGTTTGGAATTTATCTTTTGATGGTATTTATTTGTCAAAAATTGTACTTTGGGTATACCTATTCAGTTTCGTACTGATGCTGACCTCTTCAACCTCCTAAACAAAACAAAGGTACATTCAACAATAATGGGTGATCAACTTCTTGCAGACAATGGTGATTAGGTGGCACAACTACTGCATGAAATTCAACAGCTGATTTTGTTTCATCCTCTCAACATTTTAGTTGGACTGTAATCCTTTTTAAAAAAACAAAAAAACTCACTGAGGTTATGCATCAATCCTTTCCAAACAGCAATCCATCTGTGCCAGAAACACAAGGTTAACAGCTGTTAAGTTTTGCTATCTTGGCAGTTCTTTGTTAACTTTTACATCAATGACGACCTTATTGTGAAATTGGCCAAAGCAAATTTTACATTCGGATGTTTGAGGCAACACCTATGCAACAAGCATAGTATTCACGTGATGACAAAGTTGGCAGTCCAACATGCAGATGTTCTCACAACCCTGCTCTGTGGAAGTGAGTCATCCCACCTAGAAGCTTCATCAGTTCCATCCTTGCAGCTGCCACCATAGAACTGCCAATGTTAAATGAGGGGATAGAGTCCCTACTACCCTTGAAGTACTACACACACACTGGTCACATTGTGCATGTTGATATCACCCACAATCCTGAAAGTTTTTCTTGGGCAGCTGAAGGTTAAACGATTGCAAGGCAAACAATTTAAAAGATATAAAGACAGTTTAAGAACTCACATGAAACCCTGAGGACTAGAAAACACATCTCTGCTAAGCTGCAAAAGATAGAACACAGTGTCATCAGATTCCACTTTAATGTGCATCAGCTGCATCTCTATACTAACAGAGAAACACCGATGCAACAAAGCGGTTTTGTAGTGACCTTATCCTTCATTTGAATGTAACCTGTGCGAAGGACCATGCAGTTCAAGAATTAGCTTGAATCTGCATACAAAATACCATTGCTGATAAGATCGGATCAGTTCGATCCAGGGTGGCGTAGACTTGGTGACGTCAGACAAGAAAGTTGCTATTTGCTGGCTCTCAACCACCTGCTAATGTGAAGTCAGAGACAACAATTGTCACGGCACCCTTGCTATAAGAATATTCATAAACTGCCCTAGTCATGCTGGCCACAACTGCAATCAGTGGCTCAGTAAATATATCTTTTTCACAGAGACCTGAGGTCTTTGCAGATTGTCTATACACTGTTGTCTGGGTGGTGAAGTGGGGATGGTATGCAGATGTGGCCTTCCAGAGTTGGTGCAGGAAGAATGCACCCAATGTCAGGAACTCTGCTGCCATCTAGCTCTCTAACCTACCAATTGTGAACAAAAGCATTGTACCAGATCACAGCCCCGATTCCAATTGTACTGGAAGTACAAAGGAGGAGGAGGAAACTGCTGTGTCAACAAAAAAAAAAATAGATGTGGGAAGGATCCATCATTCTGTCCATCATTGTCAAATCTGAAGATTACTGCAATTGAAAAAAGAAAATCTAATTCACTAATATAGAATCAAATGACTAAAATGGAAAAAAACTGTTAGCTGAAGACTGTGCTTGTTAAACACGATGTAGGAATTATTTATTTTATATAATCTGTTTAGGTTTTTCATCTGTGCACTATTAAATTTATTGTCCAGTAACACAGCACTAAGTACTTTTTATAATTGTTGAATATTTCCAGGTCTACCTGTCTTAGTAATTATGCAGAATTTATTTATTTTATTTATTTAGCATTTTTTATATACCGAGGTATAGCAGAGTAGCCTTCACTCCGGTTTACAATTATAACAACCTGTTACATTAAAAAGTTTTAAAACATTTACATTTAACAAGCTGAGAACTGTCATATAATATTAATATAAACAAGGCAAGATATACCAAAGGATAGGTACATTGAAATGACTGAGTTCAAGCATAATAGTAGAACAGTAGTAGACATCTGTAGGATGCAGGATAACTTGTCAGAAGGGAGGGAGGATTGAATGATAGGAAGTTGTGGGAGGCTGTGGTATTATGTTTTGAGATCATTGTGCAAGCTATCAATATGAGAATGGCAGAGTAGCCAGGCTTTTAGGTCTTTCTTAAAAGATTTTGGGTTTTCTTGAACGGTGAGGTACTGTGGTAATGAATTCCATAATTTTGGGCCAATGATAGAAATGGCTCTGTTTCTGGTGGAAGAGAGTTTGGCATGTGGGAGTGATGGAGTCACTAGTTGTAGTTTACTAGTTGATCTTGTTGTGCGTGGAGAATAATGGATATGAATGATGTCATCAAGTGCGGTGTAGTCTGCTTTGTATATTGCTTTCTGTAAAGTTGAGAGGACCTTAAATTTGATTCTTAATAGAAATTAATTCTTAATTGAAACTTAATAGGTCTCGCAGCCTTAATATTTTTATAACTTCATATGGCACCATAATTTATATTACTTACTTCACTAATCATATATCCATTTTACACAGTCTGAGATCTATATTCAACAAGGTGGTAAGAAGACAAATTAACTGCCTAAAGTGAGCCGAATAGTTCATCCTGGAATTTATTTTATTGGTTTGATTTTATACTCTGCTTTTTGGCACTTCAAAGCAGATTACGTTCAAGTACTGTAGCGGGCCGATACAGTACAGTGCGCTCCGACAGAGCGCACTGTTAGCCAGCATTTGGACGCGTGTTTTGGACGCGCTAGCTTTACACCCCCCCCCCCCCCGAACCTAATAGCGCCCGCAACATGCAAATGCATGTTGATGGCCCTGGTAGGCCATCATGGCCTACCAGGGCCATCATGGCGATATTAAGTCGGAGGTCCCGAAAGTTAAAAGTAAAAAAAATAAATAAATAATTTTAAATTGGCCCGCAGGTCGAAAACCAGACGTTCAATTTTGCCGGCGTCTGGTTTCCGAACCCGTGGCTGTCAGCGGGCTCGAGAACAGACGTCGGAAAAATTGAGCGTCGGCTGTCAAACCGGCTGTACAGAAGCACCTCAGGCAAGTAAAGCTTGCATTATTACTGGCAGGAGTTTGGTAGAATTCTTGAGTGCTGGTTAGATGGCATGGACAAGTAGTTTATTTCAAAATTTTGTGTCAAATCTCAGTCGATGACTTCAGGAACTGCAAACATGGGACAGAAGACTTATTTTTTGCACAGTCTTGTAAACAACCTTGTCAGGATACATTTAACCTGTGAACATCTCAAAAAATGGTTCAGGCAAGTTTACTATAAATGTACATGACATTTATAATGTGTGATCCTGAACAAAACCAAAATGCTTACAAGAGAGATCCTGGTAAGCAACATCTCAAATTTTGTGTCATGACCACAAGCCAGCATTGGTTACAGATCTGTAAGGAAAACTGAGGGGGGAGGGGGTTTGAAGTAGAATACCTGTCTGCTTTGCTACTACTTGCCTTTCTCCAGTTTTTATATCCCAACCTTCTCAATTCAGTCCACTTGCAGGAGCCACAAACATGGCTCTCTGTGGAACCCAGCTCACACTGTCCCTTAGTACAGTCACTGTCCCTGCTGCAAGGCGGCTGGGACTTCCTCCTTCCCCTACAGCCTGTGAACACTGAATCTGCAGCCCTGGGGTAGCCCAATTATCAAACCCAGATCCCTCCCAGAGGGCAATGCTCAGCATTCGCCACTCAGCAGCTACTGCTTCACCATTACTTTTCATTTTGTTTTGGTTCAGGACTAAGTATGTAATAACTAAGGTTAGAACACAGCTAACCCTTGAAAACAATTTCATTTTTATGAGTCTATGCCACTGATCCCATGCTCTGTCCATTGCTCCTAGAATGAACATGTTTTCACACATGTGCACACAGACAGGGCTTTTCACAAACTACAACTATTTTGTTTAAGAACATATATATCATGGCTATGTTTAAGATTTTAAAGTTATTACATCACACCATTATTGTATTTTTACTTTAACTGGATAAAGGTTACTTTTATGTTTTATAGCAAAACCACTGATTATGCATACTACTGCCTATGGTAAACACTTAATCTACAGATACAGAAACAATTTACCCCAACTCCACAGCCCTGATGTTATTACATTATGAAGATATTCCCAAATGTGCTTTAACAGGATATTCAGAAGGTAATATGGGATTATCGACCACACTTGAGAAAATCAAAGTGAAATATAAGAAAGCGTGGTAACAATCTTATGGTCCGCTTCAGTGAAATAATTCTTTAGTGCAACATTTGTGCAAAATATTTTTGTCATCAAAAAGGCTCCTTTTATGAAGTTTTAGATCATTCCACAAAACCAATGGAATATCTATCCTAACCTTTTTCTGCCTCCAAGATCAGTATCACCACATCCAACAGAAGTAGTCTTGATTGCAACCTTTCCCTAAGAAAGCCTCAACCACCGGATGAGAAAATTCTAAGGCTTAGCAGTCCTGAACAAGAAGGACCACATGAACCATTATATTGGTCAACTCTTCATTAAAGTGGGCCCACAGCTCTGCTATGCATACACTTTGAGAGTGGATCAATTGAATGTCATTCAACCCCCTAAGACCTCCCTCACTGGGGCCTGAAATCTTCAGGAAAAATCTCCCAGTCCCATGAGTATAAGGACTTTGCACTGAAGATGAACCCTTCCCAGGGATAAACTATCTGGTCTCTCTGAACGTATGTATACCCTTATGTTTAACCTCTGGTAGCCTATGAGACTCAGCTGATTTCAGAAGCCTAACTAACTTCTCCATATCAAAAAAAAAAAAGCAGCAATTTGGCTCAAAGGTAGGTAGGTTACCAAGCTTTGACTTGTACCACACCGCTGCTGCCTAATGGCACCACCAGAGCAAAGACTAGTCAACACAGCCAACACCATAAGAGTGGTTGCAATGAAGAGTAACCCTACAGATATCTGCAAGAAAATTTAAACCAGACTCCAGACGATCCACTTCCTCCCAAAACATCCACTGCAGAATCTACTACATACAACACAGACATGCCAGAACACTGCTGTAATCTGCCGCTCTGAGCACCATAGCCAAAACCTCAAAAAATTTTCTAAAGACAGAACTCCATCCTCCTACCCTGAGAATCCTTGAGATCACATTCGTCTTAGGCCTTGCCGAGACCAGTACAACCACCCTGGGTTCTTTTAATAAATCAAAGGCCTCTACTAAAAATGAATATGCCAAGTTATGCCAAGGCCCTGCTAATTTTCAAGACCTAAGCTATCTGATAAAAAAAAAGAATCTTGCAGGTCCCGTGAGCCCCTCTGATTCACAGCTCTGCCAGAACCTACGAAACCACAGAGAGCCAAAGCGTCCCTCTAAATAGGCGCACAATCTTGGGGAAACATCCCCCTCCTCCAGGGGAGCCCTATTCTCATTCCCATAACTTGGAAGCTATATAGGAGGCTGCCTTGGAAAACTTTCCTCTGCCCCCCCCCCCCCCCCCGACTCTGTCTCAGTCAGACTCCGCATCCCTTCTCATCTTATGTTGGATGGGAATGACCCTAGGGAGAGATCCCTTTAGTAGACTCCCCTACTTGAATTGACATATGTCTTACTTAAAAATGCTTCTAACATTAAATTACCATCTCAGGAATAAAAAGGGTTTTCTAGAACCCTTTCCCCTTCAGGCGTGAACTCCAGAGATTCTCCCTGCATCGGCCCAATGGAACCGCTGGGTTTCCCAGCCAGCAGGAATAAAGCCAGAGAAGCAGAGCAGGTGTTCACAAACTTAAAAAGAGTTGCTGATCCCACTCTGCCCCCTTCCCCAACAGAGACTGAAATTTGAAGGCAGCCACATTGTAATAAAGTAAGTCTCCCTGACTTCAGCGGTAGGGAAAGTAACTCCTGAGTAGCCCCCTCCTTACAGATTGCACAAGGTCCACTCGAGTCTGGGACCAAAACTTTTAACTGAGGGTCACCGCAAGCATCACATTGCTTCCTATTCTCTGCGGGACCTACCATGCTATCGGTACGGCACTGCAGGGGTTAAACACAAACCTGCCCTGATTTACATTCTCATTTTCCCCAGTCACATTCTCATTTCCCTCCACCCCCTCCCTCGACACACACACCACAGGCACGATGGTCAGCAAAGGTCCCCCCCTCTGCCTCAGAGTTCTTTGCATACTGCTGCAGTTATGCTTTTTTTTTTTTTTTTAACTCTAGCTTCTTAAAGGGATAAACCCCCCAAATGTATAAAGAAAAGGAATATTTCCCTTTTCGAAGTCTTCTGTGGGACGCCAAGAAGGGAAGCTTCTCCAGGGAGGGAGAAGAGGACCAGAAATGAAGGAGCCAGCACCACTAGCTATCAGACCCTGATCACTGCATAGTTATGAGTCAATCAAGAACCACCGATCCCCTTGCTTAACCCTACTCTACCAAAGGGATGGTGCCAAAATAGGACCTAGCACCCCTGGGAGTAAATCTTCAGAAACCAAAATTTGACTAAATATTTTGTATCTCTACCAGCTGCTGGAGAGAGAATACAGAGCAACTACAGGTGGCACACTGTCTTATGTACCAACAGTTCAGTAAAGCTTTTGTTCTCAGTCTCCATCTGCTGGTAGGGGAGGAAAACCCACTCATCTAGACTGACCTGGGGACAATAAGGAAGATGGTATATAAACCTGAGAGTAGAACAGAAATTTGTTCTGGTGAGCTTCCTGTGGACTACTTCCTGATCAGCACCAGTCAGGAACCTGCTACGGCTGAAAGCCATTAACAGTGCCCTCAGTCCCAATCTGCTGCTGGTCAGAGGTTAAGACATTTCTGCAGCCTTTTAGGACAGCACAGGTGTATTCTGCTTTTGAATGAAAAACCCAGGCTACAAAACCTGCTACAATCTAAAGCCATTTTTAATAGTGCCAGTTGACACTGCAGATTTGTCTGGTACATTTCTGCACGTTCTGCCTCACCAAGTGGGACACAAGCAAAGCAAAAGTACGGTAATTGGAAATGCCTGTAAAGTTTCCATTATTTGGAGGTCAAAGTAAAAGCACAAAATGTTGAAAGTACACTTACCTTAGACAAATTAAAAAAGTATTAAACTGTGAAAAATTATCAAGGCATTAGGACTTTCAAACATCTATACTGTAACAATCCGTGAAAACAATGACAAATGTCTGCAAGCAGCAACACTTAAGTGCAGCTAAGCTGTCTCACCACAAGAGTGATGTCGTGGAAAACCTGGCATGGGTAATCCACAAGGAAGCACACCATTGGAGGACTTACAGTGGGAGCAGAGAGAGAACTCTGAAAGGAAAGCTTTTACCGCCAGTAAAGGAAAAGATTCATAGATTTAAAAAGATGTCACAGTTTGCATAACATCGATTAAAAAAAATATTCATATTTTTAGATAACACTTGAAAGATAGTCAAAGTATTAGGTTAGCCCAACAAAAACGTTCCACCTACAGTACATTTAACTCATAATCCTACATATCTGAGCAGCCTAACACTACAAATACATTTCTTGGGTCAAAATGGATATTTTTTTATATGAATCTTTGGGGGGGGTTGTTTTTAAGGAAAATCAATTAAAAAATAGGTTTTATTATACAGGAAAAAAAAGGAAATTTATCTCCTTCACATACGCTGAATTGCTGCTACAGATACATTTTAATGAATCGCCAAAGAAGATGCTGCACAACTGAAACAGGGTTTCTGCTGGGTCATTATTTGGGTATTTGTGCAATGTGAGTTTGTGAGGGTTTTTTTTGCTTAGTTAAAAATGGCGTATACTACTCCTGGGGGAATTGTGCACTACTGCCTGAATGCTGAAAAAGATGCTCATAAAAAATACTGTAAATTTGTAATGTTAGAACAGCCTGGCAGGAAAATACAGCTTTCTGTAAAGGATGTGGCAACATCAGAAGGATGGTTCAACTTGTCGAAAACTCATTACTTTTTTGAAATATATTTCAGTTAGAACAGAAATCAGTTTTCTGCTTATATTAAGATGTCTTTTGTTTTATTTTGTAGTATTTAGGAACAGCACATCTTGAATATATCCTTTCTGAAAGAATTTTAGATACATGTATATTAAACTTCTAGCAGCCTCAGTCACAGAAACTGCAGCCTGAAAGCAATTTTACTGAGAATCTGGAAAGTGTTGTGCACTGCGTGCACTTTCAAAGAAACTGATTACATGTACAGGAGTGCTCCATTGTGGCCAATAGAGCAGAAGGAAAGAATTTGATGGCTGAGTTTAATGACAGCATTAACATCTCTTGGGAGAATTAGTTAAAGTGACTACTTTTCGATTTAAAAAAAAAGTATAAAATGCCTTTAATAATCATACTTCAAAAATGTGAAATAGATGCTCAAGTTGATATGCTTAGAATGGCTCAGTAGTGCAAAAAAATAGGGGAGAAAAATTGGGAGATCATATTGCATAGAAACATAATGGAAGGAAAAGATCATATGACCTAGTCTGTCCATCCTTGCTAGGTGGGAAACACTGAAAACTTTGCTACCTGTGGAATCAGTTGATTTCTGTAACTTGCACTCTTATTCACATTCACATTCTGTTCTGTTTATGCTTGTTAACATTTCCTTTTGCAGGTTTCTCAAGGAAGCTCTAGACTGCGTTACAGGGCAGTGGATTTTCTTGACATGGTGCGAGAGAGTTAATCTAGTGCACCTCTCTGTTTCAACGGCAGGGGAGAAAGTCAGATACTTCACTTTCAATGCATATCCAGCATAACTCTCTGCTTCTTCGGCAGGGGAGAAAGACTGATACTTCACACATTCAGTATAATTCTCTGCTTCAGCGGCAGGGGAGAAAGTCTGATACTTCACTTTCAATGCATATCCAGCATAACTCTCTGCTTCAACGGCAGGGGGAATGAAGAAAAGTAGATCTATATACAGACAACAACCAACAAGGTCTGAATTATTTAGTCTGGGTAAACAAATAAGCATGGGTTTGGCTTGCTTATTGCGGCGGTTACTACCCCTAACTAATTAAGCTAGATATTTCACTTAGAGGCAGTTCCAACACTGCTCTCTACATTAATGGTGGGGGTGGAAGGGAAATAGAATCAAAAAGTTACTAAGAGCCAAGAGTAACAGATAAGAATGAGAAAAAAAAAGTGCAAAACTTGCTGGGCAGACTGGATGGGCAGTTTGGTCTTCTTCTGCTGTCATTTCTATGTTTCTATATGTTTCTATGTTAGTGCACAACTGAGAAACCTTTGTAGATGACAGATACACTAATTCTATCTAGAAAGGCTCCCCTCCCTCTGTCTTTTCCAACCACCTCACTTTCTCTTTTTTTTTTCTTTTTTATATATAAGGGCTGCTGCCAAAAGCTGAGCATTAAAACTGTGTGCTGAAATTCAGTACAAACTAATTTTTTTTTAAATTCGATACAGTAAGCTAATAGCATGCTAATGCATCACAAGTTTAAAAAAGTGCACAAATCGGAAAATGTGCTCGGAGAACAGGCTTAGCGCACAGCAGAATATGATATATGCACATAACTCATTTTGTGGGCAGAAAACGGTTTATCTGCATAAATCATGTTTTCCACATATAAAGTAAGATTTATGAACACAAAAAAAGCTTTCTGCACAGGAAGCTATTTTTGTGCACATAAATCATATTTTATGCATGGAAAACATGCTTTGTGCGCCCAAATTATGTTTTTTGGCATATAAAATACTGTGTACAAGTCTCTGCATCGGAAAGCAAGTTTGCTTTCTGTAAATGGTGTTCTCTGTAGACAGGGAAAATTATCCACGACCCATGGATGACATCTTCTAATGGCACCAAACGGATCCTTTTCTCTTAGCTCAAAACTTTTTGCTCGACTGAGCATGTGTGGAAGTTCCTCATGAGTCCCCTCAGTTGATTTTAGAGCTAAGCTTTAGTTAGTCTACTCTCTAGGAAGGCGAGCAGGTATTAAACATGGCTAATATATCCTACTACCTACAGAGAACACTGATTACAGTAGGCTGACTTGCTTTCTCCATAATCAATCTCCACTTGTGGGATTACCACCATGATCAACCAATCCAAAACCGTAACCCACTCTAAGAATTTCTACCTAGGGGATATCCTAGGTAGAAATTCTACTCCTTTAAACCTAAAATAAATTTTTAAAGTAGAAAAGTGGTAGTTTCATATTGTTAGCCGTTTTACAAACCCACCATCACAGCAGTTTATATGGTCTTATTTCACATCTAATCATTAACTTACCACCTTCCACCATCTAAAGTGAACCAAAAAATTCCAGGTATTGAATCTTTTATTCTTTTTTGCTTATTATATCCTTAATACTTTATTTAAAAAATTCCTTGTGAAAGTTCCTTATTTCAAGCCCACAAATCCCTTATAACACCGAACAAATCACTCATTTAGTATTAGTACTTAGCTTCCATGTTTGTTTAAAGTTGAACCATCTTTAAATCGTCCATAAAGCTTAAAGCACCTCCCGACACAGCCGTGTTTCAAAAATAATCTTTCCTTCGTCAGGGGAACTGATGATCAAACTTTGCTCACAGCTTTATCCGACATCCTGATTCATTTAGTGTGGGTGTAAATCTCCATATACCGCCAACAGTATTTATCCTAAACGTCATACTTCAAAATGAACCAATAGGGTGGAGGCACTACCCCTTTGTCAAAGAACACCAGTCTAATTCTTCATTCAAACCTTGGTAAATCCAAAATTGGTCCCTATAATTTAATTTAGCAGCAAATCACCTCTTCTAATAGTACCTTGCACTTGATCAATTATAGTCCATTTCAATGACTTAAATTCATGTCCATTGTCAATGCAATGTTGCACTATAGGAGCTGACAGATTTTGAGTATGCAAACGGGATCTATGTTCTAATAGACGTACCCTAATGACCCGGCTTGTTCGTCCTACATATAATTTTGGACAGGGACAAACCAGTATGTACACCACGTTTTTTGATATACAATCAGTTTGAAATCTGCGGTGTACCAAATGTCCTGTCACTGGCTCTGTCCATTCAGACCCTTCTATGGTCTGCTGACACAAATCACATTGATTGCATCGGCAATGCATGCCTATGTCCATTTTTCCCCGACCTGCTGGATCCAAATGTGTATGTACAATCTAGTCCCGAATATTCGGTCCTCTAGCCATGGCTATTAAAGGGGACTCTTTGAAAATATTATGTAGAGCCAAAATATGCCAATGTTTCTTATTGACGATAACAGTGCAGTAGCTGTGATATGCTGTAGTATACTTCAGCTCTGTGTTCACTAAAGAAGACCCTGGAGAAGGACCATCTCTACACAAAAAGAAACTGGAGGGAAGCGGAACAGAGGAAAATCCATTTACAGTAGATAATGTATGGGAAGAGCTAAAGAATCTGAAAGTGGACAAAGCCATGGGGCCTGATGGGATTCATCCAAGGATACTGAGGGAGCTCAGAGATGTGCTGGCGGGACCGCTGTGCGACCTGTTCAATAGATCCCTAGAAACAGGAGTGGTGCCGAGTGATTGGAGAAGAGCGGTGGTGGTCCCTCTTCACAAGAGTGGGAACAGAGAGGAGGCTGGTAACTACAGACCAGTTAGCCTCACTTCAGTGGTGGGAAAAGTAATGGAGTCACTGTTGAAAGAGAGAATAGTGAACTATCTACAGTCCGGAGAATTGATGGACCAGAGGCAGCATGGATTCACCAGAGGAAGATCCTGTCAGACAAATCTGATTGACTTTTTTGACTGGGTAACCAAGGAATTGGATAGAGGAAGAGCACTCGATATCATATACTTGGATTTCAGCAAAGCTATTGATACGGTTCCGCACAGGAGACTGGTGAATAAAACGAGAAGCTTGGGAGTGAGTGCCGAGGTGGTGACCTGGATTGCAAATTGGTTGACGGACAGAAGACAATGTGTGATGGTAAATGGAACCTTCTCTGAAGAGAGAGCGGTTTTAAGTGGTGTACCGCAAGGATCGGTGTTGGGACCGGTCCTGTTCAATATCTTTGTGAGCGACATTGCGGACGGGATAGAAGGTAAGGTTTGTCTTTTTGCGGATGACACTAAGATCTGCAACAGAGTGGACACGCCGGAAGGAGTGGAGAGAATGAGACGGGATCTAAGGAAACTGGAAGAGTGGTCGAAGATATGGCAGCTGAGATTCAATGCCAAGAAGTGCAAAGTCATGCATATGGGGAGTGGAAATCCGAATGAACTGTATTCGATGGGGGGGGAAAGGCTGATGTGCACGGAGCAGGAGAGGGACCTTGGGGTGATGGTGTCTAATGATCTGAAGTCGGCGAAACAATGCGACAAGGCAATAGCTAAAGCCAGAAGAATGCTGGGCTGCATAGAGAGAGGAATATCGAGTAAGAAAAGGGAAGTGATTATTCCCTTGTACAGGTCCTTGGTGAGGCCTCACCTGGAGTACTGTGTTCAGTTCTGGAGACCGTACCTTCAAAAAGACAAAGACAAGATGGAGGCGGTACAGAGAAGGGCGACCAGGAAGGTGGAGGATCTTCATCGGATGACGTACGAGGAGAGATTGAAGAATCTAAATATGTACACCCTGGAGGAAAGGAGGAGCAGAGGTGATATGATACAGACTTTCAGATACTTGAAAGGTGTTAATGATCAAAAGACAACGACAAACCTTTTCCGAAGGAAAAAAATCAGCAGAACCAGGGGTCACGATTTGAAGCTCCAGGGAGGAAGATTCAGAACCAATGTCAGGAAGTATTTCTTCACGGAGAGGGTGGTGGATGCCTGGAATGCCCTTCCGGAGGATGTGGTGAAGACCAGAACTGTGAAGGACTTCAAAGGGGCGTGGGATAAACACTGTGGATCCATAAAGTCAAGAGGCTGCCAATGAAGAGTGGGTGACTCGCCAGAATGATGGCTACTGCCTGGAGTCAATATCCTTATTAAATAAACATACACAGGCTTACGGTGACTCCAACATCGCTCTAAGCTTCAACAGCAAGAGGAAATGTGGAAAAAAGGATTCACACTCACAAAGAGGGGAGTAGCTGGCTTGTTGCGGCGGTTACTACCCCAAATCAAATAAGCCTGATACTTCACTTTCAATGCATATACAGCAAAGTTCTCTGATTCAACGGCAGGGGAGAAGAAAAACTGATACTTCACACATCCAGCAGAGCTCTCTGCTTCAACGGCAGGGGAGAAGAAAAGAGGGTTCGCACTCACAAAGCGGGGAGTAGCTGGCTTGTTACGGCGGTTACTACCCCAAACCAAATGTGCCTGATACTTCACTTTCGATGCACATCCAGCATGGCTCTCTGCTTCAACGGCATGGGAGAAGACTTATACGTCACGCATATCCAGCATAGCTCCCTGCTTCAACAGCAGGGGAGAAGAAAAACAACCAATAAGGGCTAATAACATAGTCTGGGTAAAACAAATAAGCATGGGTGCAGCTTGCTTATTGCGGCGGCTACTACCCCTAACGAATCAAGCTAGATATTTCACTTGGATGCAGCTCCATCACTGCTCTCTGCATTAAGGGTGGGGGTGGAAGGGAAATAGAACCAAGAGCTAAGAGAAACAGATAAGTATGAGAGAAAATGTGTGTGAGGCTTGCTGGGCAGACTAGATGGGCCATTTGGTCTTCTTCTGCCGTCATTTCTATGTTTCTATGTAAGTACACACACCAATCTTACTTGATCTTTCTTATGGTGATATTGTAATAACTGATCACGATCTGCAAACTTGGCCCACTTATATGCCCTCTTAATAGCTGCTCTCGGGTAACCTCGGGATTTGAATCAAATAACACTCGAGCTTGAGATTCAAATGCTTCCAATGTAGAGCAAATCCGTCTAATTCTAAAAAATTGACTAACCGGTAAACCATTCTTAAAAGACGTCTGGTGATGGCTGTGATATCAAATTATTGCGATCAGTCAGTTTACGGTGCACCATTCTGTGCAATATGTTATGAATTTGCACTTGTACGTCCAAATAAGCTATCATTGTTTGATCAAACTGGCATATGAATTGTAAATTGCTTTTTCCATTGACTAGTGGGGCTGAATTAGCCCTGACATGTGGGGAGTCCCAACCTGAGGGTTGCAGTGGAACATTTTCTGAATAAGCAACCTATACTCCACCATGGATAATAGTCTACTGAGTGAGCAAGCTATGAAAAACTGCTTGTCCAAATTTACTATCACTTCTTGATAGACTGTGCAGACAGTAATGGAACATGAAGGTGTGCACTGAGAACCAAGTTGTAGCTTTGCAGATGTCCTTAATAGGAATGGCTAGCAAATGAGCCACTGATGCAGCCACAGTTCTCACTTGATAAGCCTTTTATGGAGTCTGTAATCTAGAGGCCAGTGAGTGCATAAAAATGTGCGAAAGTCTGCTACCCAGTTGGACAACCTGCATTTGGCTGAGTTCTCTTTTGGCAGAAAACCAAGACACTCTCTTACAGTCTAATAAATAAAAAGGGCTTTTTTGCCTTCATGCACATGCAGTTTTGGAAAGAATGTGCGCAACATGATGGCTTGATTTATATGAAAAGCTGATGCCACTTTTGCGAGAAACTTGGGAGTGGGTGCAGAGCACCACCCTATTATGGAAGAATTGCATACTGTATATGGAGAGTAATGAACCAATGCCTGAAGCTCACCAACTCTTTTGGCTGACATGATCATAACAAGGAATAATACTTTCCATATGTGAGAAACATTAAAGATGCAGACTCCAATGGCTCAAAGGATGACTTTATAAGCTCAGCTAGAACCACATTAATGTCCCATAGAACCAAGCAGATTGGTGTACCATAGGCCTTTCACAAACCTTTACACTAAATGAGTGGATATTAGTTTGTCCTCTACTTTAACATAGTAGGCCACTATGGCACTAAAATACATTTTGACTGACAAGGTACTGAGTCTCAAAGAAAAAAAAGAACAAATACTGAATTAACTCCCATAGTTTGTAAGCAAATGCATCCAGGGAGCTCCATTGACAGCAGTACAAAAACTGTTTCCATTTAAAGTTGTAAGCCCTTCTAGTTGAGGGCTTTGTAGCAGATACAACTATGTCTTTACCTTCCATGGGTAAGGATAGGGATGTGATGAGTAACTGCTCAACATCCAGGCTGTCACGTTGAAAGAGAGCAGGTTCAGATTACAGGTGGCCCTCTTCTTGAGTCAATACGGTCATGTCAGCTCCTAGAGGAATCAGAGGGGCCGATGGACATTTGTATCAGGTATAAGAATCATACTTTTCTGGGCTGTATGGATGTAATAAGTATCAAATAGGCCCGGTCTTTGAGCACTTTTTGCACTGTCCTGGCTATTAGGGGAATTGATGGAAAAGCGTATATGAGATCTGTACTCTAGGTGAGCAGAAAAGTGTCTGGAGCAGACCTGAGAATTTGCTTGGAAGAATGGTGTAGAATATTTCCACTTTTCTGTTTTCCTCTGCCGTGAAGATCCATAGCTGATCGGCGATGGCAACGAGGAAAAAGGAGGTTAAAATGAAAAGTTACTTTGTGGTGGCTGGGATCCCAAACGAGTGGATGGCAGGCCTAAGGATGGTGCGGGAGCATTCTCCTTCGTGTTCAGAGGAGGAGGGGGTGAGCAGGAACACACAAATACTGCAGCAGGGGAGAGCTTGACCCTGGAGGAGATGAAAGCATGGTTCAAGGATCTCAAACAGGACATTGTTTTCACTAAGAAGGAGATGCTGGAGGCGATAAATGAATTAAGGGGGGAAAATGAATAATATTGGTTCCCATGTGGATGAGATTGAGCAGCATCAGGAGGACCAGGCCATCATATTGGAAAAACTGAAAAAGGTGGTTTTGGAGTTGAGAGAAGGGAAAGAGGAACTCTGTGCCAAAATAGCAGACTTGGAGGATTGAGCATACAGGAATAATCTGCACATCAGAGGAATTCCTGAAGTGCAGGAGTATTATAGACTGGGCTGATATGGTGAGACGAGTGTGCAAGGCCTTGCTGGTTGGCACGGAGGATACGGAGGTGAAGGAGCCTGTGATTCAGATGGAGCAGACACATCGTTTGGAGGCCTCTAGTGCCAGAATCTCCCTAGACACATCATAGCATGCTTCAGAGACTGCCAGCTAAAAGAAAAGGCGACTGTGAAAACCGGTGGGGCTTTTCAGTGGGAATCTCATAAAATTGAGTTTTTTGGGATTTGTCAGCTGCGACACTTGCTAAAATGCCAAGATATGAAAGATAACAGATGTACTGCAACAGGGCAATGTGAAAAACAAGTGGTTGTTTCCCTTCAGCACTTTGTTCACTATCGAAGAAGAGACATATAGAGTGAAACTGGTTGACGAAACAAGAAATGTCTTGCAGAAGGCAAGTTTAATTCAGCCCCCAGAAGTTTGTCTGATGCAAGAGGGAGCAAAGTCGTGTCTGGGGACACAAGCCAGAAATGCAAGGTTTTTGTGAAATGGCAACAGGTTCTGACGAAAAAGAGGAATGGCACAAGCAAAGATGAACCTCATTGAGCAACAGTGGAAATGGAGTGGCAACTTGCAGTCTTCAGGGATTGCTTCAAAGCAGTCCTAGGGAGTTAATAACTCCCCCTTCTATGGAAGAGACATATTTGCAAGAACATGGGGGGGGGGGGGTAGTAGGGGGGATATGGACTGGCATAGCATTAATAATTGCTTATTGTGAGATATTGTTGGCATGTTTACGAGATGTTTAATGTTATAAGAGGCAAGGAGGGATGGGTGACATCTGGGCAATGTGTTTTCCCCCTAGAAATATCTTTGCTGGGTATGGTCAGAGCAAAGATATGGAGGGTCTCTGTGAATTGGACGGAGGAGGGGAGGGGAGCATGTGCATAAAGAATTGGATCTGCCAGTGATACAAAGTAGTTGCAAAGGTAACTGATGGGGGACATTAAACTACTTTCTTATAATGTTAAGGGATTAAATTCCTTTATGAAGAGGCAACTTCTGTTTAAGGAGCTATCTTGACTGCGGGCAGATATTGCTGTCTTTCAGGAGACATTTCCATAAGCAGGACAAGAGAGTTTTGGGACAAAGACTTTGAGCATGTGATACTTGCATCAAGTGGGGGGGGGGGGGAAGAGGTGGAGTGGGGGAAAAGAGGTGGAATGGGAGTTCTACTATGGAAAACGTTAATAGCAGTCATGGGCGAGTGTTAAAAGGATGAAGAGGGCAGATATTTCATTATTAATGTTCAATTGGGGGGAGCTGTGGTTACGATCATAAATCTGTATGCCTCAAATACTGAACAAGGGCAATTCTATGAGAAAGTGGCTGAGCAAATCTCATTATATGCTAAGGTCCTTTAATAGTAGAAGGAGACTAACTTGGTAATGAAACTGGACTTGGACTCCTCGGCATCCACAGGGTTGGAACTGAAGAAGCCGAGAAGCAAATTAGTACATATTATGAAATCTTTGAATCTCATAGATGGAGGGCACAGAATAACAATTCTAGGAACTATATGTTTAATTCACACCCACATGGGACTTACTCCCCACTGATTACTTTTTGGTGGAAAATTATTTGAAGGGGGAGTTGAAAGGAACAAGGATTGAGGGTCACACATGTTCAGATCATGCTCATGTGGGCACATCTGGGGAGGGTATCCCTGCAGGATAAACAAATTCTTTGGAGACTCAATGATGCGCTGATACAAAATGAGACAATTGCTAGAAACGTTGAGGATGCACTGTGAAGAGTATCTGACCATTATCCTTAAAGTGTGCCTAACGTAAGGGTTATAAATCTCTCCCAGCATCCAAAATGTTTCCTCCACCCAGGGGGGGGGGGGTTAACCCACAGAGGCACCCTGTGTACCAATTCTAGCTGTATATCCATCCGTTGTTTGGTGACTCCTCTCTGCTGCCGCTCCACAAATGCTTGAGAAACTATTCCATCCCTAGGATGAGCTGTGAGGATTGAGACAGATCCCAATTGAAGGCTGAACAATGGGGAAGGATTGGAATATGGGAGAAGGGCAAGCAGTAACCAGAATATACAATCTTGAGAACCAGTGATCTTTGGTGATTTTGTGCAATTCCTCTAAGTAGACACATTCTACCCCCTACTGTAGGAGTTGAGTGTTGGATTATGAAACTAGTCAAAAACTAGGCTCAGGTTATAGCTGGATCTGTCATGTTGTTTTCAGTTGATGCCTTTTATGTTGCCTGCCTCTAGCCAGAAGTTGTTGTAGAAGCACAGGTGGAGCACAATACTAT
Source organism: Rhinatrema bivittatum (assembly GCF_901001135.1). Lineage (NCBI taxonomy): Eukaryota > Metazoa > Chordata > Amphibia > Gymnophiona > Rhinatrematidae > Rhinatrema > Rhinatrema bivittatum. The sequence goes on from NC_042617.1 coordinate 161,339,047, forward strand.
TGGAACAGCCACAAAGGAATCTCTGGAAGTAGGTGCATCTTGATGACAACTGTTACTTGGAGCTTGTTGAGAGCAACTGAACTGCATGCTGCTCTTTGATCTGGGTGACCATTTTCCAGCATTCCTCACCAAAGAGGTGATCCCCCGTACAGGGTACATCTGTCATCTTGTCATGGATGCTATCATGCAAACCATTGCCTGTAGCCAAGTCATTCAGTGCTCCAATAAAAGCCAATGACAAGTGGGCAGATGTATCGAATGCCTTGTATACTGACTAAATTAAATTGTACCTAGCAGAGGCTTCAGTTTCTGAATGCAATCATGTAAGTACTATACCATATAGAACTGGTACACACATAAGTGAGAATTAAGCACTGAGCTCTGGAACATTTTTCCAAAGTTTTCAAGTAGCCTGAGTAGTGGAGTATTGTAGAATATACTTGTTTTCTTTGCCCACTTTAGTACTTACTCCACAACTGTCAACTGACTGGGCAGCTGCATCATCCCAAACAGTGTGGTCCAGTTTTGACTGACTGACTATTGGAGCACAAGAAATTGGATCTTCCCACATTCTTGCCTGTAATTCTTGCAGGATCGAATGTATTGGAATTGCTCCTGACTTTGCCAGGGTATATAGGATCTGGAGAAGGCCAAAAAACACTCCTGTGCGAGGGTCTTTGTCTTTACAAACTCCCAGTGCCTTATCAAACTTCTCCAGAAATTTGGCATAGAAGGAGAGGACCTTGGGTGGCAACGAGTACTCTGGAGACTCAGGTAGGGGGTTCGGAAGGAATTCCCATCCCTTCTTCCTCTGACCCAAGGGGAGAAGGGGCAATGATCCAAGACACAAATGTTGTTGTAAGCAACTGAGGTGGGGGTCATCTGTCGCCTCTGAGGGGAGTACTCCTGGGGAATGTCTTCTGACTAGATGGACTCCACTATGAGAGAGTGAGGAGGACGCTAATCTTCCCACAGGGATTCTGATGGAATGTCCTTGGGTTTCGGGGGCAAAAGGGACACCCTCTTGAGACAGTAAATCTGATAGCCTGGAGAGAAAAGGTTGAAAAGTACTTTCCTTGTCCTTAACTACCAAGGAGGCAAAGAAAATCTTCAACTCTGCCACTTGGTTTAAGGGCTGTGTTCTACGGTTAGGCATTTGGGGGTGGAACATTCTTTTCTGACACCAAAATAGGTTCTTCTTGAAAGCCCTCTGGACTTTGTAATTGCTGTTTCAGAGGATGCATAGAAAAAAAAAAGGACACCATTAAGCAGATAGGATCTAGTGTCTCTAGATAAAAGCCTTGTTTGAGAAGCCTTATTGGAAAAATAGCCCTTGAGATAGGAGGTAAAAGGAGCACATTTCCCTCTGCCCCTATCATGCTTCCTGACTGCACTGGAAGGGATTGGGAATTTGAGAAATAGTTCCATCGGTAGCACCGAGGCTTTGTGTATCAATAGTGCCAATCTGCAATTCGAGGCATCGAGAGTTCCTGTGTTTGATAGGGCAACAGTGCTGAAGGAACACGCACTGAAAGTACTGCTGGTGCCAATGGTGCCCCTGATTCCAAGAAACGATGCGTCTTAACCTGCCCAGAGGTCCCTAGTGCCTGCAAGGTCACCTGAGAATAGCATTTCACTGATTGCTCGACACCAAAAAAGTAGAGGGGCCCCAAGCCTCCTCTGAAAAGAGGGGGAAGAGCTCCTGCTCAACTTGGCACTAAGGGAGCTTGAAGAGATTCCGTTACAGGGGAAGGAACGCCTGCAGCTCTTTAGAAACTTATGCAGTTTCTCCATCTTCCAATCTCTGCATTTCTGAGTCTACGGAAACATCCTGTCGCAGTAACAGATGTTTTGTGGTCAGGCCCCACACACTGGTAACGAATGTCATGGCCATTGGTGATAGACATCTTATTACACATGTAATACTTGAAGCTGCCGAGTGTGTTCTTCTTGGAGCAGGACATTTCTTTTCCTTTCAAGGGGCTTTTTTTTTTTTTTTTTATAGCACTGAAAAGTGCTGTTTGGAGGCTGCTGAGGCAGAGAGGTAATAGTCTGAGAAAAATTCAGAAAGAACTGAAAATATCTAAGAATATAGCAAGCAGAAAAGCTGAGAGAAGGGTATGCATCCATAATGTTGCTCAGATGAAGAAAAAAGACTGATAGGTTCATGAGACAACACCCGGTTGGGAAATCCTGCACATGCTCAATAAAGCAAAGAGCTCTATGAATTAAGAGAAAAGAGTATGATGCCATCATATGACGTCACTCACATGTTATGATTAATTCAACCCAGTTTGTCGATGGAGTACTCCAGCTTCCATCCATAGACGAACATTAACCCTGGAAACTTTACTCCACTTTGGACTAGGAGTAAAATTTCCAGCTCTAAGACATGAGGTAAGCCAGCTTACCTCTCTGTATTGGTGGCAATAGTTAATGCCTTCATTTGCATGTAATTTCTATGCATGGGCTCTAACTTATACACATTGTTGTATGCACATTTTTTTTTGTGTGCAAAACTTCTTGCTGCATCGATAGGAAAGTTGGCGAACAATTGAGGGTTAAACTGTGAACTTTGCTGAGCGCACCTTTTTGCATTGGCCTGATAGACTGAGGACAAAGATCTGATTTTTTGCAGCTTTACCAATTAGATAAGATGGCCTTTGCCTCAATTAAACCATTTGTGCTGACTCATCTTTGTGACCTTAAATCTTATCTCTACTGCTCCCCCTAAATACTTTTTTGTCTTGAGTAGATTACAAACTCCACAGAAAAGGGACATAGATTCTGTTTCTGAGGCAAGGGAGGGTGAAGTGACTTGCCCAAGGTCACAAGGTACGACAGCAGGATTTGAACCCTGACTTCCCTGGTTCAATGCCCACTACTATTTCACTCTATAGTATTGATTAGTGCTGCTTATCTCTTGCAGGGCTATATAAATTAACTTAGTAGTAGTAACAGGTTTATATAGAAGTCAAAAAATTATAGCCCTGAAAAAAAAAAAAAAAAGTCTTGTATGTGCATCTATTCATTCCTTGTTCCTCAGTGCTTTCCACTTCCTTAGTCTTTTCACAGTGTCTGCACACCTCCCTTCCTTTATTCCCTCCCTAGCTGCCATGCATTTCCTCTCTTCTCCCACTAAGTGTTTCCTCTTCTAACTTCACCAGATGTTTCCTTTATTCTTCCTTCCCACCAAGCTGGGAGATGGAGGAACTTTTAAACTAGGTCATGGGGAAAAGCCAACAGATGCTTAGGAGTGCACAGTTCAGAGTGAGGTACTTTCAAAGGATACTGCCACAACAGGGAAATCAGAATATCCCAATAGAGAGGATGTGATAAAGGCAGAAGCAGCCCAGGTGCATTTAAATAAAGAGCATACAGAGATATCAAACTATACCAGTTTCAGCTGCTAGGCAAGTTGTGAATACAGTTAAAAAAAACAAAACTTTGAATTTTCTTTAGGCAATTGCCAGAAGTCTAAAAAAAGACTGGAAAGTTAGAATGCATGCACTGAACAAATATGTATGCACAATAGGCATCTTAGAGACTTGTTGGAAGAAGGATAACCAATGGGATACTGATACTAGGGTACCTGCAAAATAAATACTTTACATAAAAATATTGGACAAGAGCTTTTAAAACTACAAAGGTACCTTCTTCAGGTATCAGATCAGAGATGGTCACATCTAAAGACAAGTTCTATATTTATTTATTTATTTAATGGTTTTTATATACCGGCGTTCATCCAAGGATATCGCGTCGGTTTACAGTGAAAACAAAACATTATTGTCTCAATAACTCACATGCAGTATTTTGGGATAATATTTACATAGCTCCAATAAAAGCTATCACAGTCTGTCAAGAATACCAAATCTGCCATATCAAAATACTAACTCTCAGGACTCAAACAGCCAGCAGCCAGCGGCGAAAGCGGCCCCACCGGCGAAGATGGATGTCTGCACGGGCGAAAGCGGCCCCTGTGCGTGCAATTTGGCCGCTCAAGACGTAATGTCACATGCCGTGACGCCAAACGTCGTGACGTCACGCCTTGAGCGACCCAATTGCATGCACAGGGGCCGCTTTCGTCCATGCAGGCATCCATCTTCGCCGGCAGCTGCCTCCGGGAGGCAGGGGAGCCACAGTCCGTCTCTGCCGTTGTCCGTCTCCGGAGGAGGGCTGCAAGAAAAGTTGCTTCGTTGCTACTTTTTTTTTTTCGCTTTTTCGATTTTTTCCGCTTTCGTTGCTTCGGGAGGAGGGGAGAGAGGACTGGGGCTGCCCCGGAGACCAGCACTCATGGACGCGGCCAGGGCAGGTGAGCGGGGGCTGGGGGAAAGTTTGCCGCCTACCCTTACCCCTGCCTCTAACGCAGGGGTAAGGGTAGGCGGTAAGTTAGCAGGTTAAACGCACGGCAAAACGGCAGGTTAAAAAAGTGATAGTCGGGGCGCGCATTACTGTATGGGAGAGAATAGCTAATTCGATCGTTTACATCTTATATATATGCCGCGGGCGGAAGGGGTTACCCGGTGATTTAAAGAGGCGGTAAGAATGGGCTAAAGGGGATAGTGTATCGCGGGTTGGACTAACGCGGCCGAAAAGTGAGTAGAAAGCGGGTTAGGAGCAGGGTAATCGCGGCCGCACTTTACTGTATCGTCCTGAAAGTATGAAGTTGAAGAAGGTAGCCACAGGTGATTCAAGAGCAAGGCTGCCTCACCAACACCAACTGCTGACCCAGAGGTCACTATCTGAATCCACAAAAGGCATTCTAGAGTAGTGGTTCTCCCTGAAGACCGAACGGTAAGACTGTCAGGTTCTCAGGATATAGACAATATTTATATGCATTGTCTCAATTATATGCAAATATATTTCAAGCATATTCATAGTGATTATCCTCAAAATCTGATTAGCCAGGCAGACCCGAGGACCTGGTTGAAAATGTCCCTTAAATAAGTGTCTTAATAGTCTGATGTAACTGTGAAGTAAATTTAAGGGGACAAGGTTACAGTTATCATGAGCCGTATTTGTATAATCTGGCAATCACTATTTATAAAAATGCACTGAGTATTATATATAGCTGAATTGTGATTTTCCTATTTATTCGCCTTGAGCGTTGCTGTATAGTGGATGCTAAATGCAAATAAAATATATATTGGCTGAACTATTTTTATGCTTTTGTTTTTCAGACATGCAAACCACCTGTCCCTAATTCAGGGTAGAAGTCAGTCAATTTGATTAAGAGGTTAACAGAAGAGAAACAATATCTTGCCAACTTTACACACATTCTGAAGTTTTGGGAAAAATGCAAACACTGATAGAATACAGATGCAGTCAGATAGTATAAAGATTTTGCTATAAGAAAAAACTAATCATTACTCAAGATTGGATACACGAAAAAAAGCTTACCTGTAAGATCAATCTGCAGTTTGATCTTGTCCTTGGCTGTGTCAAAATGATCTTTGGCTTTTTTATGATTGTAGTAATACAAAAACATATATCCACATTCAAGATGGAATTGCACAGTCAAATGCAGATAGATTTCCTCCGTAAACAACCACTCTGTTTTCTGAACTGTGAACAAAAGAAAAGGCAAAAGCATTAGCAAAGATACCCCTGAGAATAAAGCAAGCTGCATACAGAGTAGATTAAGGGCCAAATTCTAAAAGCCCTGCGCGCAGAAAAACTAAGGCATATGCGCATGGCCAGGCCATGCGCGTGCCAAGCGCATTTTAAAAACAACCCGGCCATGCGCATATCTCCTGATATGCGCAGAAGTGCTGGGCTTGGTGAAAGGGGCAGGCCAGGGGCAGGGTGGAGCCAACCGGGACAGCGGCCATTAGGTCCTGTCCTCGGGAAGTGCACACCAGCAGCCAACCAGCGCACGCAACTTGCTTCAGCTGCTGAGGCAAACTAAGTATTAAAACAAAAAAAAATTTGATTAGTTAGGGTTAGTTTAGGGGTCAAGAAGGAGAGGGGGAAAAGGGAGTAAGGGTAGGTAGGAGTATAGGAAAGTTTCCTCCCAGTCCGCTCCTTAATTGGAATGAACTGGGAGGGAACATCGCGTCGCCGCACGTACTTTAAAAACTCCCCCCCCGTGCGAGTCACGACCCGCTCGCACATGCGCATGCCAAAATTAAAATCGGATGCGCATGTGCACGTGGGAATTGTATTTTATAACATGTATGCATGCTATAAAATAGTCGCATCCATGTGCGCCCGCCGGGAACTGCGAACACATGGACACGCGCCTTTTAAAATCTTGCTTTAAGTGAGGGACAGAACCTCCCAGTTTTAGAACACAGAAAACTAGACTTTTTGTTATACATCCAGTTTCTCCCCTCTTATAAAAAACAATGACTTTCTCTTGATGAACTAGAAAGCAGAGTAACAGAGATCACACTAACCATGTGGTATTAAGATCTCCCACTGTCAAAGAGACAGACATACAGACACCATAGAAATCTCAAACACTAAAGTTTCACTAGGATAGAGAGAGATAAAATCATTGGTTCACCTTACTTTACAACATTATTAAATTTTCTTTTCAAAATGTTTTCTCTGCAATTAAAAATGAGTACTTATCTCATAATAGTGTCTTCTTAGTACACCGTCAAAATTGTGTAAATAGAAGTTACAAATCACAGCGTTTGTGAATACAGATGGGTATGCAAGCAGCCGGCTGTCATTGACCCAAAAACTGCATGTCCTGGCTATCATTGTCCAAAAAACTGTGCTTCCCAGGGACATGCAGTTTTTGGGGCAATAACAGCCGAATTGTAGCACCAACTGCTTGCATATCCATCTGTATTTACAGTTATTGTGGTCTTGTAATATCAATTTACATGATTTTGATGGCATACTAAGATGACACTACTAAGAGATAAGTACTTATTTTTAATTGCAGGGAAAAAATATTGAAAAGAAAACTTCATTATGTTGACGGTAAGGTGGACCATTGACTATATTTAAGGGCAAGCAGCAGAGGTTGCTATCAATCTAACTGAAATGTCCATTGCCCTACGATAGACTTAGTTTTTGGGTACTTGCCAGGTTCTTATGGCCTGGATTGGCCACTGTTGGAAACAGGATGCTGGGCTTGATGGACCCTTGGTCTGACCCAGTATGGCATTTTCTTATGTTCTTATTAGAATCCTGCCTAATTATGATTTGCCACAAGTACACATCGTTATATTTTTTATGTTGTACTTTCAAGATTGATGTTACTATTAATTTTGATATTTTTAAGAGGAGCTTTGCGATTATATCTTAGCCATTTTCTCTATTCTGGGACTATATTTTTTAGATATACAGTTGTGCTCGTAAGTTTCCATATCCCTGGCAGAATTTGTAAGATGTATATCATTTTAAGAAAATATGAGTGATAAGAAAAAAAAAAAGTCTTAGTTAATGGGTTCAAATGAATCTATTTTATGTATCACAGAATAGCACAATCATTAAACAAACCATAGCAATAAAGGAAATAATAAAATGGTCCTATTCAAAAGTTTACATACCCTTAGTTCTAATATTGTGTATTGCCCCCTTTTGCATCAATGATGGCTTGCAGTCTTTTGTGATAGTTGTGAATGAGGCACTTTATTTTCTCATGTGGTAAAGCTGCCCATTCCTCTGGGCAAAAGCCTCAAGATCCTGTAAATTCTTTGGTTGTCTAGCATGAACTGCATGTTTGAGTTCTCCCCAAAGTGGCTCAATGATGTCGAGATCAGGAGACTGATGTATTATTTAAAAATGTTTATATTCCGCTTATAATAATAATATGTGCTAAGCAGATTATATAATACATGGTTATACATAAGTAAAAACAATATAAAACAAAATCAATAAGATAACAGAAAATATAAAAAAAAACCTGTTCGAGCAGCCTTAGCACGATATCTATTATTCCAGCTCATAAGCCTGCCTTCAACTGCTTTCTAAACTATCATTAAGCATATGTAAAACAGGTGGCAATGAGTTCCACAGAGTAGGCCCTGAAACAAAAAATGATCTAGAATGTGATTCAGTCAGCCACACCATTTTAACTGTAAGAACAGAAAGAAGAATTTTATCCCCAGGCATCAACAGCCTAAATGGCACACAGGCTTGTAGTTGATTTGAAAGACAACTAGGCGCTGCAATTTTCAATGATTTATATACCAGGGTTAGAATTTTATGTTTAAATCTGTTTATTAATAGAATGTGAAAAATGTAACAAACATAAGCCAAGGTGCGTGGGTTCTGCAATACCCTGGCTACAAATACAGAGTAGTAATACATTTCAGTTTTATCTCCCAGAATCCCCCCCACCCACCTCTATGCTTATCAAGATGGGCATCGAGAGCTGAATCATGGCTTAACCAATGGTATCTAACGACTGTGAAAAAGTAATATCTTTCAAAATTAAACTTCGTGCACAAGGAGAAATATAGGTCCCAAATTTGTAGGAAAGGTTGATGTTTCCGAGAAAGTTTCAAATGCACCACATATTTTTCCATAAGGCAAGTCTGAAACATAACATTTTTTAGGTGCCCAAGAGTAGGAGGGTCATCGATCATCCAATGTTGAAGAATACTTTTTTTTTTTTTTTTGCTAACTAGTATTTACCGGCACCACAATTTCATATACCTGTTAGGAAATGCATGAGATCGAAGGTCGTCAAATAGAAACACTTTTGCATCTAAAGGTAATGTCACTTTTGTGATTAAGCGTAATAATTCCTGCAACTCTTTCCAAAATATTTGAATAGAGGTACATACCCAGAAACTATGTCCCAGCACCCCAATTACCGCTTTACATTTCAAGCAAAATGCTGTGGGCTTTAGATGACACTTAAATGCCTAGGATTGAGAGCAGAATGCCTGGAGTAGGAATTTAAATTGGGTCTCTCGGAGGACAGCATTAATAGTTATAGTAAGCCCCTCTTGATAAACAAGTATTTAAGAACTCCTTTGTTAGATCTGTGTGCAATTCTAGATTCCAGGCCTTACGCTTCACAGCCACGCCCGCCAAGTAATCTTGGAAGATCAAAATGTTTGCTCCTTCGTATTACAAAGTGCGCTGCTTATGAATCGCTTGCAAAATGTCCAACTTATAAGCAGAGTTCAACAATTTTGCAATAACTGGGCGCGGGCGTGATCTTTGAGGTGACTGGGGTCCCAGGAGGTGTGCTCTTGCAATCCAGAGCTTGCTGTGTTTCAGGCCTAGTTGCGGCACACGTGGCAGCCAGTCTTCTAACATTTCAAGCAAGGTGGAATACCCAACTTTCTCCGGGATTCCGATAACGCGTAGGATGTCTCGGCAGGACCTGTTCTCCAGGTCATCGATTTTTTTGTAAATGTGAGTCCCAGTCGGCCTTTAACGTGGCCACCTCTGCTTCCAACACTTGTACATGGTTCTCTGTGTCTGAGACCCGTGCTTGCACTTCCTGGATTTGCTTGCCCGTGTCAGCCAGGAGCACAAAAACCTCGTCAATTTTCCCATATATTTTTTCAAATTTTGATTCGAGGGCAGCTACCACTGCTGCGGCTACATCGAGGCCACTGTGATCCATCACAGTTGGGGACAGAGAGAGAATTGAGTGCGCCACCTTTTTAAGAGCCCGCTGGTTTTGGGCTTGTCATGTTCCCAAGCAATGGTGTTTTAGAAACCATAAAATGGAAGCAAGGAGAAGTACTCAGCACAAATTAGTAAGTTTTGCAATACCGGTGTCCGTAAAAACAAAAAAAAAAAAAACCACAGGAGGTGGGGGTCCAGAGCTAGGTGGCACACAGCCTACTCCATCATTACACCACGTGACCTCTCCTAGGATTTTAAATGTAATCCTGTATTCAATCGGAAGCCAATGTAGCTTTTTCAATATTGGCGATATATGGTCCCAATGCAGAGACCCAGTTATCAAGCAGGCCACAGAATTTTGCAAGACCTGGCTGGCTCATGGTTGACTGCTTGGAAGCCCAATAAAGAATTGCAGAAATCCAGGGTAATCAGAGCAAAAGCTTGAACAACAGTTCTAAAATCAGTGGTGTTCAAAATATATTTTAAGTGTCTTGAAAGCCGAAGTTTAAAATAGCCCATTTTTAAAATATTCTGAAAATGCAGCTTAAATGTTAGCCTACTGTCAAATATGATACACATATTGCGGACAGAGTCTTTAAATGAGATAGTCACACCTAACCGATATAGAACTTATATTGTAGCTAACAAAATCATTGTCTAGAAAAACAAATAATCTCCGTCTTCTGAATATTCAAGACCAAATGATTTTGTCCCATCCAGTTACTAATTAGTTGCAATTTTTTTTTTTTTTTTAGAACTTTCCTAGGGTCACCATCAACACATCAACAACATAAGAACATAAGAAATTGCCATGCTGGGTCAGACCAAGGGTCCATCAAGCCCAGCATCCTGTTTCCAACAGAGGCCAAAACCAGGCCACAAGAACCTGGCAATTACCCAAACACTAAGAAGAACCCATGCTACTGATGCAATTAATAGCAGTGGCTATTCCCTAAGTAAAAAAAAAAAAATAGATGCACTAGAACTGTTCAGAAATCATATGTTGCAAATTTTAAAAATTCCTGAAAAAATATTGCCTGTGATAGTAAAAGTGTATTATCTGGGAAATAAAAAGAGTCGGAATCAGAAAAAAAAACAGGAAAAGAGGAAGGAAAAGTAATTGGTGGAGATTCTATAGATCTCTCTGATCTCCTACAGAAATCCCAAGACGAAATAGAAATTACCTCTAGGGCAACTCTTCTTGTTCAGTTTGCCTTTTCTACTGACAGGGATAATGTAATGAGATCCTTCTTTCGAAATAGGCCCTTAACATTTTATGGCCAAAAAATCTGGATATATCATGATTTAATAAGATCTACACAAATAAGAAGGAAAAACTTTTTACAATATAGAAAGGGAATAATAGATAAGGGAGGATACTTTAGTTTAAAATATCCTTGTAAATGCATTGTAAAGCTAGACGGTAAGACCTATTCCTTTTTAGATCCAGATGGTCTCAAATGTCTTCTCGGAGAAGAAAGAGCCGGACTTTAAATAATTGAGTCTTAATTGTGTATATTCCTTAATAATATGATACTTTATAGAATCGTTCCATTATTTGAGGATTCAGCTAATATTGCCTTAAGCATTATTTTCTTTGACAGGAATTGCTATGTTAATTTTTTGGGTTGAAATGTTATTTCCTTTTTATGATTAGACGCGATCTGTCAAAGATAATGTACCTTGTATATCTTTAGTTATTGTAACACTGTAAAAGTTATAAATAAAGAATTAAAAAAAAAATACTTGATTAATAGCCATTAATGGACTTCTCCTCCAAGAACTTATCCAAACCTTTTTTGAACCCAGCTACACTAACTGCACTAACCACCTCCTCTGGCAACAAATTCCAGAGCTTTATTGTGCATTGAGTGAAAAAGAATTTTCTCCGATTAGTCTTAAATGTGTTACTTGCTAACTTCATGGAATGCCCCCTAGTCCTTCTACTATTCGAAAGTGTAAATAACCGAGTCACATCTACTCGTTCAAGACCTCTATCATATCCCCCCTCAGCCGTCTCTTCTCCAAGCTGAACAGTCATTAGCGTACATTCTAATGGTATCCCTAGCTCATCAAGAAGAAAGCAGAGAAGCCACAAATATATATTAAAGAGTAGCTGCCAATACCGTCCCTTGTGGTACTCCTCTCGAAATATTAAACCAGAGAGGTCTCCCCCCCCCCCCCCCCAAAAAAAAAAAGAAATATACCTGCTGCTGTCTTGATTCAAAATATGAACAAAACCACCCAAATACTGTCTCAGAGACACCAATTGACTTTAGCCTCCCCAATAATATACTATAGGAAACAGCATCAAATGCTGAGGCAACAACGAGAAAAAGTGCTATTACTGCCCAACCTCTACCTAGAGTATACAATAAAAAAAACTCAGTAACATCTCAGAAAAGGTTCTGTGCTATGATGCAATCTAAAGCCACATTTAAATGGGTGCAGGATCTGATTAGAAGAAAAAAAAAAATCAGAAAATTGAGAATTAACTACTTTTTCCAGTAGTTAACCCATAGAGAATAAGTTAGAAATGAGTTGATAGCTGCACAGTTGACCCAGTGATAAATTACCTCTCTTTAAAAACAGGTCTAACAGTTGTCTGTTTGAATCTCATAGGAACAATTCCTTCTTTTAATGACTAATTAATCAGTGAAATCAAACTTTCACTGACCACCTCTCATAAAATATACAACAATGAGAATGGGCAAGGATCAAGCAGGCAAAATGAATTGTTTACTTGGCTGATTAACCTCTCTGATTAACTGGAACTGCCATCGCTTCCTCACATTGGGCACATAGGGAGTCTGCTTCCTCGCTCTGTGTGGCTCTAAGGTTGCATGCTGAGCAGAGGCTTAGAGCGTTCATGCCTGATTCTGGGGGTGCTGGCTCTGCGGACGCAGAGGCATTCTTATGCTCCATTTGCCGTAAATGCGATGTCGTCCTACGATGTGCGCCTAACACGGGCGCTCAACAGCATGCGCCTATAGCGGGCGTCTTAGCATGTGTGTGCATATCCTAGTAGGGCGCGCTCACGACGTGCGCCTATCGCGCGCGCTAACAAGCAAAAAGCGCTGTAATAGAAAAGAGAAGTAGGCAGGCAAAAATGGCGACCTCCCAGGCGGGCGGCCCGTAGGCAGGCCCAATCAGTCCACACTTCCTCGGAGACCAAGTAAAGATGTACGCCTTACCTTGTCTTTGGCGCTTCCCGGCTGCAACCCGGGCGGTCTCCGGCTGCGGGGGGAGAGGGAATACCTTCACCGCCGCGCTTAAGGAAGTGCACCCGCTGCCTCTAGGCCGCGCCCGAACTGCTCGGGGGCCAAGTCCACGCCGGGACCGAGGCTGCCTCTAGGCCGCGCCCGAACCGCTCGGGGGCCAAGCCGCGCCCGAGCCCTTCTCACTCAGGGGCTGGGTCCCTGCCGCGAACCGGCCACCGGACAGAGGCTCCTACCTCCGAGGGACCACGGAAGTCAGCTCGGGAAACTCAACTGGGTGAGTGACCGCCTGGTATCACCACAGGAGTGCGGGGCTCGTCTTCAGTAGATTTCTTCTAAGAATTTAGTCGATAGAATTTGGAAAAACACGCTCAGCGAGTGTGGGTAGCTCCAAACTGCTTTGGAGACGGAAATTACTGAATTGCTTCACTTCCTGTGGGGGTATATGTACCCGTGCTGACGTCAGATCCATCTCCAACTGCTAGCACGAGCACACTATACCCATTTGTTTTGAGTCCATCTGCTACACGCTAGGAAATCTGCATTTTGTAAAAGTAGTGCAGTTCTTTAAGCTTATCCTCTGCTTTGAGTCATTTAAAAACATACCAAGAACATTTTCTCAAGCAAGGCGTATGCTTTTTCACAGACTTCTAAGGCCAACATTAGTCTCACAAAAGCTAAAGCAAAGGTGAAATAAGAAAATGGATGAACTAATTCCAGTGTAATCTGCAGCACAGTCAGCATCGTAAGAATTGTTCTACCAGGAAAATTGCAAACTCCCAGTGATTAAATACTGCAGATATTGTTTACGCATAACCGGTAATGATTTTTTTTTTCTCTCATGTTAGTTCTTAGTTTTGTCTTCTTGTGCACTTTCTAGCTCTAATATTCCCAATGACAGCAACTAGAAAGCTTCTACAATAAATGTACTTAAGTGTGAACAATCCAAAAAGAAATACTTAAAAAGGGTAATTTCTTACCCAAAATTGCTTTTCCATACAGGAGTTAATCTCATAAATTCAAACCAATGCATCACACAGCCCAGGAGTCCCCAAACTACAGTGCACAGAACTCAGTTTTCTAGACCACCACAATTTCTTCTGGCAACCAGATGCAGTCCACAGATTATTTTTTGTTTTTTTAACCCTCAAGTGTGGCAGCAACAGAAGGGTTTACAGGATTTCCCAGGGTTTCTCAAAAACTACAAGTGCCCCCCCCCCCTCAGAAAACTCCTAAGGGCACCCTCCCATCGCAGCCTTCTTGGTGATTTGAAATGGACTTTGGAACCCTTTCCTTGAAAAGTGTGGAGACCCCTGGCATAGCCTCACATGTGCTGCCTTGAGGCACTTCCTAAAATTAAGAGTTCTAAAATTTTGTACACTACCTAGCACCTAATGGTTTGGCCCAACATAAGAAGTTCCTTGCTGGTTCAGGCCAAGGTCCACTAAGCCCAGCATTCTGATAGTGGCCAGTCCAGATCACAAGTACCTGGCAGATCCCCAATAGTTGATCTATTCCTTGTATCTCATTCCCAGGTTAAGTGCTGGCTTTCCCAAGTTAATAACTGTTTATTGACTTTTCCTTCAGGAACTTTTCCAATCCTCTTTTGAACCCCACTATATTAGTTGCCTTGACCACATCCTCCAGCAATAGATTCTATAGCTTGATTGTGCGCAGAGTGAAAAAAAAATACTCATAAGAACATAAGAAAGAACATAAGAAAATGCCATACTGGGTCAGACCAAGGGTCCATCAAGCCCAGCATCCTGTTTCCAACAGTGGCCAATCCAGGCCATAAGAACCTGGCAAGTACCCAAAAACTAAGTCTATTCCATGTAACCATTGCTAATGGCAGTGGCTATTCTCTAAGTGAACTTAATAGCAGGTAATGGACTTCTCCTCCAAGAACTTAGCCAATCCTTTTTTAAACACAGCTATACTAACTGCACGAACCACATTCTCTGGCAACAAATTCCAGAGTTTAATTTTGCGTTGAGTAAAAAAGAACTTTCTCCGATTAGTTTTAAATGTGCCCCATGCTAACTTCATGGAGTGCCCCCTAGTCTTTCTACTATCCTACGATTTATTTTAAATCTACTGGTTGCTAGTTTCATGAAGTATCCCCTAGCCTAGTGTTGTCTGAAAGAGTAAATAACCATTCCCTATTTATCCATTCCATCCCTCTCATGATTTTATAAATTGCAATCATATCCCCTTCTCCATCATCTCCCTAATAGTTGATCTATTTTTTGTATCTCTCACTTGGGGATAAAGTTCTGGCTTTCCCAAGTCTACCTGATTAAAAACTGTTCATGCACTTTTCCTTCAGGAACTTGTCCAGTCTTCTTTTGAACCCCATTATGTTAACTGCTTTGACCATGCCCTCCAGCAACATATTCCATTATTTATTTATTCAAAATGTATATTCCGCTCCCTATAATTTGTCTTAAATCTGTTGGTTGATAGTTTCATGGGGTGTTAGTCCTAGAGTCATCTGAAAGGGTAAATAACTGTTCCCTATTTACTCATTCCACCCATCATTTTATAAAATTTCAATTGCATCCTCTCAATCGTCTCTTTACCAAGCTAAATAGCCTTAATCTGTTTAGCCTTTCTCCATAATGGAGCTTTTCTATCCCCTTTATAACTTGTCACCCTTGTCTGTACCTTTTCTACGACCACTGTGTCTTTTTTGAGATGAGGAGACCAGAACTGCACACAATACTCAAGATGCAGTCACACCATGGATCTATACAAAGGCACGATGATATTCTCGGTTTTGTTCTCTATTTCTTTCCAAATAATTCTTAACATTCTATTTGCCTTTTTAACTGCTGTCACACATTGACTGTTGACACTGGGACAGAAGGAGTGTAAGATGGCACTGTTGAAAAGACCAGTAAGGTCTCCTGTGGAAATACAGAGGCTGATATTTAGCGTTGCACTGATGCACTGAACTGTGTGTTCAGTGCATCAGAGCTGCATGTTTTGAGCTCCTTGGTGTATCCTGCGCTGCTGGCATCAGTGGAAGTTGTGTTGCGCAAGTCAATAGGGGTGTGCATTCGTTTGCAATGTATTGGCAATCCGCAACGTATAGGGCCATATTCGTTGTATTCGTGGGGAAGCGAAACGTATCGCAATTCCCACGAATACAACGAATCTTCACCGAATTATTCGGCCATCTAAAGGAGCGAATTTAAACAAAACCTCCACCCTCCTGACCCCCCACCCCCCCCCACCCCAAGACTTACCAAAACTCCCTAGTGGTCCAGTGGGGTTCCGGGAGCCATCTACTGCACTCACGCCATCAGCTGCCGGTATTCAAAATGGTGCCGATAGCCCCTGTGACATAGTAAGGGCAAAGGCTATCGGCGCCATTTTGATTACTGGCAGCCGACGGCCCGAGGGCAGGAGATCGCTCCCGGATCCCCACTGGACCACCAGGGACTTTTGGCATGTCTTGGGGAACCCTCCTGACATGGTAGGAGCACAAGATGGCGCCGGCCGTCCATTGCTCCTACCATGTGACAAGAGCCGACCAATGGCACCGGTAGCCCCTGTGACATAGTAAGGTCAAAGGCTATCGGCGCCATTTTGAATACTGGCAGCAGACGGCGTGAGTGCAGTAGATGGCTCCCGGATCCCCGCTGGACCACCAGGGAGTTTTGGCAAGTCTTGGGGGGGGGGTCAGGAGGGTAGGGGGTTGTAGTTAATTAAATTTTAGCCCGGAAATAAGAACGGAACGCATGAATGGACCGGGGCCCCCCTTGCAGAATGCAACGTATCTGTCCCCCACGAATACCGAATGTAATGTATGCGGTCCCTCTGCACATCCCTACAAGTCGATGCACCGTGCTTAGGATGCTTACGCTTCTTCAGCACAGGTTGCAATGGTTCCAATGACTGATACCATTTCACTTTCGATGCAGGGTGGCTGGTGAAACTTAACCCTTTGGCTTTAGCCTGAATGGTCAGGGGATTTTTTTGAGGAGTTCCCACTCAACACCTTTCCTAGCGAGACAAATAAGGCTGCAATGTGGGACAAGGACCTACTGTGACTCCAGAAAGATTTACACAGTTCTTCAATTCAAAGTGCCCTGGACATCTGCAAGCATGGGGACAGTCCACAGGCATGGCGATTCTTCTGATCTAACCAAAGGCATCAATAACATTTCATGTTCGTTGGCGAGGAATATGATATTCCCATAGATACAACTCTTGAAAATGCTCACCATAGTTGGTTTTCCTCTTCTGCCTGGACATGGCAGAAAAGACCACAGGCTCATTAGATAGGTGTGGTTTTTTGTTGTTTTTTTTTGGGGGGGGGGGGGTTGTTTGTTTGTTTTTAGTTAGCACTGAAAACTTCTGGTGTGGGGCTGCAGAAGCAGTGAGGCAACTTAAGAAGAAACTGAAGTAAAAAAAATTGAATGAAGGCATTTTTAGGATTTTATAGAAAAATTGTAGGAGAGAGATCATATCTATGCTGTATTCAGAGAAAAAATGACTGAGGAGACTCAAGAGGCAATGCCCATGCGGGAGCTTCCAAACATGCTCAGTAAAGCTCAAAGCTCTACTAGCTTGGAGAGATGAGGCCATTCAATGTTACCAGATGATGTCACCCACATGTAATGGCTAATTCAGCCTGTTTATTGATGGAAAATAGACCTGAACACACCTGGAGCTAATTACACAATATGGAGGAAAAGACCTTTAACATGAGCCAACATAGGTAGAATGTGGCCTATGAAAGACAGAAAAAAAAATTAAGTGGGAGGATTTTATGATCCATGATTAAGATCTTTCAAGCCCTTGGTGAAATCTTCCATTGTAAGAAATTTCAGAACTCTTCAGAGAAGAACAATCCCTTGTTTGCATCAGAAGGGCTATCAGGAAGATTCATCATTTGGAAAAACAGAGGATTGATGAGTTGGCATCAATAAAGTGGATGATAAGATAATTCTGAAATATTAAAAACTGAAAATGATTTTACAAAAGCAGGATTTGTTTACCTATGCCCAGGTTACATTACAATTACACCTTCAATTTGTATGCTGCCTTCCTCCCAAAACAGCCCAGAGCAGCTTACAACAAAAATAATAAAAATACATACAAAATAAAATACAATCGCATACAAAATATAAACAAACCACCCCTCTCTATACTCCCCAATTCTGTGGTGAATTAACAGTTGGAAGGTATAGGAAATGATGCCTAGAGAAAGGAGTAGGCCTTTCCTCTGGGCCCCTGTAGTGGGTCCAAACTCATAAGCTAAAGGAGACGATGTCCAAGTAGCAGATCAGTGCTTTTTCTATACTGGTATCAAAAAATTATGATGTGTTTTACAAAGTCCCTATTTCTCTGAACAAGTTCACTGATGCATGAAGAGACTCAAATTAACTTAGGTATAACATCCTCATGAAAAAAAAATACTGGGAAAACAGACAGGTATCACAGAGCTTGCATAAGATCAGGGGCAAATAGTGGGCCTCTCAGACCAATCACGTGGTGTTGGTCACAGCTGACCCATGTATGCAGAGCCACTGTGACCAACACCAGGCCCCACAGCAACTCCTATAACTAGCGGGAGCCTCTTCTGAGGTTCTCTATGGCCGTAAATCTTGGGCCTCCTGTCTTTGAGTCCTCCCTCCCCTACCACCAGCTGCTGGCTTCCCTCCCACTCCTTGGACCCTTCCTCACTATCATCACCATGGCGGCTCCTGACCTCTCCACTCTTCGGATCCTCTATCCCCTCCCCTACCACCATGGCAGATCCTGGACCTCTTCGCTACTCCCTTTTACTTTTCCTTCCTCCACCCATCCACTACCATCACTGTGGCAGCAACTCCTGAGCCTCTTCTCATCACAGCAGCAGTGGGACGCCTGCCATCAATACACATGCCTTGCCTCTCCCGTGGAAGATAGCCAGCAGACCCTCCCATGGTTGCCTCACCACCAGCTGAATGCCTCCTACTGCTCTCTACTACTGGGCCCCTCATGCTCTAATAGCAGCCAAATAAATATTAAAGCATAAGTTTTGGGGACTTTCAGCCTGCGTCTTCCCACATCAAGGAGGGCTGGGGAGACGCACTGCTTGAACCCCCTCCCCCCACACACACATACACACCTCCAACCACTAATACAAACATTCCTTATACAGTTGATTTCTGCCATTTGTGCATCATAGATGCGCAGAAGATTTAGTGCATGAGTGAGTCAATGAGCATTTGTATGAGAATGAATTTGTGTGTTAAGAGTGTTTGTGTATATATATGAGAGAGAGGAGAAACTATGTGCGCACCCTCCATGACAATCTCAGGGTGATCAGAATCAAAGGTTCCAGGTATGGAGAACAATGAAATTTTTTTTAGTTGATGTGTGTGCTGTTTTGAAACATTTTATCAGTTGAGAAATTTAAAAAAATGTAAATGAGTTTTTAAAATTATTGGATGTTTCTATTCATCAGCTGTTTCAAAATATTTTCATTAATATAGTTTTCTTTTTGATTTGATGTTTTATATTTCTTGATTTTATTTGATGTTTTATGAGGAATGGTGGTTGTTTTTCCATTGTTGCCCTGCATAAAGAGTCTGGCTTGTTGTTGTCAACAGTTCAGTTTTGTGTGCATGTTTCTATCTGTACTTTATGGTTATTCTGTATTTGGTGTCTGAGTTCTGCATCTGTAACTGAAATGAGGTATTCTAAAAGTGTGCAGTTTCTGTGTAGGGATCTATAACAGCTTGACTTGCTCTGCTTTTTAATAGATGTATTGGAATTTTAGTGTCTGGATCCCCAGGGATAATGCTGGAGGAAAAAGTTTAGTATCATTTATTAGTTGTAGCAAAGTGTTATATAGCAATGAGCTGGAAGTAAAACAATCACCATTAAGAGAAGAGTTGCTGAGCACAGTACGGGAGGTATACAACATGAAAAAAATGGCCTCTGAGCTAAAAAAAAAAAAACCACACACAAAAAGACTGATGAACATACCCTGGGAAAGTGCAAAAGCAAACCAGTTAAAACAGTGTTTGACTGATCTCTAAGCATCTAAGAATATAACTAAACTATCACTGCCTGCTCTCTAAGAATTAAGATTAATATATAACAGAAGATCACTTGAGTTTAATTGGCATTTGCTTGCATGTTATTGTTAAAACTGAGGTTATCTTCATGAACTGAATTTTGTAAAAATAAATATAAATTTAAAGTAAAAAATCCAAAGTATAATATATCCCTACAGCTTATTTTAATCATTCTGATCCTCATATGACTCTCTGTTACAAACCTTATGGAGCCCATGAAGCCTTAGATTAGAGAACTAACCAGAAAAAGAGTTTGGGGTGGCCAAAACCATCAGTGGCAGCTGAGACTACCCAGGTGTTTAGTTTCCAAGACAGATCTAGCTAAATAGTCATGGTTTCCTCAGAAGGAGACTTAAGCTCTCAAGTCTTAAATCTAGAGGCAGCAAATTCAATACCATAACTATGGTACTTTACCCATAGATGTTTGCTCTTGCACAATTGATCATCTCAATTCCTTGACAGAAGGAGCTCCCAAGCCAAAAGAAGTAGATGAGCAGGAAGGTATCACTCGATGTGGTGGACCAAGTAATACGGTGCTAGACACCCTACTGCTCTAAAGGCAAAAGCAAAGATTGTAAAAACTACTCATAACCTCACAGTAACCAATGGAGTGATATCCACAAAGGTGTAATCCTATCCCATCTCATTAAGCACCCTACTGAAGGAGTAAGATGCTTAGATTTTTCGAAATGAAAATTTCTGACCTTCCTACCCCCTTAGCGAAGGTCCTGGCCATTGTCATTAAAAGGGTTGGCCCACTCTGCACTTTATTGAGCTGAGCGACATCATTGCTACTGCATCAGAAACATTACCTGTGCCTGACTGTTCCGTTGCTGGCATGTGCAGTATCCCCACCCACTGCAGGTGACGATGGCGAGCATCCTGGCTATTGTAGTTAAAAGGAGAAGCCCATAAGCGGGCCTCGCCAAAGGCAAGGAATCATGAGTGGGTCTTGGTTATTTTTAGTTTATTTTATTGCTGACTTACTATAAGATGGTGCAGCAAGCACAGGAAAAGAAAAGAATAAAGTGCATGACAGGGTTATGAAAGATATGATGAGTTAGGAAAACGGCAAGAAGAAAAGGGGAAGGAAGTGATAGGGTTTTGAAAATCCTGCCTCGGATGTCAGCGATATCAAAAGAAGTGAGAGTTTGCAAATGACGTATGTAAATGCGCGCTCGGTAAGAAATAAGGAAACAAATTATGAACCTCTTAATTCAGTCGGACCTTGAGTTACTATTTATAACAGAGTCCTGGTTAAAGGACTCTGACATTATTATAATGAATAGCTTGTGTCCAAGAGGTTATTCCTATGAAAGTGTAGGCCGTGCGAAGAGGATAGGGTGGTTATTTTCAAAAAGCACTTTAAATTAAGGAAGATTAAAATAACAGAGCATCTTAACTCTGAGGTTTTGGTGGTGCAGATGCACAAATGACTCTTGCTCAGAGAGCATTTGGTGTAGATGCTCTTATTAATTTGTTGGCCTCTAAGTGTGAATTGCCCAAATTTAATAATTTGGAAAATTTCAACGTGCACTTTGAGAATATTGATTCAACTGGGGCTATGGAATTTTTGGCCACAATGAATATGCTAGGGTTAATGCAACTGGTTTAGCAGCAGACACATTTTGGGGGACATATGCTAGATTTAATTTTAATTTTGGAGGTATTGGCTACACGTAATATGATTCAGCAAATTAAAAATATTTATGTTCCTTGGACTGACCATAGATTACTCATGTTTAGACTGTATCATATGTGCACCATTCAGAAGTATAACATCATGAGAAAAATAGTACAACCACAGTTAGATTTGGAAGATCTAAAACAGAGATGGATGGTGATAAAGCAAAATAAGACATCCATGGGAGAGGCAGTGAAGTGGTGGAATTATTCGTTACGTAAAGTATATGATGAGATTGCTCCACCAATGGGTATTTATAAGAAGGTGTACCTCTCTTGCGCCATGGTACTCTCTAAGCAATTGTTGCCAATGAAGAAGAAAGTCCATAGTGCAGAGAGGAAATGGAGGCGAAGAAAGGATGAAATGTTAAAGGAAGGGTATTTGGAAGTTTTAGCTATAAATGGGAACACAGAGGAGGGGATCACCTTGCTGGTGGCTGAAAGGAATCAGTAAGTTTTTGCTTGGGACATTGTCTTTTTTAAAAGTATTGGGGCAAAGTTAACTATTTGGGAATATTATTTAGTGTGTTTGTGCCTTTAATAGCCAGAAAGGCAGTGAATAAACAAGTTAGACTGTTTGTATTTTTAAATAGTCAATAAGGTAGCTAGTAAGCAGTAGGTAGTGTGTTTATTTTTAAAAGTCTGCAGAACTGAGTGTTCTGCAGACTTTAAGAACTCAGTGTTTGTATTTAATACAAACAGTGTTTGTATTGAAGAAAAAAAAAAAAGCACAAAACCCCCCCCCCCCCCCCCAAAAGTAGCCAGAAGCTAGAAATAAGCTAGGAGAGAATTTGAAAAGAAGTTGGCTGTAGAGGCAAAAACTCACAGTAAAAACTTTTTAAAATATATCCAAAGCAGAAAGCCTGTGAGGGAGTCAATTGGACCGTTAGATGATCGAGGGGTTAAAGAGGCACTTAGAGAAGATAAGGCCATCGCGGAAAGATTAAATGATTTCTTTGCTTCGGTGTTTACTGAAGAGGATGTTGGGGAGGTACCCGTAATGGAGAAGGTTTTCATGGGTAATGATTCAGATGGACTGAATCAAATCACGGTGAACCTAGAAGATGTGGTAGGCCTGATTGACAAACTGAAGAGTAGTAAAATCACCTGGACCGGATGGTATACACCCTAGAGTTCTGAAGGAACTAAAAAATGAAATTTCAGACCTATTAGTAAAAATTTGTAACCTATCATTAAAATCATCCTGAAGACTGGAGGATAGCAAATGTAACCCCAATATTTAAAAAGGGCTCCAGGGGCGATCCGGGAAACTACAGACCGGTTAGCCTGACTTCAGTGCCAGGAAAAATAGTGGAAAGTGTTCTAAACATCAAAATCACAGAACATATAGAAAGACATGGTTTAATGGAACAAAGTCAGCATGGCTTTACCCAGGGCAAGTCTTGCCTCACAAATCTGCTTCACTTTTTTGAAGGAGTTAATAAACATGTGGATAAAGGTGAACCGGTAGATATAGTATACTTGGATTTTCAGAAGGCGTTTGACAAAGTTCCTCATGAGAGGCTTCTAGGAAAAGTAAAAAGTTATGGGATAGGTGGCGATGTCCTTTCGTGGATTGCAAACTGGCTGAAAGACAGGAAACAGAGAGTAGGATTAAATGGTCAACTTTCTCAGTGGAAGGGAGTGGACAGTGGCGTGCCTCAGGGATCTGTATTGGGACCCTTACTTTTCAATATATTTATAAATGATCTGGAAAGAAATACGACGAGTGAGATAATCAAATTTGCAGATGACACAAAATTGTTCAGAGTAGTTAAATCACAAGCAGATTGTGATAAATTGCAGGAAGACCTTGTGAGATTGGAAAATTGGGCATCCAAATGGCAGATGAAATTTAATGTGGATAAGTGCAAGGTGATGCATATAGGGAAAAATAACCCATGCTATAATTACACAATGTTGGGTTCCATATTAGGTGCTACAACCCAAGAAAGAGATCTAGGTGTCATAGTGGATAACACATTGAAATCGTCGGTTCAGTGTGCTGCGACAGTCAAAAAAGCAAACAGAATGTTGGGAATTATTAGAAAGGGAATGGTGAATAAAACGGAAAATGTCATAATGCCTCTGTATCGCTCCATGGTGAGACCGCACCTTGAATACTGTGTACAATTCTGGTCGCCGCATCTCAAAAAAAAGATATAATTGCGATGGAGAAGGTACAGAGAAGGGCTACCAAAATGATAAGGGGAATGGAACAGCTCCCCTATGAGGAAAGACTAAAGAGGTTCGGACTTTTCAGCTTGGAGAAGAGACGGCTGAGGGGGGATATGATAGAGGTGTTTCAAATCATGAGAGGTCTAGAACGGGTAGATGTGAATCAGTTATTTACTCTTTTGGATAATAGAAAGACTAGGGGGCACTCCATGAAGTTAGCATGTGGCACATTTAAAACTAATCGGAGAAAGTTCTTTTTTACTCAACGCACAATTAAACTCTGGAATTTGTTGCCAGGGGATGTGGTTAGTGCAGTTAGTATAGCTGTGTTTAAAAAAGGATTGGCTAAGTTCTTGGAGGAGAAGTCCATTACCTGCTATTAAGTTGACTTCGAAAATAGCCACTGCTATTACTAGCAACGGTAACATGGAATAGACTTAGTTTTTGGGTACTTGCCAGGTTCTTATTTATTTATTTATTTATGGTTTTTATATACCAGAGTTCCTGTATACAATACATATCACTCCGGTTCACAGTTAACAGTAATAACTACTGCCGGGTGGCAGTTTACATGGAACAAATCTTGGAACAGAAAACAGAAAATTTGGTCTAAGTAAATAAGAAAAACAAACTAACTAGGTTCAACTATAAATATATAAATAAGGCAATTTATAATCTTGGATAAATAAAGCACTGTTTCCAACAGTGGCCTGGATTGGCCACTGTTGGAAACAGGATGCTGGGCTTGATGGGCCCTTGGTCTGACCCAGTATGGCATTTTCTTATGTTATGTGAGGTTATTAAAACAAAAAAAGGATCACTATTGTAGGAAAATTGGTGATGCAATAAATACACCTCTAGAATTGTTTAATATCATAAAAGGAGTGTTAAAGGTATCTGGTTCAAGTGAGTCATCTGACCACCCAGGATTGTCTCAATTTTATTTTGGAAGAAAATCTTTTCAGAAGTAAATATTAATGAACAGAGATCGCACCCTGAAACAAAATGTTCCTGCCCATTGGTCTTCCTTTTGGTTAACTAAAAGTAGGCTAAATGATATAATAACAGGATTGAGGACTTTAAGCTGTAAATTAGATCTATGTCCCTTTTTAGCTGTGAAAAATTGCTTAGCTGTGTTTGCAGGTAATATTGTGAGAATCGTCAATTTATCATTATCAGATGGTATAAGTGGAAGCAGGATAAGAATGAAGATGAGAATGTAGTTACTAACTATATGCCTCTCTCAAAACTATGCACAATGAGTAAAATTATAGAAAAATCAATTAGAGCAGTGGTTCCCAACCTGTGGCCATGGACCTCTAAGAAGGCATGCAAGAAAGTTCAGCTAGGAAGAAAATGAGCATGCTGCTTTCCAGCCACCAGCAGGGTGATCACAGAGGGAGCACAGAGAGGAGAGGATCACACCTTGCTGGTGGCTGGAAAGAATTGGTAAGTACTGCTTGGAGAAATTTTTAAAACTTGGGGAGAAGTAAACTATTGGAGTATATTTTTTAGTGTCTTTGTACATGTTTTAAATAGGGAGTCAGAAAGGCAGGCAACAAAGAGAAGTTTGTGTTTCCCAACCCTCCCACCCACCCCTAGAGCTCATCTTTTAATTTATAGGCAGATGCCACAAATATATTTAAAAAAAATAAAAAAAAGTTTTTAAAAAAATCAGCCTTTTAACTTAAATTCAGAAATTCCCCATACCTTATCAAGAGTTTGATCATTCCCTTGTAGGACACTATCAGAAATATAGTGAATACACTAAATCATTTAAAGGACTCTAATTGTACAGATTCTTACTCCCATAGCAACCTAAAACACAACTAGGAACTGAACAAATTTAAGATGAAGGCAGCAGTCCAGCAGTAAGAGGGGGACCTTCCAGTCTTTTGCAGGTGTTATAGAGCGGAGTAGGCAATTTTAATAAATGTTATGTTTTATGTATACATTTGTATTGTTTTATTATGTGTTTGATGTTTGTTTTGATACTTTATATCTGTATGCAAATGATGCTATCCACACTGAACAAATAAGGATTTGCGGACTATAAGATTTTTTAAAATAAATACTTAAATAAATGAATATAAGTGCCTATTTTCGCTAAACACAAATTTAGGCACCTGAAAAATGAATGTGACCAAGTATGGGAAAGAAATTTAGGTCCCTAAAGAGACACAAAAATAGAGGCCTAAAATTAAGTACTAACCAGATGAATTTTCAGTCAAAAAACTTTAGGCATTCAACTTTGAGTATCGGCCTCTAAGTTGATAAAACCTAATAAGCAAGGAACAAAGTCACAAAAAACAGGACATGTATCTTATTAACAGTGGATTACATTTTTTTTTTTTTTAAATACCTGTACAACTCACCAGAACAGCAGAGTAACAGGTAGGATGCCTTTTGTCCTGTGCAGATTCTTATTCAACAGGCACTGTGCTGTACAATCTGCCTGCCCTATCCTCCATAAGAAAAATTTAGTCTTACCTGATAAATGTCCTTTTCTTGAATCTTACTACACCAGTACAAATGTGTAGATTTTCTTCCCCTACTAGCAGGTGGAGACAGAGGAGACACCTTTTTCTAGGACATCATTCTTGGTAGTTACCACAAAGAGCCAGCACTCTTATATAAAAGCTATGGGAGAAATAAACTAACAATTGATTCAAACTCTTAACAGGTACATAATTTGAAACAAAGTATCATCCAAAGAAATGATCCTTCCAAACTTTCCTTGGATTAATGAAGAGAGGGAAAAAGGAGAAGAGGAAGCAAAAAGTAAACCTATGATTGCCTCAATCTCTGTAAATGTACACTGCTTCAAAGATTGCACAAGGTCCTGCTTCAAAGACTGGGAAGGTCCTGGACTGGTAAAGCAGGATTCAAGGAAAGGAAGTTATCAGGTAAGAATGTCTTCTTCCTTATCATCCTCCTTCACCAGTCCAGACATGTTGGGACTACCCAAGCCCAATTAATATGGGAAGGAGGGAATTAGGGCCGCCCTGAGAACACCAGCTACAAAAGACTGCATTCTCTTTTGCATGAACATCCAGAATAAATATTTCGTGAAGGAATTTAAGGAAGACCAAGTGATTTTCTTACAAAAGCAAGCTCCCACCCCCTACCAAATTGCCTCAGGGAACCTGCCACACGATTTGCTTTACTGGGAAGCCCCAGAAGCCTGGCCCACAGTTCACTGTCAAAGCAGAAAGGGCTGACAAATGCAGAACTGTCCAAAAATTCTTCACTAGGCTGGGCAAGACTGGGAGTCAAGTCCCTGCCTCACCAGACCAGTATGCTCTGCATCTGCTGGAGAGAAGAGAATACTGGCTTTTTGCTCGAGCTGTCCCTTGGTAACTACCAGTGATGATATCGCAGAAAAAGGTGTGTCTTTAGTCTCCATCTGCTAGTGGGGGGAGTGAACTCAAATATCTGGACTGGTGTAAGCAGGATGATAAAGAAAAGCCTGATTTCTGAAAAGCATACATGAAAACATATTCAACAGCAGAGGAGCAGTAAGATAATTCAGACAAATACCACATACCTTGGTCAACACAGGTCTGAGCAAGAGCAAACAGCTCAGGTGATCTCTCCTCCAGCAACTGCTGATGAACATTCACACAGCGCAGTGTCCACCAGGGCAATGTCTAGAAGGGAAATGAGAATATCTGTACAGAGTTCCACATATGCATACAAATGAAAGATATTTGAATGGCATAGGTTAAAAAAAAAAAAGGCTAAAACTGCCCACACTGATAAATTCAATTTCTTAAAAAAATTGTACCAGAAAAAAAAAAAAACACATTAAAGCAAATTAAATAAAGCAACACACTTGTCTCTTCAGTGAACTGAGTGACTATGCTGTAGGTACATTTTGGGGGGGAAAATAAACTACACAAGTTTAATTAACACTTAAAAATACAGATATTCAATCATTTTGCTACACTTTTTGCCCTTAGCAATGCCATCACATTACAAGTTATAAAAAGCCTAGCTCCATTCAAACCTTTTTTAAAATGTATTACTCGCCAATTCACAAACTGCTTAAGACAAGGAAAATACAGCGAATACATCTGTCTGCAACAACCAATTCAAATCAAAACACAAAAATTATTAAAATATAAATATGTACAGCTATTAGCCACATATACAGATTAAAAATATCATATACCACCTCCTAAAACAGAAGGCAAATAAGTAGATCTAAACACCTAAAAATAAAATGGCATGCCATATCTCTTATAAAAACTCCAAATCCCAGAACTACTTAAGTCCATTCTGCGAAAAAATATTACTTAACAGCTTATTCTGCCACTAGCTACATTTGGAATTGAAACTGCAGCTACAGCGCACATTGTAACTGATGATTTTCTATTCATGGGGGAGGCAGAAGCCGAGAAGAGAGATTTATTTCTTGTTCAGCCACTGTATGCTTCTCAACATAAGGAATGTTGGAAAGCATTATGTAGAAAAGATTCATGTCTGCATCTATACAGATAACTCAAAAAAAACAAAACCCAACTCTAATGGCCTTAAATAAAATGTTTTATTCTGGAAGAGCAGTCTCTTCTTCTGTAATCAGAACGCAAACATGTAACAACTGGAAAAACCATGAGGCACAGCATGGGGACGGAAAAGCTCCCTTATGGAAAAAGACTAAACAGATCAGGTCTCTTAGCTTGGAAAAAGGATGACAGAGTGGATCTGGTTGAAATATATAAAACATGAGTGGGGTAGACCAGGTAAATTGGCAACGGTTATTTACCCTTTCATACACTAGGACCAGGGGGGGGGCACTCCATGAAACTAGCAACTGTCAGATTTAAGACAAATCACAGGAAGTATTTTTCATTCTGCGCACTATCAAGCTATGGAATCTATTGCCGGAGGTCATGGTCCAAGGCAGCTAACATAGTGGGGCTCAAAAGAGGATTGAACAAGTTCCCAAAGGAAAATTCCATAAACAGTTATTAACCAGGCAGTCTTGGGAAAGCCAGCACTTACCCTGGGAATCATATACAAGAAACAGATCAACTATTCAGGGATGTGCCAGGTACTTGTGGCTTTGACTGGGCTCGATGGACCTTGGTCTGACTGAACATGGCACTTCTTATGTCGAGGTTGCCATCTCCGGTCCTCAAGAACCACAAAAGCAGGGTAGGCTTTCAGGATATCCACAATGAATATGCATGAGATACATTTACATGCACTGCCTCCATTTAGGGAAATTATGCATATTCATTGTGGATAAAATGAAAACCAGGCCTGTCTGCGGCTCTTGAAGACAGGAGTTGGCAAGCCCTGCCTTATGTTCATAGGTTTTGTTTGAGTACAGTTTTCCGACTGTGCTCAAAACATAATAAGAAACCCAACACCTTCTAAAAATCTGTGTTGGCATTCTCAAAGTCATGCCTCTGCACACTGTCCCTACGACACTGTTTGGCACAATATATAAATTCGTATTAGATGAAAAAACATAGCTAACATGAATAGGTACTTAAAATGCATAAGTTAACAACCCACAAGAATATTTCTCTCAAGCTGGATAACAGCCACCTTTGTGAAAGGGAAGGGGGGATTACAGACACAGAGGTGCAGAGAAAGATACAGTCTTCAGGCAACAGAATAAGACTCCTCATTCTTCCTGGTGACAGGACCATAGCGATTGCACCTCTTCCATCCTGCCCACATGAGCTAGAAAAGCAAGCATTGACCATGCAGATGGGAAAGAGGTGCACAATCACCGCCGCTGGAAGAAGCAGGAGGCATCAGCATTGGCCCTGGAAACAGGATAGTGGGCTTGATGGGTCCTTGGTCTGACCCAGTATGGCATATCTTATGTTCTTATGTTCTTATACTGTCTATCGGTTTATAAGCAGTTTATAGATAAAACATTCATAAACAATACAATTAAACCAACATTAAAAGTGTAAAATAAAAATGTATACAAATACGAAAAATACAATAAAACAAGTACACTGTAGTACACCTCTTTTATTTTTTCCGAATCCTGGTTCTTTGTTCTGGAGGGCCAGGGCCAATGCTGATGCCTCCTGCTTCTTCCAGCTGCGGTGATTGTGCACCTCTTTCCCATCTGCATGGTCAATGCTTGCTTTTCTAGCTCATGTGGGCAGGATGGAAGAGGTGCAATCGCTATGGTCCTGTCACCAGGAAGAATGAGGAGTCTTATTCTGTTGCCTGAAGACTTTATCTGAGCAGTCAGTAGAAGCATTAGGCAGCTGTTCCCAAACCTGTGGTACTGTAGACAGCTGCCTAGTCCGCCTAGTACTTGCACTGTGTCCCTGCGTGGAGGTTGGTGTGCACATGACACTTAAGTTAAAGTTGGTGTGCTTTGGGCTTCAAAAGGCTGGAATACAATGGACTAAAGTCCTCTACAAGAAATTGTCTTGCACAGAGCAGTAGTAGGGTGCTGCTGACAAGAACCAGAGAGCGATACCAATGGCTTGAAGGAGTAAAAAATAGATCTTTACAGGATTTTTATTTTTTAGCTGCCTTATCAAGACTGCCATGTACATATGACCCTCAGATATTAAAGAATCTACTATCCAACTGCTCAAGCTGTATTTGCATGATCTTCTAGTGTTACTTTGCATGCAGCTTCCTCCCTTCCACTCCCTTCCACTCCCTTTGACCCCTGCAGTGCCACTGAAAGATCATACTACTGTTGGTTAAGGCATCTCTCAGAAACTTCCTCTTGTCTCCATTACCTTACAAACCTCTCAAATGTTGTTTGTCCCCCCAAGCTTCAAGCTTCCTCTTCACTCTCCTCTCCCTCAGCCTTTTCCTCCACCTCTTGCCAATTTTCCTATCTACCCTACCTTTCTCTTCCCTCGCCCTCAGCTTTATTTACATTTGTCTGTCAAATTCTCTTCACCGTTCTTGTATCTGCAGCCCCCTCACCTCCCTTTCTGTGCACTTCCATGTGTTTGTAGTCTTCTGGCCCTCCAGAACAAAGAACCAGGATTCGGAAAAAATAAAAGAGGTGTACTACAGTGTACTTGTTTTATTGTATTTTTCGTATTTGTATACATTTTTATTTTACACTTTTAATGTTGGTTTAATTGTATTGTTTATGAATGTTTTATCTACAAACTGCTTATAAACCGATAGACAGTATAAGAACATAAGATATGCCATACTGGGTCAGACCAAGGACCCATCAAGCCCACTATCCTGTTTCCAACAGTGGCCAATCCAAGTCACAATACCTGACAAGTAGCCAAACATTAGATATATCACAAGCTACTATTGCTTATTAATTACCATCATAGCAGTTTATGGATTTATCCTCTAGGAACTTATCCAAACCTTTTTTAAACCTATTTACACTAACTTCTGAACTACATACTCTGGCAATGAATTCCAGAGCTTAACTATGCGTTGAGTGAAATATTTCTTTGATTTGTTTTAAATGAGCTACTTGCTGATACTTCACACATCCAGCAGAGCTCTCTGCTACAACGGCAAGGGAGAAGAAAAAGGGTTCGCACTCAAAACGCGGGGAGTAGCTGGCTTGTTACGGCGGTTACTACCCCAAACCAATGTGCCTGATACTTCACTTTCCATGCATATCCAGCATGGTTCTCTGCTGCATCGGCATGGGAGAAAGACTGATACATCACGCATTTCCAGCATAGCTCTCTGCTTCAACGGCAGGGGAAAAAAAAAAAAAAAAAGCAAAAAACTGATGCTTCACGCATATCCTGCATAGCTTCAACGACAGGGGTGAAGAAAAAAAGGATTCACAATCACAAAGCGAGGAGTAGCTGGCTTGTTACGGCGGTTACTACCCCAAACCAAATGTGCCTGATACTTCACTTTCAATGCATATCCAGCATGGCTCTCTGCTTCTACAGCAGGGGAGAAGAAAAAAAAAACCAACAAGAGCTGTACAACATAGTCTAGGTAAAACAAATAAGCATGTGTGTAAGCTTGCTTATCGCGGCGGTTACTGCCCCTACTACCCCTAACTAATCAAGCTAGATATTTCACTTGCATGCAGCTCCATCACTGCTCTCTACATTAATGGTGGGGGTGGAAGGGGAATAGAACAAGGAGCTAAGAGTAACAGATAAGAATGAGAGAAAAAATGTGTGAGGCTTGCTGGGCAGACTGGATGGGCCATTCGGTCTTCTTCTGCCGTCATTTCTATGTTTCTATGTTTCTATGCTAACTTCATTTACATCCTGTAATCTTTACAGTGTTTATCCCATGCCCCTTTGAATTCTCTCATTGTTTTAGTCTTCGCCACTTCTTCCAAAAGGGCATTCATCATTCACTCTGTTAAGAAATATTTCCTGACATTGGTTCAGAGTCATCCTCCCTGAAGCTTCATTTCGTGACCCTTAGTTCTGATTTCTTTCCTTCGGAAAAGGTTTGAGGATTGTGAATCAGTAAAACCTTTCAGGTATCTGAAGATCTGTATCATATCTCCTTTGTACCTCCTCTCTTTAAGGGTATACATATTTAAATCCTTCAGCCTCTCCTCATAGGTCTTCTCATACAGACCCCCACACCATTTTGGTTGCCCTTCTCTAGACCACCTCCATCCTGTCTCTATCCTTTTCGAGATAAGAGTCTCCAGAACTGAACACAGAACTCCAGATGAGGCCTCACAAAGGCAATATCACCTCCTTTTTCTTACTGGTTATTCCTCTCTCTATGCAGCCCAGTATTCTTCTGGCTTTAGCTATCATCTTGTCACTCTGCTTTACTGACGTCAGATCGTCAGACACTATCACCCTAAGGTCTCTTTCCCAGTCCATGCACATTAGTCTTCCACCCCCCCATCACACACACTTTTGGATTACCCCACCCTAGATGCATGACTCTGCATCTGGGGTGTCGAAATATTAAAAAGATAGCATAAGCATAATTTACAGTTATTTCACAAATTATGTGTGCCAGCTACACTAGTGTTGGCACACGTGGACAGAGAATATAAGAAACTAATAAAATACAAAAAAGTATTTCTGTTGAAGGTCATAGTAACAAACCAAGACAAGAGCATGGAGCAAGTCCCGATGGCACTTCTCTGGCATTCATTTCCGTTGAGATATTTTAATTTGTACATCATAGCAGTCCTCACCTAAGTATTTTAAGCAAAATGATTTTAGTTCGATTGTGTCTAAACCAAATGAGTGAATTTATAGCTTTGGTAAAACATTTCTGAATTAAAAACAGCTTTAAGAAAGAGCACACAATGTTTCATCCAGAATAGTATCTTCTACTGGCATCTCATATTTTTAATTATTTCAGGTTTAAAATATGTTATTGCGATGTCATAAAAATGGACTTTCATGATGGTGCTATTAAATAAAAGGCAACAATATACCTTTAAAGCACAGGAACATTACTTCCTTTCACTTCTTATTTTCTCTTATTATATGACATTCACATGGCTGAGACAGAATTAATATGTAGGATCTGCACATTTAAAAATACTTCAGGACTGGAAAAATCCTGGAAACCACCTAAATATATGACAGTTTGACTATCTTGTAAGCTCTTCTCCTATAAGGCCAGACTAGTTAAATAGAAAATCATTATTGCATTGTGAAACTGCATAGATCAGACTTGAAATAACTATTTAAGGTTGCTGACATGCCAGAATATGCTGAAATGCTAGAATGTATGTCAAGTTCAGTCTTAAATTTCATTCTTGCTTTCTATGCTCAATTTACCAAAAAAAAAAAAATCACATGGCTTACAAGAAACCCAGCTCCATTGACATATATGAGCTAAGATTATGTCAACCAATTAGGAAAATGTTATGCAAACAAAGTAGCTCAAACATGCTTTATTTATATAATTGGTGGGAAAACTGGAGGTGTAAATCGAGTTAATCTATTGTGTCAACAATGTTTTCTGAGACTGCTTCTGAATTGAGGTGCTTGTTATCTTGCACTATCCTGGAATATTCCATACCTTATCTAAAAGATCTCTCCTTAAACTGTCGGTATTAAGTGTTTATTTTCTAGCCCACAACAGTCTGGCTGGGAGAAGGTACAGATATTTTGACAGTGAGTTCATGGCAGAAAACATTTTCTGCCCATTACTTTTGACAGGCCCTTTCAGCTACTTTTTGTAGAATGACCGGACTTGTCTTGCATCATCATTAAGTGTTCTGGAACAGTACAAGCAGCTAAGACACCACTCTGGGAATTCAGACTCAGAATCCCAGATCCTAAATTCACAAGGATCTGGAATGATCTAATGACAATGTATTGAAGTTGAACTTTGAGCACAAACAATCAAAGAAACTCACTGGCAAATAAAGAAAACACACATTTAGTTGCTATGGAAGACTATTGTCAAGGTTTTAGTTAAAGCAGTAGTACTTGCAAAATGTGGGTTTGTTTTTATATATAAGTCCATTGGCAATTTAAAAAAAAGCAGTGTCAGAATTTAAGATATAGTTACCTTGTTTAGTTTATTTTGTTTTGTTTTTACTTTGTATTTCTGACAACTGTGCAGAAAAATTGCTTTTAGGGATGCTTCTAATTTTTCCTGCCAAGTCTTCATTTTAGAAGCTTTTTCCATGGTGCCTGTATCAAGGTATTTTAAGTGATGCCTCAGGGCTGCATTCAAGAAAGCTCCATTCCTTACTGATAATCTCTCTCTATAGCAGTGTTTCCCAACTCTCTCCTGGAAACACACCTATCCAGTCAAGTTTTCAGGATTGCCACAATGAATATGCATAAGAGATTTGAATACCCTGGGGTTCTCCAATGTATGCAAGTATCTCGTGCATATTCATTATGGATCTCCTGAATACCCAAAATGGTTAAAGTGTGCCTCCAAAAGAAGGCTGGGAAACACTGCTCTATAGAATATTACATTTCATTTCCACTTTGAAAAAGTACTGTTAAATTATTATTCACCATCACTACAACAATCATTTGAAAATATACTCCAAAATGAGAAACAAATGTTTTTACACAAGTATCAGCATGGCAGTAGTTTCTGATAAATAGTGTGGAAGAATCAACACCCTGGCCTCACAGAAAGGTGCACGGAGACACATACTAGCATGGTATCAGCAAAAAGAAGGCAACAGGGCTGAAAGCATGTTGATCCCAAGACAATTTACAAAATGTCATTACTACCTAAAAACAACTTTTCAACCAAACTACCACCACCTGGAATCCACAGGAATTATAATAGAGACATCTTAGATTTAATATTGTAAATGATTATATAACAGACAAACATATAGTAAAAGCAGATGCTTAGTGTGTGGATCATTTATTATAATTTGAACTAGTTAAAATCTGCTTTCAACAGTTTACTTACTGAAAAATGTGTGTAAATATTTTATCATTAAAAATGTTTTAAGCAGGTGAAATGAATCTTAAGGTGCTTCTCTCTTCGGCCCAAATAGAATGCAGATGCTGCCAGGGTCAGTTCAATGGTAAAGGAAGAAAAAGGACAGAATACCCACAGTAACAGAACATAAGAATTGCCATAATGGGTCAGACAAAGGGTCCATCAAGCCCAGTATCCTGTTTCCAACAGTGGTCAGCCCAAGACACAAGTAGCTGGCAAGTACCCAAACATTAAATAAGTCTCAAGCTACTATTGCTTATTAATTAATAGCAGCTTATGGATTTTTCCTCTAAGAACTTATCCAAAACATTTTAAACCCAGTTACACTAACTGCTGTAACCACATCCTCTGGCAATGAATTCCAGAGCTTAACTATGCACTGAGTGAAAAAGAATTTTCTTTGATTTGTTTTAAATGAGTTACTTGCTAACTTCATGGAGTGCCCCCTAGTCTTATTATCTGAGAGAGTAAATAAGTGATTTACATGAACTTTTTCAAGTCCTTTCATGATTTTGTAAACCTCTATCATATCCCCCCCCCCCCCCCCCCCCCCCCCTTCAATCATCTCTTCTCCAAACTGAACAGCCCTAACTTTCTTAGCCTTACCTCATAGGGCAGCCATTTAAGGCCACTTATTTTGGTCACCCTTCTTTGCACTTTCTCCAGTGCAGCTATATCCTTTTTGACAGGCGACAACCAGAACTGCACACAGTATTCAAGATGTGGTCTCACCATGGAGTGATACGGAGGCATTGACATCCATCATTTTATTTGCCATTCCCTTCTTAATTCCTAAAACTGTTTGCTTTTTTAATTGTCACAGCACAAAGAACTGACGATTTCAATGTATTAGCCACTATGACGCCTAGATCTCTTTTCTGGGTGGTAACTCCTAAGATAGAACCTAACATTGTGTAACTACAGCAAGGGTTTTCCCTATATGCATCACTATGTACTTGTCCACGTTAAATTTCATCTGCCATTTCGAAGTCCAATCTTCCAGTCTCACAAGGTCTTCCTGCAATTCATCACAATCTGTTTGAGATTTAACTACTCTGCATAATTTTGTGTCATTGGCAAATTTAATCACCTCATTTGTCGTACCTCTATATTAAAAGGCACTGGTCCAAGTACAGATCCCTGAGACACTCCACTGTTTACCTTTTTCCACTGTGAAAACAGATCATTTAATCCTACTCTGTTTCCTGTCTTTTAACCAGCTTGCAATCCACAAAAGGACGTTGCCTTCTATCCCATGACTTTTTAGTTCTCTTATAAGCCTCTGATGCAAGACTTTGTCGAATGCCTTCTGAAAGTCCTAATACACCACATCTACTGGTTCACCTTTGTACACATTTATTCACTCCTTCAAAAAACCAGAAGATTTGTGAGGCAAAACTTCCCTTGGATAAATCCATGCTGGCTGTGTCCCATTAAACCATGTCTATCTAACTGTTTTGTGATTTTCTTTATAACAGTTTCCATGATTTTTCCTGACACTTAAGTCAAGCTCGCCGGTCTATAGTTTCCCAGATCACCCTTGGAGCCCTTTTTAAATATCGTCCATCTTTCAAACTTCAGGTACAATGGATGATTTTAATGATAGGTTATAAATTAACCAAAATACGTTTGAAATCTCATTTTTTTTTTTTAGTTCTTTCAGAACCCTGGGGTGTATGCCATCCAGTCCAGGTGATTTACTACTCTTCAGTTTGTCAATCTGGCCCTACCACAATCTTCCAGGTTTACCGTGATTTGGTTCAGTTCATCTGAATTATCACCCTTGAAAACAGTCTCCAGAATGGGTATCTCCCCAACATCCTCTTCAGTAAACACCGAAGCAAAGAAATTGTTTAATCTTTCGACGATGGTCTTACCGTATCTTCCCTAAGTGCCTCTTTAACCCCTCGATCATCTAATGGTCCAACCGACTCCCTTGCAGGCGATATATTTTAAAAGGTTTTTATTGTGAGTTTTTGCCTCTACAGCCTATTTCTTTTCAAATTCTCTCTTAGCCTGTCTTATCAATGTCTTACATTTAACTTGCCAATGCTTAATCCTATTTTCTTCTAATGGATCCTTCTTCCAATTTTTGAATGAAGATCTTTTGGCTAAAATAGCCTCTTTCACCTCACCTTTTAGCTATGAGCTGGCATGTGATGTGCAATGGTCAAGGGAAATCCAGAAATTAACTGGGGTCTACAGTACTGTATAAGTACATTTGGCAGATTAGATGGGCCTTAAGGTCATTATATGCTATTTCTATGTTTTATGCTCTATTTTGCAATAAATGCTTAGGGGTAGATTTTAAATCCCCAGCACGCATAAATCCCAGGGTTTACATGCGTGGCCAGGCCTTACGCATGCCGAGCTAATCTTCAAACAGGCCCGGCCACAAGTGGAATGGATCAAAAGGTAAAATAAAAAAATTGGGGTAGCTAGGATAGGAATAGGGGGGAGAGCAGGATAGGGGAAGAGGAAGGGAGGTTAGGGTAGGGGGTTGGGAAGTTCCCTCCCAGTCAGCTCCTTATTTGGAGCAGACTGGGAGGGAACTGTGGAAGGCCCCAATGTGTCGCCACACGATTTAGCAAATTTATCCCCCCCCCGCACGTGCTGACCTGGAATTTTATACCGGGTAGCGCACACACAGACCCACGCGTGTATTTTTTTTTTTTTTTTTTTTTTTTTTTTTAAATCTACCCCTTACTTTTTAATCCTTTTTTACAATCAGCTCTTAAACATTTTCCTCTGCTTCTAGAGTAACACGTGCACATAAGTAGTAAAGCAGCTTTAGAATGTGAACATTCACAAAATATCATAACACATGAAATTTTGAAAGGTGGTTGATTATGTGTGTGCATGAGAGAGGCAAAATTTGTGCTTAGCAGAGAGGAGACTGTGTAAGCGAAATTATAGCTTTGGGTGTGTGTATTTGAGAGACTGCTTGAATTTGCGTTCGTGTTCTTGATAGATGTCATTTGTCTGGGTGTGTTCGCATGTGTGTAAAAGTGTGTGTCTTCATGTGTGAAAGAGTGAGAGTGTGTTTCAGAAGAAATCTGTATATGTGGATATGTGAAGGAGACATGAAAGGAGGTAGTGTGTATGTCCTTGATGATTTCAATCTGTGTGCTTTTTCAACTTATGCCTGCAACTTCAGTGCTAGCCAATTTATGAGCCTAAGTTGAAAAAGGACATTGACAGAAATCAGCATCAACATAAGGTATACCACAGCACTTACCGTAAAGAACACCTAAAAAAAGAAAATGAAAAAACACTGGTTATATTTCATTTTATGACAGCAACAGCGGTCTCTAGCATCACAAAGCTGCCCTTGTTTCACATTACATGCCCTTGCCTTTGACTCAAGTCATCTAATTTTTGGCACAGACAATTGTTTCACAATCGAGAACACTATCAAGGAGACATACTTAAGTAGAAAACTATTCAAAATATGCTCATGGATGATTTTTTTTTTTTTTTTAATTGGGCCAGCTGTCAATGGATACAAAACTCCTTTTTATTATTGTCAAAACAGAATAAATAGGAATTTTCTCGTACAGCATACAGTCCCATCTTCTCAATGAATATTGAAACAAAAGTACTTCATAAGTTCTTGCCTCCGATCTTGACCCTATTCTTCCTGTTACTATTTACCTCAGCTAAGCAGGCTTCATTAAAAGTTAAATGAATTTATCATCATTTATTTATTGTACACTTTTTCAGCCAGAGAGTTGAAAGCAACTTACAAAGTTGAGATATTAGAAGTCCTAAATCCAGGCAGAGATGTAGTTCATCTACTAAACATATTAGTGTTTCTGTGCTGTGATTGAAAGTCAGATTAGTGGAGGTTTAGGGCTTTGGTGGTTAAAAGGTGTTCAGGATGGGCTTGGGTCATCTAGGCAGGTGGCTGCCCTAAATGTGGAGAATAGGGTGACTATATTTTATTTGCAGTAGACTAAAGTCTGTTAGGTAGTGGGGTGATTAGGTTAGCTGTACTTGTATTGTTTTCCATTGCAGCCCTATCCAATTAGTCTTGAATGCATGCGATTTTCTCTCTGAGGATCATAGCAAGTCTATTGCAATGGGTTTTTGATGGGAGTTTTTTTTAGGGGGTTTTTTTTTTGTTTTTTTTTAGGAGTTTGTTTATGGTATGAACAGATCCTATGATGAGTTCTCTGCTTGGTTAATTGTATTTGAGTAGTATTCTTTTTGCATTCATAATGGCTTTGCGGTAAGCAATCTATTGTCACCTATATTCAGCTCTGTCTGCAGGTAAGACAATAGTACTGCTTCACAAGAATAGTGGGGTCTCTCCATATCCCCACTCCCATTGAGTGAAGCCATTCCCGAGACATCTTCAGCCCCAGGTTGTACAAGAAAAGTGTCAATTGGGCTAGGCAAAGGACCAGGTCAGAGTTTGGGAGAAAACACTCACACATTCCTACCATGTAGGCAGGTGAAAACAACCCAGTTTTCCAACACCAAAAGCAAAGTATCGCAGCCCATCCATACGCATCATGCAACCTATCATTTCTACACAGATATCCAGCTAATTAGTCCTGAGTTGATTTTTACTGAGATGTTTTGTGTTCTTCGTCCTGCTCATTTATTCCAAGTTTAATCCTATTTTGCATTTTTTACTTAGTTTATATCAAGTTTATTCTTTATTGAAGTGTTCTTCAGACTAGAACTGCTACACCCTTGGATCTATGACTTTTTGGTACATTTCTAATAAGCTGTAACCTGTCTTAGGTGAATTTCTTATTAAAAAATAGTAATAAATACAAATATATAAATGTATGAATGGCTGATCCATGGCCTCCTCGTTTCAATTTTTAAAAGGCCTTACAACTCAACTGTCAGACTACACAGACATGGAAACTAGAAGCTAGCTGCCAGACAGAAGTCAAATAGAGAGTTCACCATCTGCACCCCACCAGCAGTAAGAGCTTTTCTTCCATCCACTTCGGTAACTATACACCAACTAAAGGGTATACAGATGAAGCTGTGTATGTCTTCCTACCCTTCTCAAGAGTTCAATATCCTCTATAAAATGTTTGGTTTTGCTCCCCTATTTTTTTTTTTTTTTTAACATATTTTGTTATTTACAGATGATTTAATACTGTTTTTCCATACAGACCAGAATAGTCTTATTTTTTATATATACCTCAGATCTAAAGTTATTTTTCATCTCATATCAAGAGGAGAAATACTAATTAATACCAATTTTTGGCATTATATGTCAGCAAAAAAAAGTGGCTGTCAGTAAAAACCTGTCAGATAGTCAATAAATGTTTTTGGCAACCCTATGGAACAGATAGCTTGGCATAAAAAGAAAAAGCTATGTGTGCTGCCTACAGACTAGCATAACATTTTTTGTGTAATGGGTTGCATCATGCTTAAAGTTTATTGAAAAAAAAAAGCTTTTAATCAATCATTTTTCTTTTCAGCTCTACCACAATTTGATAGATTTGTGCAAAATTTTTATATAGATTTTGCTCATTCAGTAGGAACTAAGAATATTCCAAGTGTACAAAACATTTTGGCATCCCCAACTACAAATAAAAGCAATACCCAAGAGACTACAGAAGCCAGATTTAATTCAGGATAGGTTTATAGTAATTGTACAGCTATCCTCAACATTAACCATGTATGCCACCTGCTGGCTAGTAATTAAAAAAAAAATTAATTATATTTTTATGCAGCAAGATACTTCAACACAAACCCCTCTCCCCTGGCACGTACATTTGAGGTATTTTCTGTTGCCTTACTCAAAATTTTTATTCTTAAACCGGGAATTCCACTGGAAAATTTGATAGGAGGACGGGGGATGGTTTCATATATTTGTTAATAGGCAACCCCCCTCGGTGCCTTGCTGTTTAATCATTCACACCCTCCAACCTCCGGTATTTTTATTCCAAACGTGTATTTTAAAAAACTTTCAGAGATGGGCTACAGAAAACCCCCACTTTTTTTCTTTTTTATTTTAACTTCAATCTTTTGTGCATATATTTTCTTTGTGTTCCACCATCCGAGTTTTGATGGCCCTGCTGGTACGCCTGACATATACCTTCGGGCATGGGCATATAACAACATATATTACTGATTTAATGGTACAATCTGTTACTGATTTTCTATATACTTTGTATCCCATCACTGGGTTAATCCATACATCCCCTTCAACGGTGGTGTGTCAAACTGTACACTTCCCACATTTGCTATGAAAACCCATGAAAACCTCCCACGTGCCAGGTAGGGGGGTTTTTGTGTAGTAGACATACAGTTGGTATAGATCTCTTTTTTTGAAACAAGATACTTCAAAGCAAGTTCTGCTGAATGAACTTGAAAACATTTTGAATAAAACATTAATGTCCATATTTCATAGGCAGTGTATGCATGAAGAATTCCTTCCCCGACTGTGAATGAGCCCCTGCGGAGGGCATGTTTTTCCACCCATTCACCTTACAGCACCAGCAAGAAACCAAAGTGTCAATAGCTCCTGCTTACTTCTTGGCCTCTCTCTGGCTAAGATCAAATCTATGGTCTGCATTACGAGCTCAGGTTAGTGCTCCCTCTTGGCTAAAATTTAAAACCTCTACAATACTGGGGATTAAACCATTACACCTTGCCCACCCTGGGAACACAAAATGATTTGTACCCTGGCCAAACATGGATAATTACACACAGTCAACCAAATACAGAAATAGTATTGAGCAGTAAGTGACTATAAATCAACCAAGAGGAAGGTGGCCATCTTTTAAGTATTATACCTTAATAGTACTTTATATATATTAAAAAAAAAAAACGTATAAAGTTTTTTTTCTTTTTTGGTGAGCAGCACAGAACAGGTAGAACCAAGAGTGGAAATATATTTATAAAAAGTGCCAGGCAACATTTTTTCCTTACATTTCTCATTTTCTCACTTATTATTTTACTTATTTTGTTTATTTATTTTGCTTTCTGTTAGTCACTTTTTTTTTATATATTGCTGGGGGTTTTACTTTTTTTTTTTTTGCTTTTAAGAATTTTGGGCACCGGGTGCCAAATTTTAGGTGTACAGGTAACCTGGCTCGATCACAGGTAGCAACAGTGCAAGCTTCCCATACTTCATTGCCAATTTGCCACAATCCTGCTTTGAGATGAAATAGATGTTCTTAAACTTGTTCTACTGATGCCACAGCCCATTAGATTTTCAGGATAGCCACAATGAATGAGAGATAAAGCTGCAGACACTGAAGACCACATATATGCAGATTTAAATTATGAATGTTCATTATGGCTACCCTGAAAATCTGATGGGCTGTGGCATCACCAAGACAGATTTGGGAAGGCCTGGATTAGAAGGCAATTCTTTCCCTAGGTATTTCCCTATCCCCAGAGAGCTTACAATCTAGGTTTTGTACCTGAGGCAATGGAGGGTAAAGTGACTTGCCCAAGGTCACAAGGAGTGACTACGGGACTCGAACCCTGGTCTCCTGGTTCGTAGCCCACTGCTTTAACCACTAGGATATTCCTCCGCCCTCTACATATATACAGTCTATATAATCCCTCTTCATCTAATGCATATTTCAATGCCATGTCAAATTTATATTAGGTGCCAAACAAATTATTTCCTGGTTTTCTGCTAACTTGAGTTTCTAAACCTTTTAGTTATTATGAATGTTTTGTCTCTATCCTATGGCTCCACAATCTGAGCACTCAAAGAACCTATATGTCTTGCATTGTACTCACCTAACTATCCCAAGCCCTCACAATATTTAACATTAAAATCTTTGTCCTCTAGTCTTTAAAACATTACAATTTTTAGATCAGTGCATCCCAACCAATATTTATTTATTTATTTAAGGCTTTTATATACCAACTTTCTTGATACAAATCAAATCAACTCGGTTTACATCAAACTAAGCAGTAACTATAACCAACCAATCAACAAGAGACAATTTGAAGGAGCATAAAGTTACATCAAGGATGCCTTAACTGGGAGTAGGAAATAAGAGAGGGAGAACGAAAATAAAGTACTATATACAAGAGCGTATGGGAGGGAGGCAAGGAGCCGTCCTCATGATAACTTGTAAGTGTGATTTAGCGATTGTTTATTTACATAATTGCTGGAACAGTTCTAAGTCAGGCTGTTGGGCTAGTAGCGGGGAAGGCTCGGCAGAACAGCCATGTCTTTAGTTTCTTTTTAAAAGTTTCTTGCCTAAGGTTCGGAGGCATGGCGTTCCAGATGGAGGGACCTGTGATAGAGAATGTCCGGTCTCTGATGTTTGAGTGGTGCACCACTTTGATTGGAGGAACGTGTAAGGATCCCTTGTGGGCATCCCTTAAGGGTCTGGCCGTCAAGTGCAATCTGAGAGG
Organism: Rhinatrema bivittatum; assembly: GCF_901001135.1. Classification (NCBI taxonomy): domain Eukaryota; kingdom Metazoa; phylum Chordata; class Amphibia; order Gymnophiona; family Rhinatrematidae; genus Rhinatrema; species Rhinatrema bivittatum. The sequence continues at coordinate 161,382,464 of NC_042617.1, forward strand.
GTGTAGCAGATCAAGAGGAGTCTGATGGTGAATATTTTTGTGGATAATTGTGAGTGATTTATGGAGAATCCTGAAGTTTTCTGGGAGCCAGTGAAGATCTTTTAGAATGGGAGAGATATGCGCTCTCCGATTGGTATTCGTCAAAATTCTCGCCGTTGCATTTTGGAGCAACTGGAGGGGTTTTATAGTAGAAGCCAGGAGACCTTGCAAAATGGAATTGCAGTAGTCGATCTTGGAAAACAGAATGGCTTGGAGAACAGATCTGAAATCATAATGGAATAGGAGCAGTTTGAGTTTTTTGAGTAATATGCCATGACACACTGGTGTACCTTCAATACCTGATCAGATATGCCAAAAACAAGTCACCACTGCTAATGCTCAGATCAAGTCCAGCACCTGGACTCCACTCTCGGCACCCTGCAGCATTAAGAGACACTAGTGGTGGCAATTAAACCTGGTAGGAGCTGCTCTACTCAAAAATTTAAAAAAAAACACAAAAACTTAAGACATGGCTCTTTAAACAAGCATACCCTGAATAGGACTCTTAATCATCCCTAGCTTATACAGCCCATAGCATCCCCCGCTTACCCTTATGATAATATTCATCGAATAGTCTCTCTTTTACACTCCTACAATCTGTAAATATACTCCATGTTATCTTGTATATAGTTATTTTGTATAAGTGCAAAACTTTGTTCCATGCTATACTTGTGCATCATGCAAACTACTGTTTTTCTCCTAGTTAATCTACCTGTCCTTTTTCGCCTCTTTGTACTTTGCCCTCTACCTTTCCCACTGCTCCCCTCTCCCCTTCCCTGTTTTTTGTAATTTCTCTCAGTTACATGTAAACAGATATGATGCACCCACTAATACCGGTATAAAAATGTTGCTAAATAAATAAATAAGTGTGCACCTCTTCTCCCTAACTATAGCATGAACCCTGGAGCATGTTAATTAATGGGAAGTATGCAGGGGTGCAGCTTTGTTCAGCACATAGCACCACCCCATCCCTTCCCCATTCTGAGCTTCTTCCAGCCTCTGTCTTATCCCCAGTGAGATAAGGAGAGTGCACGAGAAGTGTTGGGAGCAGTAGCTGTGGAGAATCTCTGGCAGCCACATGCAGCAGCCAAGAAAACTAACAGATCTAGCTGCCTGCATCAGGCCAAGTTCTCTCTTTTCTTGGCCCTCTGTGACAGGTTCATGTGTGTGTCCGCCCTCCTCTCTCCCTTTGTTTTAAAATTTTGAAGAGGCACTGATGGGGCTTTTAGTGCTTCTTTAACCCGCTGAATGTCCACATTGCCAGCCCCATGAAGGCTGGTATGCCACACGTAGGTACAGAGAAGGTACAGAGAAGGGCTACCAAAATGATAAGGGGAATGGAACAACTCCCCTATGAGGAAAGACTAAAGAGGTTAGGACTTTTCAGCTTGGAGAAGAGACGACTGAGGGGGGATATGATAGAGGTGTTTAAAATCATGAGAGGTCTAGAACGGGTAGATGTGAATCGGTTATTTACTCTTTCGGATAGTAGAAAGACTAGGGGGCACTCCATGAAGTTAGCATGGGGCACATTTAAAACTAATCGGAGAAAGTTCTTTTTTACTCAACGCACAATTAAACTCTGGAATTTGTTGCCAGCGAATGTGGTTAGTGCAGTTAGTACAGCTGTGTTTAAAAAAGGATTGGATAAGTTCTTGGAGGAGAAGTCCATTACCTGCTATTAAGTTCACTTAGAGAATAGCCACTGCCATTAGCAATGGTAACATGGAATAGACTTAGTTTTTGGGTACTTGCCAGGTTCTTATGGCCTGGATTGGCCACTGTTGGAAACAGGATGCTGGGCTTGATGGACCCTTGGTCTGACCCAGTATGGCATTTTCTTATGTTCTTATGTTAATATATGTGTGTACTGGGCTTGAAAGGTTGGGGAAACTATCAAAATTTTGATACGGGTCAAAATTATGTGCATTTCTGAGTCCCTCTCACATATCCATATATGAACTGCAGAAATATTACACACACAAAAAAATCTTTACTCAAAAGCACACACACATCAACCAGTCACATCTTCTATAACATTGTTTCTAAAACCTCTCCCGGGACACGTCTATTTTTCAGAATATATATAATGAATATGTATGAGATACATTTGCATACATTGGAGACACAGTGTATACAAACCTCTCATTATGGCTATCCTGAAATCATACTTGTCAGATGTGCCTCCTGGTCCAAGTTGGGGGAAACTGTTGTACAAAATAAATTTACTTCACCTTATAAACATGAAGATCTAACAGCTTCTTGAATTCTGAGGAATAGCCTAGTGGTTAGAGCAGTGGGCTACAAACCAGGAGACCAGGGTTCGAGTCCCGCTGTTGCTCCTTGTGACCTTGGGCAAGTCACTTTACCCTCCATTGCCCCAGGTACAAAACTTTGATTGTAAGCCCTCTGGGGATAGGGAAATACCTACAGTACCTGAATGTAAACCGGTGTGATATCTCCGATCGAATGTCGGTATAAACAACAAATAGTACAACAGAATAAAGGTGATAAATCCATTATTGTTCCCCTTTGCAAGTCTCCTTTCATGATGACCACCATGTCAGTCAACTATTTTTAATACCCAAGCATTTGCCTCCACATCAACGTCCTTTTCGCTCCGAAAGGATTCTTCAGCATCCCTCATCTTGTAACATTTCTTTATTCAGACAGTATGGCTTTCATGTCTTAACAATGCTGTCAGCACCAACCACAAGGGAAATGCTTGTAGGGACAGGTAATCCAATTATAGTATCCTGCCTCAGTCTTCTATACGGCTGAACATGGTGGACTTGTTACCAGTCTCTTATCAGCTCTCATTCTCAGAAATGACTACAAAGCTTTTTCAAACTAGAGTTATACAAATATTTTCCAATGCCTATTAACTAGAGAACTATTCTGAAACAAACATGACAGTATGTCCTGTCAAATGAAAAATTACAAGCTGGTAAATATCAAGATGTCTTTCACATAACTTCCCTGCCATTATAATTTGTTTACAATGATAGTCCAACTTTTTTTTTTTTTTTTAATATCTTTTATTAGGATCAAAGGAAGAACAAACATGGGCAAAATATATAGCCAACCAGCTGACATATAGATTGCAATACAGCCAAAATAGTCAGTATAACAGCAGACAACTAAATGTTTTCCCAAAGATCCAATTTTCACAATTTTGTTGGAACTCCCTCCCTTCCCCCCTTTCCCTCGCGCTCCCAGCTAACACAACACACACTCGCATACACATTCATACATCACACACCCAGATGCCCAAACCCGCAGGATCAAAACCAGCATATCCTATAGAAAATGAACCATACGTTCCCACAACCGAAGTAACAACGTAAAGCAATGCGAGTTTTTGGGTGGGAAATAGAGTTTTTCCGCAAGAGTTCCATTTGTGCCGTTTGTTGCATTGAACTCTTCCATGCTTGTGGGGTGGGTGACAGGTCAGAATTCCATGTCAATAACACTTTTTTTCACCAGTACCAGGGCAATGCAGACATATTTTAATCCCCCCCTGGGGAGTGCTTCTTTTTCCTTCAACAGTGTAGATAGAACAATGTCCCCGGCCAAGGAATCGCACATCCTAGGACTCTCTCCATCAATCCCTTGACTTCTGACCAGAAATATCCCAGTTGTGTACATCCAGAGAACACATGGCAAAGATTTCCTACCTGTGTGCCACATTTGAGACATAGATCAGAAGGCCATAGATGTTTGGAGGCTCCTCTTACTCTTGAAAAAAATGTGCGGTGTAGGAGCTTGAACTGCGTCTCCCGGAGCACCGCAGAGGGCAGTTGCCTCCCTATGCCTGAGAAGGCTCTTTTCAGAATGTACACTGTTATGGGCTCCCCCAGATCCTCCTGCCATTTAGACGCCAAGTGGGGTAGATGGGTGGTGGGTAGAGCGGCTTTCAGCTTAAACATCTACACCTTGATTTTGTTAAAATGCGGAGGGGTATCGTAGAAATAATCTTCATCATCAGATATTAGTTGGCTCGAATCTCCTTTGCATATTTGGAAACAATAATGGCGAGCTTGAAGATAGGCAAAAACTGTGTTGAAGGGATCGCCCACCGTGTTTGCAACTGTTGAAACTAGTAAATAGTGGAACTGTCCTCATCCACCCATTGCTGAAGCAAACGAAAGCCCCTGGAGGCCCACTGTTTAAAAACACTCCCTCCTTGGCCCAGAAGAAAGTTGCTGTTTCCCAGAGATAAAAAGGGGGAAACATGACAGCTACGATGAATAGAATTCCGCCACCACTTCCATGCCTTGCGGTGCGCCTTCATCCAGAGATCAGTGTCAACTTTGAGGCTCGGCATGTGTAGAAGGTTAAGCGGTGAAAGAGGCGCAGTCCATTCCGCTAGCAGCTCCTCTGGGTCAAATTTTTTCTCGCCCAAAGCCTAATCCTGTATGTGGCATAGTAGGCAGGCAACATTATAAAGGCACAAATCCAGTAAGGCAGTGCCTCCCAGTCCCTTGTCCAGATGCAGAGTGTCATATTTAATACGGGCACGCTTCCCACCCCCAATCGAAACTCCCTATCAGATTTAAAGCTATGTAGATCTTTTTCTCTTACCCTCAAAGGCAACATTTGAAGATAAAATGGCAATTTTACTCAAATTTCTATATTAACAACAGCACGCCTATCCAGGAGACACAATGGAAGATCATGCCACCGGTCCAACTGAAATTTAGTTTTCTCCGGGATTGGAAGGAAGTTAGCCTCATACACTTTCTTATTCTGCGCATCAAGGTGTTTCCCCAGATATTTTATAGATACACTCGCCCAGCTTAGCGGGAACGAACCGACCCAGCGCTGTGGCAGAGCAGTGTCCAGCGGTAAAACCTCAGATTTGTCCAGATTAAGACGAGGAGGCCCGCAAAGGAGCCAAAGTGGTCTATGGACTGCATAATATCTTCCAAAGTCTCTCCTGGGTTCCATACAAATAGCATCATATCATCTGTATATAAACCCAATTTAACCTGTTGGCGGCCAATTCGAATACCTTGGTACCTGGGTAACATGCAAAGCTTGATCGCCAGTGGTTCTAGGTACGGTAGTGGAAAAAGATAAGGCTTTGCCTTAACACACTTAAAGATACATTTTCAAAAGTTGCACATGTAAAAAAAAAAAATCAGCAGATATGCATGTAATATAAACTTCAAAATACACACATAAGGAGGGTATGAGTAAATATACGCATGTAAAAGGGGCATTCCGGGGCAGGCCAACATTTACATAAGAGGCTATCTTATAAGTAATTTGCGCATGTAAATTTGGCAGCTTACTCACGTATATTTACACCTGACTGTTTCTATAGTAAGTGGTAACATCTAAAAAGTGAAATGATGACTGGGTGGAGAGTCTAGGAGAAAGAGTCTAGGTGAAATGGAGGTCGCATTCGGGCTGAAGATTCAGGAGGGTCTTGATGACCTGCAGATGGGTGAACTGGTAGGCTAATTGGTAAAACTGGTAATTTCATTGCCGCACACATTAGAAAATTTCCCAACTTACATGCATAAAAACATACTTACAGGGGATAAATGCATGGGAATTACACAAGTAAAATCTCCAGATGTATATTTTTTAAAGTTAGACAAATATATACAAGTATAGGATTTGTGTTGATTGTGCTTTGAGTGAAAAATAATTTTCCCCCTTTTGCTTTATATCCCCCAATATTAGTACAATCTGAAAGAGTAAATAATCATCTTCTATTTACCTGTTCTATTTACCTGTGATGATTTTATAAACCCCTATCATATCTCCCTCAGTTGCCTCTTCTTCAAACTGAAAAGCACCAACCCTGCGCCAGTCTTTGTAATTTAGCAGTTCCATCCCCTTTACCATTTTTGCTGCCCTCCTCTGTACCTTTTCTAGTTCCGTGTTACCTTTTTTAAGATGGGGAGACCAGAATTGCACACAATACGCCACGTATGGTCGCACCATGATCTGATGCAGGGGCATTATATTATCAGTTTTCCATTTATTTCCAAATTATTTTTAACATTCTATTTTGTTTTCTGACCATCGCTGCATTCTGAGCAAAGAATTTCAGTATTTTGTTCACAATGAGTGTAAAGTCCATTTCTTGGATGGTTACTCCTAATACATAACCCAGCACTTATGTACCCAGAATTAGGATAATTTTTCCATATGTGCATCACACGTTGCACTTGTCCATGTTAAATTTCATCTGCCACTTAGATGCCCAGTTCCCCAGACTGGAAAAGTCTTTCTTCAGATCCTCACAATCTGCTGCTGTTTTGAATAGTTTTTTTGACATCTGCAGTTGTACACAAGATCATCCAGAAATTCAACGATCCGATTACCAGCTGAATGCTAATTTAGTAGTAGTGATTATTAATGAATGATCTAAAATGATAAAAGGTTCAGTAATTTCTGAAATTTCAGCACGTGTAATTGTGCTATCTCCTTACATGCAAGTAAATAAAATAATTACACCAGAGTTATTAGGCATCTTTACTTTATGGCCTGGGGAGTCTGGTAGGGCTCCACGGAGTGCCCAGATTGTGGAAATTTTGATAATATGCTTGCCTACCATCTGCTGAAGACAGAGAATACTGGCACTTACCAGTACAGGAGCCTATACAGGGTGACATCAGCAAGTCTGTTAATATCTTTCTCCATCTGCTGTTTGGGAGGCATAACCCATGTGCATGGACTGGTCAAACCGGATGAAAATGATCTTCGTTTTTAGTTTTTAGACTTCGGGCTTTTTTTTAATTTATATTCCACTTTTTCAAGTACTTCAGAGAGGATTACATTCAGATACTGCAGTTATTTCTTTGCTCCCAGAGGGCTCACAATTTAAGTTTATACCTGTGGCAATGGAGGATGAAGTGAGTTGCCCAAGCAGACAACTAGGTGTTTTATTGTTAACTTTATTTATGACCTGATTAGCAGTTGATCTAAGTAACCTGAAATTCTCCATATCAGAATGTCACTAGAGGAACAGTAACTTCCTGGTTATGTTAGTGTCAATAGAAGATATCTCTTCAAACCATGTGCTCCTGAGCAAAAGTTGGCTTTCTACTATGATTTAGTTTAAAAGCTGCTCTCTCTCTCTCCTTTTTAAAGATTAGCACCATCTGGGTTCCACCCTGGTTAAGGTGGAGCCCCATCCTCTTTGAATTGCTCCCCTTTCCCAAATATTCACCAGTTCCTAACAAATGTAAATCCTTCCTCCCTGCTCCACTGTCATCTGTCCATTGAGACTCCTGAAATCAACCTGCATTTGCAGTGTGGGTGGAATGGGGGATCATTTTTGAGAATGCAGTCTTGGAGGTTCATATTTCAACTGTCTACCTAAAATCCTAGATTTGGCATCCAGAACCTTTCACCAACCTACCTATGTTGTTGGTACCCTCATGTACCTCGACAGGTGACTCGTCCCTAAAATCCTATCTAGGTAGCGCATGCTTTCTGCTACTTTCACACCAGATAAACAAGTTATCAAGCAAGCTTCACACCCACCAGCCAGCTAAATTCTAATTAATCAAATTGCCAATTTCAACAGCAGTCCTATAATCTCCCTCCTAGGGACATGCCACTGGAAACACATCCTCGGTGCAAGAGGATAATGCATCACCTAGTATGCAGGTGCTAGCTACAGGATCATTTCCTGCTGCACCAAAGTGATATCTTCCTAGCTACTTCCAAGCAGCACAAAGCCTACTAAGCTGGAGGTATGAGTGCTTTACAATATCCTTGGAGGTCACCTTGAGCTGCCTCATCTTCTATAGGTCAACCACTCAAACTTTCAGAGATCAGCTTCATTCTCTCAAACCTAGAAGCCCCCTGCACCAGGTTCACACATACAACCTCTCAGCAAAAAGTAGATAATTATATACATAGTACTAGGTGCAAAAATTGGATAGCCCTATCTCTTTGCTGGATTGCTTTCTGCATCTTTTGTTAAACTGTTTAACATTGTAAATTATAGCCATGTTTATTTAGTTGTTTTATAGTTCCTTAATCTCACAGTTACCGTTCAATGTAAAGGCTTCGCCTAAAAGTTATTAAGTTACTTGTAAACCGATGCAATGTGCAAACGGATGTCGGTATATAAAAGATTTTAAATAAAATAAATAAAGTTGAGTGTGGAAGATTAACTCGCTATAAAATACCGAAAAATATTTAAGGGACTTTATTTTTAATGTGTTTGGCAAATGACCTGCTATAAGACAAAGGTAATCAATTACAAAGGTCAGAATGAACTATTTGCTCACTGATGTTAATCCAACTGACTCACCAAAAAAAGATTCCCTCCTAACCTTCTAATTGAGTAATAGTCCACATTTGCAGACTACGGTATGTGACTGCGGTGAGCAGGAAAATCAAAACATTGCTGAATTCTACAGCAGGAAACACATTTTTCGTATCTCCACAGCAAAAATTTGATTGTAACAGACTCATTCACAAAAAAAAAACAAACGACATTTTAACTTCTATTTTCCTTAATACACACAGAAAATAGAACTTTAAACTTTAGCTTTCCTTTTATGCTTGGATTTCTTTTCCATAAGAGAACTAAGGGTTTCTCTAAACATCTCAAAGCCTTTCTTATTTTCTAGCTTTTTTTTTTTTTTTTTTACCTTCCCACCTAGCCCAGCAGTCTTTAGTTCCTTTTAGGGTTTCCAGCTCAGTCATAGCTGGGATCCAGCACCATCAGTCTTCACTCACAACTAACCAAGGATTTTTTCTCCTATTTCATACCGCCCCCCGCCCCCCCAACTGATGCAGCTTACTCATCACAAAAATGGTCATTAGTCAAGGGCCATACACCAGGGCTCCTTCTAAAATCATGAGCTAAATCCAGCCAAGTAGAGCCCTATTGCATGGCAGCTAGGACTCCTTCCCCACAAAGGATGAGAATGTTGCTCTGCAGAATACTCAGCCCCAGATGATCCGGGGAGAAGATCCGATCCAGGAACTGAACCCATGTCTTCCACATGCCAATGCACAGCACTAACACTAAGACACCAGGCTGGCCTGTACCAATTATATAAGAACATAAGAATTACCATAGTGGGTAAGACCAAGGAGTTCATCAAGACTGGTACCCTATTTCCAAGCCAGGTCACAAGTACCTGGAAAGATCCAAAACAGTAAATAGATCCTATGCTGCTATCAGATAAATAGTGGCTATTCCCTAAGTCTATTTTCTTAACAATTTTTGGACTTCTCCTCCAGGAATTTTTTTTTAAACCCAGCTATACTGTCTTAACCATATCCTCCAGCAATGAATTCCAGAGCTTAATTGTGCATTGAGTGAAAGAATTTTCTCTGTTATGTTTGGAATGTGCTAAATCCTAATTTCATAGATTATCCCCTAGTTTTTCTATTTTTTTGAGTAAATAACAGATTTAAGTTTACCCATTCTATTTCACTCATGATTTTATAGACCTCTATCATATCCCCCCCTCAATCATCTCTTCTCCAAGCTGAACAGTCCTAAACTCTTCTGCATTTCTTCATAGAAAAGCCATTCCATTCCCTTTATCATTTTGCTCACCCTTCTCTTTACTTTTTCCAATGCAACTATATATATCTTTTTTTATATGCAGCAACCAGAACAATACACAGTACTCCAAGTGTGGCCTCATCATGGAGTGATACAGAAGCAATTTGACATTCTCCACTTTATCTCCAGTCCTTTCCTAATAATTTCTAACATTGTTCGCTTTTTGACGGCTGCTGTACACTGAGCAGAGAATTTCAAAGTATTGTTCACTATGATGCCCAGATCTTTTCCTGGGTGGTAACCCCTAAAATGAAACTTATCATGTAACTACAGTGTGGGTTACTTTTCTACAAATGCATTACTTTGCACTCGTCCACATTAAATTTCATTTGGATGCCCAGTCTTGCAAGTCCTCCTGCAATTTCTCATAACTTGTTTGGGATTTAACAACTCAGAATAATTTTGTCTGCAAATTCGATCACCTCGCTTGTTGCTTCCCTTTCCAGATCATTTATAAATATGTTAAAAAGCACCAGTCTGAGCACAGATCCCTGAGGCCCTCTACTATTTACTCTTCTCTATTGAGAAAACTGACCATTTAGTCCTACTCTCCATTTCCTAATTTGGAGCCCACAATAGGATATTGCATTCTATCCCATGACTTTTACATTTTATCAGGAGTCTCATGTGCCACTTTGACAAACGCCTTCTGAAAATCCAATTACACTATGGTTATGGGAACAGAAGAAAAAAAAAAGAGTAGAGAAAAAAAAGTTTGTTTAAAGATTTTTGATTTGTTTTCAATATGCAAAAGGAAGTTAGGGTAAATGTGTTATGAATATTTGTTTTATAATTGATATTATGTATGTAATATGTACACCATTTAGATTTGTTGATAAACTGTATAAAAATAATAAAACTACATCCACTTGTTCACTATTATTTACATATTTATTAAACCCTTCAAAAAATATAGCAGAATGCTGAGGCAATGATTTCCCTTGTGTAAATCCATACTAGCTGTGTTCCATTAAACCATGACTATCTATATGTTTTGTGACTGCTCTTTGGAACAGTTTCCATGATTTTTCTTAGTACTGTAGTCAGACCATCAGTCTATAGTTTATTGATCACCCCTAAATCCTTTAAGATCGTGGTTACATTGGCCACTCTCCAATCTCTGAGTACAATGGACAAATTGAATGATAGAATTCAAATTACTAGTAATAGATCTACAATTTCATTTTGAGTTATTTCAGAACTCTAAGGTATATATCATATGGCCTGGGCAATTTTCTAGTGTTTAGATTGTCAATCTGCCTTATTACATCTTCCAGCTTCTTCTGAATCATCACCATGGAATACAGTTTCCAACACATGTATAAGAACAGAAGAAATTGCCATGCTGGGTCAGACCAAGGGTCCATCAAGCCCAGCATCCTGTTTCCAACAGAGGCCAAACCAGATCACAAAAACCTGGCAATTACCCAAACACCAAGAAGATCACATGCTACTGATGCAATTAATAGCAGTGGCTACTCCCTAAGTAAACTTGATTAATACCAGTTAATGGACTTCTCCTCCAAGAACTTATCCAAACCTTTTTTGAACCCAGCTATACTAACTGCACTAACCACATCCTCTGGCAACAAATTCCAGAGCTTAATTGTGTGTTGAGTGAAAAAATGTTCTCAGATTAGTCTTAAATGTGCTACTTGCTAACTTCATGGAGCGTCCCCTAGTCCTTCTATTATCTGAAAGTGTAAATAACTGATTCACATCTACTCGTTCAAGACCTCTCATGATCTTAAAGACCTCTATCATATCCCCCCTCAGCTGACTCTTCTCCAAGCTGAACAGCCCTAACCTCTTTAGCCTTTCCTTATAGGGGAGCTGTTCCATCCCCTTTATCATTTTGGTTGCCCTTCTCTGTACCTTCCCCATCGCAACTATATCTTTTTTGAGATGCGGCGACCAGAATTGTACACAGTATTCAAGGTGCGGTCTCACCATGGAGCGATAGAGGCATTATGACATTTTCTGTTTTATTAACCATTCCCTTCCTAATAATTCGTAACATTCTGTTTGCTTTTTTTTGACTGCTGCAGCACACTCAGCCGACGATTTTAAAGTATTAACCACTATGATGCCTAGATCTTTTTCCTGGGTTGTAGTTCCTAATATGGAACCTAACATCGTGTAACTACAGCAAGGGTTATTTTTCCCTATGTGCAACACCTTGCACTCGTCCGCATTAAATTTCATCTGCCATTTGGATGCCCAATCTTCCAGTCTTGCAAGGTCCTCCTGTAATGTATCACAATCTGCTTGTGATTTAACTACTCTGAATAATTTTGTATCGTCCACAAATTTGATAACCTCACTCATCGTATTCCTTTCCAGATCATTTATAAATATATTGAAAAGCACTGGTCCAAGTACAGATCCCTGAGGCACTCCACTGTTTACCCTTTTCCACTGAGAAAATTGACCATTTAATCCTACTCTCTGTCTTTTAACCAGTTTGTAATCCACGAAAGGACATCACCTCCTATCATATGACTTTTTAGTTTTCTTAGAAGCCTCATAAGGGGCTTTGTCAAAAGCCTTCTGAAAATCCAAATACACTACATCTACCGGTGCACCTTTATTCACATGTTTATTAACCCCTTCAAAAAAATGAAGATTTGTTAGGCAAGACTTCCCTTGGGTAAATCCATGTTGACTGTGTTCCAAACCATGTCTTTCTATATGCTCTACGATTTTGATCTTGATAATAGTTTCCACTATTTTTCCCGGCACTGAAGTCAGACTCACTGGTCTATAGTTACCCGGATCGCCCCTGGAGCCCTTTTTAAATATTGGGGTTACATTGGCCACCCTCCAATCTTCAGGTACAATGGATGATTTTAATGATAGGTTACAAATTTTAACTAATAGATCAGAAATTTCATTTTTTAGTTCCTTTAGTACCCTAAGTGCATACCCTTCAGTCCAGGTGATTTGCTACTCTTTAGTTTGTCAATCTGGACTGTGCATCTAGGATTGTATTTTTAAACAATGTCCATGCCTATTGAATACTTTTAACCTTTGCAGCTGCACTTTTCAGTTTTTTTCTAACTATTTTCCTCATTTTATCAAAGTTTCCCTTTTGAAAATTTAGTTTTAAGGCTGTAGATTTACTTATTGTCCCCCTTCCAGTTATTAGTTTAAATTTGATTATGTTATGATCACTATTGCCAAGCAGCCCCACCACCGTTACCTCTCTTACCAAATCCTGCATTCCATTAAGAATTAAATCTAAAATAGCTCCCTCTCTTGTTGGTTCCTGAACCAATTGCTCCATGAAGCAATCATTTATTACATCCAGGAACTTTGTGTCTCTAGCAAGTCCTGATGTTACATTTACCCCCAACATTCTCTACAGTAAACAAACAATGAAGCAAATAATTAATTTAGTCTTTCCACAATGGTCTTTTCTTCCCTAACACCTTTAACCTTAGATTATCTAAATGTCCAGCCAACTCCCTCACAGGTTTCCTGCTTCAGATATATTTTAAGAAGTTTTTATTATGAGATTTTGCCTGTACTGCCAGCTTCTTTTCCAATTCTCATTTAGTCTACTTCATTAATGTTTTACCTTTAACTTGCCAATGTTTAGGCTTTTTCCTATTTTCTTCACATGGATCCTTTTTTCAATTTTTTGAAATAAGTTTGTTTGGCTAAAATAACTTCACACCTCACATTTTATCCACACCGGCATGGAATACATCTGGACTGGGCTTCCAAGATGATATTTTAAACAATGAAAACACCAGTTTTAAACTCTTAACCTTTATAGTTGCACCTTTCATCAGCAAAACAGGAACTAAAGTTTGGTTTCTTGACAGCAAAACAGCAATAAAATATGTGATTGCTTCTCAGCTAGTCATATACAGGTAAAACAGGAAAACTTTATCTTGCTCCAGGGTCTCAAGGTCTTTTGCAGAGCTCTGCTTGTAACCATCCAGCAGCCCCTCGCTCTTTCTTAGCCTACAAGCTAGGGCTTCCAAACCCTCCTAATAATGGATTTATCTTCACCTGTAAAGGCCTGTTCCAGTAATTTACTGTTTTATATCCAGGCCCTTCCCCTATGAAACAGAAGTTTTCCCAATAACACTGGGTAGTTTTGGTCTCTATGCTGTTACACTAAGGATAACACTGGCTATCCTCTTAAGATTTCCCCATATAGTTAATAGCTTTTATGAACTGGTTTCTTACCTGAAAAACTGACAGCTTATGCCTCAGATCTACAAGGATTTTCCTGGCCAGCAGCAGAAAGACGGGATTGATAGCCAAACTATAGATAGAGTCACCGTCCAGAACCAGCAAACTCAGAACAGCTGTATTCGATGTTTTTAACTGAAAAGAAAAATATCATAATCAAAATTATATATTATTCCCCAAATTCCATTTTCAAGTGTCTCATTTTGTGCCTGAAAACAGTGGTAAATTTCTTTTACAAAACCTGCCCACTATCAAGGTTTAACAAACCAACAAAGCAATAACTACATTACAAGCAAATCAACATCTATGTCGATGTGGCAGAAAGTCAGCAACCAGGTGGCTAATACAGTGACCATAAACTGATTTGGCCATATGACCATTATGTTTCAAAAATACTGTAGCAGAAATACAACAAACACCATGTGAGAGCAATGTCTGCTACTCAGGCCAACATACAGGAAGCAAAAACGCAAACTTCCAATATAAGAGAAACTGAGATCAGCACTGGTACAAGGGACTTGTAAGGAGGTGCTGTGGGGTACATTTAAAACCAATGTCTATTCCGTACATATATTACTTAATATCATTTACAAGTGCATTAAAAAAAAAGAAAAGGTACATTTGCCAATATCCTTACATTGATCTACTAGAAGAAGTTTTGTTGATCTATTGAGAGGTCACTGAAGCCTGTTCAGAGCTTTTTATTCAAGGCAAAATGCAACAGTTGCGCTTTTCATGCCAACCCTACAGTTTACTATGCACCTTTCAGAACACGTCAAGATAATCCCAAACCATCTGGCCACTCATATCATCTGTACTCATACCATGCTGTCTCAACGAAATACATTCCATATATGGACACATTCAGGTCTTCCCCAGTTTCCTCCCGGTCCGCTCCAATTAAGAAGCAGACTGGGAGGGTACTGCCCTACCTAAATTCTCTCCTTCTTCCCCTCTCTTCTCCACCCCCTAAACCCTACCTTTTTTTTTTTTCCTTTGTTTTACAACTTACTTCAGGTCCCCAGGCTGAAGCAAGTTGCGCGCGCCAGCAGCCGGTCTTCGGGACAGCGATCCATGGCACTGTCTTGGCCCGTCCCCACCCAGACCACACTCCTGGCCCGCACCCTTTGAAGAGGCCCAGCAGTTGTGCGTGTACCAGGGTTTACGTGCTTGGCTGTCCTTGGAAGGAGGGCGCGGTCTTCACACCAGGCTTCAAATACTCTCCAGATCCGTATGTAAGACAGATGTGGAGAACTTGCGTGCTCAGATTAGGGTGTCAATCACAGCTTTTGAGTAGCCGCGCTTCTTTAGGTTAGTCCTCTCAAGGGCCAAACCGTAACAGATTCTTTTTAGGTTCCAATGTAGGGTCCCGTGCCTTGGAGACCCAATGTCTTCATAGTTTGGGACACGAGGGCTGGTAATTTGTCTTTGTGGAAGAATCGGAGCATGGTCCGGTATGGCTCCATCCCTAGGGGAATTTCCCCTTCTTCCAGGGAGTCTGTTTCCTCCTCTAAGGTGTCTGGCTACCCATCCAGTATGATCTTGGATAGGAGAGGCATTTCTCGAGAGCCTCAGGAGGTGCTGGGAAGGGCTTGTGCTTCCTGCAGTTTGAGGCAAGTGGACAGCCGGGGCAGGTTGCGCCTGGACAAAGGTTTGCAGCCATTTGAAAAATTCCACCCAGGAGAAGGTTCCTGGGTCCATGCTAATGCCAGGAGGGATTGTAGTGGAAGCCCCGAAGGAACTTTCCTGTGGGGGGCGCCCAGTTGCACAGTTAGGTACGGGGTGCCATCATCAGTGGTTCCGGATCCCGCTCCTGGCTGTGGGAGATCTTGATTGGGCTCTCCCTGGTTCTGTTCGCACTGCCTGCAAAGAAGGGATTCTAATTCAGGCTGCACAGCTCTCAAGTGGCAGGCTGGGCAAAGGAAGGGTCCCCCTTGGCCTTCTTGGATGGTGATGCCATTGTTTGTGTGCGTGTAGAGCTTAAAAACTCGTCCATGCGAGAGTTATGTGCGTGGATGCTCTTAGTTGTGCGCACTGGAAGCGCAGAAGTTACGCGCAGTATGTACGCACAAGTTATGCATGCAGGCGGTGGATTTTGTGTGCATGGCACAGTTATGCGCGAAGTTGTGCGTGTGGCCTTGTTGTGCGCGCCGCTGTGCGCATAACCCAGGTGTGTGCGCATCCCTACGGACGCGCACAAGTTAGGCGCCTCGGGTCTCTGGCCTGCTCCGCGTGTACCGAAGACGAGGGGGGAAGGTGGCGCAGATGACCCGTCTGAGGAAGGTCGGTACGGCTGTTCGAGCCTTGGAGGCCGGAGACTTAGAAGAAAAGGTTTCTACCTTACCTGGTCTCGGCGCTTACCGGTCACGTGCTGGGCAGTCTCCAGCTGCGGGGGAGGAAGGGAAATACCTTCACCGCCGCGCTCGAATCTGCACCTGCTGCCTTTCACCATCCACGCCGGGAATTGGCTGGCGGACTAAGGCTCACCTCTGAGGGATATCGAATTGACATCAGGAAAGTCTCGACAGGGGGAGGGACCGTTAGGTTTCACCGCAGGAGAAGTGGGGCTCTCTTCTTAAAGGTAAAATTTCTTCTCTCTTGTAAATGTTACACTATTTTCATTTGGGATAGTGACCGCATCTGCTATGGGAGACGGAGAAATACTGAAGAGCTACCGGTAAGCATGCCGCACGGGTATATTGTAGGCTGACATCAGCTTTGAAATCTGACTCCGTCTCCCATCTGCTATCGGAAGAGCACAATACCCATTGGTCCTGAGTCCATCTGGCTACACGCTAGGAAACCATATTTTCCTTTAGATAATAGCAGGGTTTTGTCAGGCTGTACGTGTCGGTACTAAGTAGCAGCACCTTTTTCTTCCACCTGCTTGACTTTTGTCCTGTCGCCCCTCAAAAAAACTAGGTGCCATGATACCGCCAAGATCTAAAATAGCACATTACTCTATAATCTCTCTGGAGTATACAGAATCTGATAATCTTTTGTTATTTCCAAAGTTTTCTTTCCAGTAAGAAACAGAATAAACCCTTTGGGCTTTGGTCATGATTCTATAACACCTTCCTGTTATTTTTCTTTTTCTCCCTTGCTTAAATTATTTGATAGATTTTCCCCGTCACTTCTTTGGTTATTAAGTTTTGCTTGCTGCTTATGAGTCCATAACCTGCTTCATGTGGTGCTCATTGTTTGATTCAATTGTTATTTACTTTTTTTTTTTCAATGTATTAAAGATTGATACAGTGAGTTTTAAAAATATTTTGAGAGGGGAGGAAGGAAACTGTTTCTCAGGATTTGGTGCCGGTCCATTATTGGTCCCTGGTCAGTGCATATTTTCTTCTCTACCTGTAGGACTTTCAAGAACCTGTACAAAATGAAGCCTGTAAAACAGAGTCAATTAAATTGCCATGTTTATTGCTTAAAACATTAAATACACATTTTATAAAGAGAGGAGGAAAAAAAACTGCATTGTCCCCCTCCCCAAACATCTGACACAATGCCATTCTAGACTCAGATGCGCCAGGGAATAACAATGGAAGATGCAAACTGCTATCACAAACTACTGTCTTTGTCACAATGAGGCCCACTCTGTTAGAATAAAAAAAAAAAAAAATAAAGCTGGGTGAAATTCCTATGGTTTGAATCTATTCCAGATAGAATGTGACAGAATGCTGCCTTAACATCCGCCTACCTATGTCCCCATGGCCTTGCTGGACATAAACATGCTCAAAACACTTTTCCTGGGAAGCTCTTCAGATGTTGTCACCATCCTCACACACAGTACCAGTAACATGGCCATATTTGCTGGTGCATTGAGGTTGCTAGTCTTCACATAAAAAGAAAATAAGAGGGAGCCATGCTGGCTTAGCCCATTGGTTCATGGAGATCCGCGTCCCATCTCTGCCCATAGCCCATCCAAGTCACTTCAAAGAACGTGGCAAATCTCAATAAAAGTCCACTCCATGTTGCTCACTTCTAGACGTGACAAGTGGAGACAATAGCTGATTATTAACTGTTAACGAACCTATCCTCCAGAAACTTGTGTTGGGTTTTTTTGGTTTTTTTTTAATTAAGCTACACTACCTGCCTTGACCACATTCCCTGGTAAATTCTATAGTTTGTGCATTGACTGAACAAACGCTTTCTTAAATTTGTTTTAAACCAGCTATTAGTTAGTACTAGGACTAGGGAATACTCCAAGAAGCTATTTAAAAGAATAAATAACCATTCCCTTTTAACTCATTCTACACCATACATAATTTAATGAACCTCTATCATATCTGTTCTCATTGGTCTCCTCTCCAAGTTTAGGAGCCCTGTACCTGTTTAGCCTTTCATTTGGCATCTTCATATAAATGTGTTCATCTTAGAGTTATTTGCAAAAGATGGAGAAGGCTTTATTAGGGGTTTTTTATTTGTTTAAAAATGTTGATCTTTTGCATGCTTCTTAATCAATGGCTTAGCATCTCATGGCTTAAAAACTGGTGCCATACTGTCTGCTTCTATAGCTACATTAATTTGGCTCAGCTGCCTCTCAAAAAGCCATAAGGATACAAGTGAATGAAGACCAATAGATAGAGTTGGTTGTCGGTACACACAGGCATCACATATTGTAAAAGCACAACACTGAGAACAAATAACCGCCTAAAGGCAGGGATTACCACCCCATTACTTGTTTGCTGAGAAAGACAGTTAGCAAATAAGCAAACTAACTGGACAGTAATGTGGTAGACTATTACTATTTAAAGCACTGCTAGAATAAAACAGAATTAACCTCATCTATTTAATGATCTCTTCCTTTTGATAAACATTTGGTTGCTTCCCACGGTTTTCATCATACTTAATTGGAACTTTCTATTAGTAAAATGAAAATAATTCATCACTTTGCTCTTACATACCCCACAAGGTCTTATCTTGCTTATGTATTCTGCTCCACAGGCGTACTTCATTTGGCAAGTGAATCGAAACTTGCTATGAATAAACTATTGATAATAAGCCATAAAAATGTCACAAGGATTAAAAATTAGGTACATGAAGGAGTAGAGGATGTAATCAACTTTTCCAAAAAATTACAACATTAAGTAGTTATATAAAGCACTGGAGGCGTTCAGTCAAACAAGCTGCTTGAATGGCTGACAAAGACTCACAGGTTTTCTAAACCCAGTGTTGCAGCAAGCAGTGGACTAGCAGATTATTACACTGCACATAGCTAAGAAAGCCTTCTCTGTGGAGCAATTTTTTATTACAATATTATGAAGCACCAACAAAAGAGCTAAACACTGTAGGCATTAGATTTATTAAACTAGTTTGGAAAGTGTGAAAGCTAGTTAAAACTATGTTGGGTCAAGAAATTTATCTCCTTTCCTATTGCTCTAGGGTACTATACATTTTAAATCTGAAACATTTTTTTATGCTAGTATGCAAAATGGATTAAGGAGGCTGTGAAAACTTTCATAGCCTGTCCTATTACCAGTTGCTCCTTAGTGCAACTGTGACTGAAATTTAATATCTGAAATATATATTTTTTCCTTACCTGCAATTAAGAATTTATCAGGAAGGGCTATTAAGAACAATCCCATGCTGCTTACCCCAGGGATAAGCAGTGGATTTCTGCAACTTCTCCTTAATAATGCTTTATGGCCTTTTCCTCCAGGAACATGCCCAAACCTTTTCAGATAGAAGCAGTGGAGAAGGTACTGAGAAGGGTGACCAAAATGATCAAGAGGAAAGGCTAAAGAGGTTAGGACTGTTAAGCTTCGAGAAGAGATGGCTGAGGAGCGAAATGATAGAGGTCTGCATAATCATAAAAAGACTTGAACGGGCATCTATGAATCAGTTATTTACTCTTTTGGATAATAAAGGCATAGGGGACACATTCCATGAAGTTAACAAGTAGCACACTTAAAAAAACTGGAGAAAATTCTCTCACTCGATGCACAACCAAGCTCTAGAATTCATTGCCAGAGGATGTGCTTAAGGAAATTAGTGTAGCTGGGTTTAAAAATGGTTTGGATAAGTTCCTGGAGAAAAAGTCCATAAACTGCTATTAATAAAGATGACTAAGGAAATAGTCACTGCTTTAGTAGCATGAGATCTATTTAATGTTTTGAGTACTTGCCAGGTACTTATAACCTGGATTGGAAATAGGATGCTGGGCTGGATGGACCCTCCTTCTGACCCAGTATAGCAACTTGTGTTCTTAAATGCAGCTACACTAACAGATAAGAGGACAGAGAAGAAACAGAAAGAGAAAAGAAACCCTGGAAAAAAAAAATTATGAAAAGACCAACAAGATGAAAGTGGACTAAAATGAGACTGGGTCCAACAGATTAGAAAAAAAAAAAAAAGACTATACAACAAAGGTTAAAAAAAATGGGTTTTTTTGAGTTTTTAGTGATTGGAATATTCTCTCTTTGGGAATGTGCATTTCTTACACTTTTGTATTTTGCTCTCTTTCTTTGGAGTTCCACTATTCAGATTCTGTCTTCTCATGCTTGTTTCTGTTTCTAACTTGCAATTCCTTTATTTCTATATTATATGTAAGGGTCAGTCTGTGTTCTGCTTGTGTGTGACTAAGATGCAAGATTTCTTCTAGCGTGTAGTTTCTCTGTAGGGATTTGTGTAGCAGTCCAGCTTGTGCTTTCTGTCCAGTAAGTGGTGTAGGGCCTGGTGTAATATTAGTATTTCTGCCTTAAATAAGGGTGCTGCTTGATTCCTGAGAGTTAGTGCTGTGATTTTAAGGAAAGACAAGGTTCTAGATGTCTTTTTTTTTTTTTTTTTTTTTTTTTAAAGGTTTTGTTACTTCACAAATGGGACTGATGCAATAAGCTGCACATAAAAATGTTCGTCCAAACTAGGCGCCCATTTTTAAAATGCACACAGCCACATCTCCTGGGCACCCAATTTAATATATGAGTTGTTGCACTAAAATACATACTAGGGATCAACTGTGCATCCTTATGGCGTCTTTGGCATTGAGCGCCTAGGAGACGTGGCTGTGCATGGGTAAGGAAAATGGACACAATTTACGAGTATCCGTTTTCCTAACTCACATACAGCCACAGGTTAGGAAAACTGACTCGTAAACTGAGCATCCTTTTTCCTAACTTGATTATCAAGACTTCCCCCCCCCCCCCCCCCGATGCTAACTTTTGTGGCTCCTCCTACTTAGTATCAAGATGATATTAAGTAGGAGGGACCACAGAAAAGCAAGATTTTTTGGCTATTTTGGGGTGGATGCGCTAATCCTATTATTGCATCAGGAGTTATTCTAGCACATCAAAAACATGCATCCTACCATGCCTAGCACACTGTATTTACACTAGCCGCAAAGAATGCACAGTGGAGGCAGTTTTGCCGAGGTGACACCAGAATTCAAATATGTTTTGCATGCTGGGTTGTAATATGAATTGTCCTAGTTCTGCTCTGATCCATTCTTATGATTATTTTGATTATTGCTATTGTAATTATGATCTCTGCCTTTCTGGAAAGAAGATTCATGAAAGAATACACTGATTTATTTTTTATTACATAATTAATTGTATCTAATATTTGTGTTATTTACATGATATCCCTGTGTATTTACAACCTGCAATAAATGTAAATTTATACAGATTAATAAATATTTTTTTTTAAATATTTGTAATTGCCTGAAATAATTGAGTTAAAATATTTGAAAGTTTCACTCATGATGCATAACAGCTGTTGGAGACTACTTAGAAATTCATTGTCAATTGCTCTAAGGCATTTATTGATAAGAGTACAACTACTAAGAATATAACTAATAGAGATCAGACCTGTACATGTACTGCCCCACCCCCACTTCATTCTCCTCCCACTGAACACAACATATATCTGTGACTAGCTTTGAAACGTTAAGAAAAACTCAGTGTAATTGCGCTCTAAGTACTACAAAGTCTGCTGGGCATGAGGTTGCCTGCATATGCCAGAAGTTACAGGTTACATTGCAATCACAACTCAGTAGATTGGGTGGGGTTTGACAGAGGATATAGGGACACCTAATTTCTTGAATCTGGTGATTATATTGCAGATTATATTACAGAACTAATTTCATATTTAAAGGAGGAAATTTCAGATATCGGTCGGAGAGTGGACGAGACGGATATAAGAGTGGATACTCAAGCAGAAAATTTAACACAGGTTCGTGTTGAGTATAACTATTAAAGATTAACTTGAACAATGGGAGGTAAAAATCAAAGATCTAGAAAACCGCTCTCAAGAAGTAATTTACGTTTTAGGGGTATACCGGAAACTTCTAAGTACATGGACTGTGCAGCAACAATACGGAGATTCTGTCAACATCTATTAAGACAAGGAGGGCCTGAATTGGAATCACCGGTGGAGACAGACAAAATAAAATTGGAAAGAGCCTATAGGGCTCTGGGACAGAAAATAAACAACAAACCCAGGGACATAAAGGTCTGTTTTCACTCGTTCACAACTAAAGAACAAATCTACAACATTGCACGCAAGCAATTGACATGTAAATGGGAGGAGAATGAAGTATTTATCTATGTGGACATTTCGTGAAATTACAACTTTGAGAGCAAACAATATAAGATACACATGGCTCCATCCTTTCAGACTGTGGTTTAACATACAAGGATCTTCATACCATGCTAAAACACCAAATGAAACCACGCAGATTCTTCAAGAGACTGGACTTGATGTTCCCAACCCACGTACTTCAATGCAGCCAACACATCATAGAGAAGAGAATCCAAAATGGCAGCGGATATCAAAAGGTGGACGCAGAGTAAGAAGAAATTCCGAAAGCTCAACATTGCTGCAAATAGGAACATGACTGACAGATTGGATGTCCCAAGCAGGAGACTATTTGAGTAAAATCACTGCCATTAAGAATAGACCTAGCTAATGCCTTATGGCTAGCAGGATTGTACTCAAACTCCTGAGGTCATTTGCAAGTGTAAACAAACGTATACATAGAAAATGAATAAACCGATAGCTCTGTTAACAATTGCAGTCTATGAAAATTTGGTTAATATACCAATAAGAAGTTATATAGTATTATTTGCATAAGTGTTTAAACCTGAGGGGATTTTGCTTGATAGAGTTGCGTCGATGACAATAATTCCTTCTAAGGTACAGTTGTATTTGTGGCTTAGGAGTCACAAAAAGGGGGGATATATGGAGTAGTTTATCTAATGCCAGGGAAGAGTATAACAGGGGTAGCGTTGAATTTAAAAAGGTGGGCCAGGGCAGGAAAGATGAGGGTGCATGAAACAATCGAAAGGGGCGGCAGGGGTTAGAAGACAGGATTCAATTTACTGGTAATGTGGATTTTGAGATGTGCTTCATATTACCAACTAAAAGGCACTCACATTTTTCATGATTTTCTTTATTAGGATATGACTTGACCAACAGTAGTTTCACTAAATGTGAAAGGCTTGAATACCTTTTGAAAGAGATATTTACTATCTAAGGAACTGAAGAGACAAAGCAGCAATTGTTTATATCCAGGAGACATCTCAAAAAACGATATGAATCTTTAATGTGTACGTGTGATTACCCATTAGTTACTGGTCGGCATGCTCATCTTCATCTAAATACGCTGGAGTTGGCATAATGTTTCATAAAGATGTTGTACTTGAATATATTTCTCACGCTGTAGATCCTAGAGGGAGAGATATATTGCGCAATATACATATGGGAGGGGACAAGTGCTCTTTTTTGAATGTTTATGGCCTTAACAGCCAACACCATTTTTTTTGAGGAAATACAATCAACTATATAAAATAAAGCCGTGGGGTTGCTAATTATGGGGGGGGGGGGGGGATTTCAACTTAAATCCCTTCTTGAATAATTCCACCATGCTGGGGCAGCCCAACAGATAGCATGTAAAGCACTATGACCCTTGATCTCCCAAGAGAATTTAATTGATGTGTGGCGTTCTCGGTACCCGAAATCCAAAAATTATACTTTTTTTTCAAACCCACACCAAACTTATTCGCATATAGACTATATCCTTATTGCCAAAGGTATAGTAAATAGAGTTTCTCAGACTGAAATTCAGCTTATAACCTGGTCGGACCATACCCTGATAAGGGTCAGCATAACTTTGGGCAACAATAATAGGGGCCATAGCTATTGGCAATTAAATGAGTCATTGCTTGGGATAGTGAATAAATTAGCTATATGAACAAGGAATTACAAGAATATGTAGATACAAACGATAAAGATGAAATGGCACCTACAATAATTTGGGATTGTCTAAAAGCCTTTGCTAGGGGAAGGTTGATAGCCAGGGCTACATATGTATAACGGGAAAAAAGAGGAGGAACGTCAAAAACTCAGAATAAATAGCAGCAGTGGAAAAAACACACAAAATTAGATGGCTAACTTCTGACTATCAGATAATAAAGGATTTAAGATCCCAATTGGAACACTTCTTGGTATTAACACGCCAACAATGTTTTGAAGGCGGAAACAAAGCAGGGAAACATCTGTCTCAGAGGTTAAAGAAAAGATAGTCCCAAAATATTACAAAAAAAAATCAAAGAAAGTAATGGGGACATTAACTCAAAATAAAGAAATACGTGGATGCTTTCTATGCTGATCTATATAGATCAAATGACTCCATTCAGGAAGATAGTATAGATTTCTTTTTTAAACACAGTGACCCTCACTGAACTTTCCCCCAGTCAAAGGGATAACCTGGATAAAAATATTTCTGAAATTGAAGTGGCATCTGCAATCAAATCCTTCAAGCTGGGGAAGTCATCCAGTTTAGATGGGTTTTCAGCCATTTTTTATAAGAAATTTGAGCCAATTTTAACACCTTTGCTAACACAAATGTTTAACTCTCTGGGAATAGAGGTATCACTTCCACCATTTGCTAATGTGGCCGGTATTACAATATTGGCTAAGCCAGGGCGAGACTCCACGCGTTGCGGATCATACAGACCCATCTCTCTAATTTGGACTTAAAAATCCTGGCAAAAATTTTGGCCAACAGGCTCAATGGACTAATAGCACACATTATTCATAGTGATCAAGCAGGATTCATAACGGGATGCATGACAGCGGATAATGTCCACAAAATTATCAACATACTATGGTGGTTGAAAAAAAGAAAGATCCCATCTTTATTTTTAACAGTAGATGCTATACATTGGCCATATCTGTTTAGCTAGATACTTCACTTAGATGCAGCTCCAGCACTGCTGTCTGCATCTATGGTGGGGGTGGAAGGGAATTGGAACCAAAAAGTTACCAATAAGGGCCTTGACCTCAGCGGTCAGAGTAACAGATAAGTATGAAAACAAATAGGTGTGAAAGCTTGCTGGGCAGACTGGATGGGCCGTTTGGTCTTCTTCTGTCGTCACTTCTATGTTTCTATATGTAAAATGCTCCATAAATTTAATTTTAGGAGCAAATTTTTTTTTACAATGGCTGACCCAACTCTATACAAACCCTAAAGCTTGCATAAAGGTGAATGGAGGGTACACAGATAATTTTGAAGTCCAAAGAGGGACCAAAGAAGGAAGCCCTCTGTCCCTTCTTATTCATAATGTTTCTTGAACCTTTGCTAGTAGTATAAGGGCAAACGCTGATATTAAAGGGGTGGAGGTGGGAAGTTCTCATCAAAAATTTCCCTATTTGCCGTCGTCTTATTTAAACTCACGGAACCTGTGCAGTCCATGGCAGGGACAGTAAAAGAAATTGAGAAGTTTAGTAGAAAATCAGGATTTCGTATCAACTGGGATAAGTCTGAGATTCTAAATATTGCAGTTTCTAACTCAGATGAAAAGGTACTATGCAAATTCCCTATCAAATAGGCCACACACAAAATAAAGTATCTGGGGGTCATAGAGACTGACAAGAATCTATTTCAGTTAAACTATATTCCTTTGTGGGCAAAAATAAGACAGGATATGGAGGAATGGAATAGATATTGTATATCTTGGTTGGGGAGAATAGCAGCAGCTAAGATGAACATCTTACCAAGGCTCAGCTACCTTTTTTCCAGGCTCTCCCAATTAACATACCTGTAAAAACACTGAAAGAGTGGCAGGATAAAATAAGCTTCATCTGACATGGAAAGAGACCCAGCGTATCCAGGAAAGTATTGGTTTTATCTAAATCTGGGGGGGGGTGTTTTCGTAATCCCTAATATCAGCTGGTACTATGCAGCTGCACAGATTAAAGTAATAGTAGATGGGCACAGACAACAGCCGATTAAACCATGGGCAGCCCTCCTGCAGGAGGAGATTCTAGGTTTTCCTCCCATATCATATTATCTGGATACCTAACAAAGCATGGAGAACATCGAGCGAACTGCCACCCTCATTAGAGATACCTCTTCAGGTATGGAATAAGTGGAGAACAGTTCTAATAGAATCCAGAGTCTATCACTATAGCACTCCTTTAATCTGCAATATACATTTTACTCCTGGTAGCATGAATTCTACATTTAGAGCTTGGGAAAAACTCGGGATCTGTAGGATGGGAACATTTGTGGGGTCAGCAGGGACTGCTGAGTTTTGGTGAATTGCAGGTGACTTTCAATATACCCGACAAAGATCTGTTTAGCTTTATGCAAACTAGACATTTTGCACATAAATATAGGGACCTCCCTGAGACAAGGGATGTAATATTTCAAATCAATGTATAGAAATGCAAATAAGTCTCTGAGAACTTTATCCAAAATATATACAATTCTCATCAAGGACCTGGATAATAAACCAGCCTTTGTTAAGGTGTGGGAACAATTCACGGATAGAACTTACACAGGAACAGCTAACACTTATCTACCAGGCAGTGGGTCAAGGGCTAATATCAGCATCCTTAATTAAAAACGGATACAAAACACTATTGTTTGTATCTGATGCTGGTCAGACTACGCAGGATGGGACTAGTTGGTGTCCAGGCTTGCTGGAAAGGGTGTGGTACAGAAGGAACTTATCTACACCACCTGGTGGGACTGTCCCTTAATGCAACTGTTTTGGAATGAGATTAAACGTTGGGTAGAGAAGCTTAGGTGTTCGTTTATTCTCTTACTTCAACATGTTTTGCTGAATTTCCCCATCACACACGGCCACAAATATGAAGAGAAACTAGCTAAAATCATCTAGGGTTGCAGCTAGGATTGAAACTGCCAGGCTACGGCAGGATCCAAAGGTACCACAACTAACTTCAGTCATATTGAGGGTGGAGCAAATTTATACATTGAGTAACATTACGGCTATCAAAGAAGGAAGGAAGTCTCACTGACGAATTAAGGTCTAAATATAGCAGGTGGAAAGGATGAAGGAGGGACTCATTTCACCTTAATGTATACATATATGTTTTGCAGGCTCAATAGGGGTAAATAATAGAGCAAACATCTCTGATTTATATATTTTACTTTATTTAGTTGTATTCTTATCTCTGGTACAGAAATGGAATAGTGACATGGGAGAGAAGGTTGGGGGGGGGAGAAGACAAGGGATGAGGGTTGAGCTAACTTGGAAGGAAACAGTGCATTCTTAGCAAGATAATAGAGTGCCAGTAATGAATATTTGTTACAACCTAGTTTTTCTTCCATCCTATGTGATACAATTATAGTTTTATACCTCTGATGATGATGATAGGGGCTGTTAAAAATGTATGACAACTCATGTGCAAGGTTTGCCATTCCTTATTTCATTTTGTTTATGATAAGCTGTATAAATGTAAAATTCAATAAAGCTTTAATTGAAAAAAATGGCAGATGTGACTTGACTGGGAGAGTTATGTGCATTCTCTCATGCTCCATGTACTTTGTATAGACCAATAAAAACAAAAAAATATATATCTGATGTGCTATTTACAAAGTTAATTGATGTGTGAAGCACCTCTTATAGCACAGGGGGATCCTGAAGCAACACCACAGCAGAGCCACGATTTGGGGCTGAATAACTTCTTCCCATAGCATTGCAACCTTTTCTCAGGAATGAGCAATGACCACAAAGACGCAATACTGTTCCTTTACCAAGTCACCGGGGACTTCCGTGAGTGAAGTAATGCTTTATCCATAGAAATGGCCCTCTAGAAAATTGCACAACAGATACTTGGGTAAAGTTATGTGCACATATGCTGTATATATGTAATTTTATGCACATGGGGGAGAGGTGATCCAGGGGCGTTTAGGTCTGGGCCTTACGTGCATACTTTAATAAGAATGTACATTAATTCTCTCTGCAAAACTAGGCACCCACATAAGTGCAATTGTGTGCGTGTAGTTATTTGCAACTATTTTTATCCCGTACCCTCCAAGGTTCAGGGGGTAACAGGAGTACAAGCATAAAAAAATACAAGTAAGGTACAATGCAAAGACAAAACCTAACAAGTTGTAGTTTGGCCAGGATAATTTCAAAGCCGACTTGTGCGCATAAATTCACTTTGAAAACTGGTGTAACATATGGGATGTTACAAAAATACCCCAAAGAGGTCTGCATACTAGCTATTGTTTTCCCTGTTTGTGCAGTCCTGGCTACCTTCCCCAATTCCCATGTATTTATTGAATGCTTATCTTTGTGCCCTTACCTTTTCATCCATGTATTTTCAAAAAGATAGTGGTCTCCTTTTCTTCTAATTTTCTTTCATTTTCCAAACATAAAGATCAGTTGCCTTAAAAGTAGTTCACTATTCTTCTGCATCACCTAGATCAGTGGCTCACAATCCTGTCCTGGGAACCTCCCAGCCAGTCATGTTTTCAGGATATCCACAATGAATATGCATGAGAGAAAATTTGCATGTTATGGAGGCAGTGCATGCAAATTCTCTTATGCATATTCATTATGTATATCCTGAAAACCCGACTGGCTGGGGGGTCCCCAGGACAGGGCTGGGAACCATTGACCTAGATCCTCTCACTCTTCTATGCAAGACTGTTGCAAAACAATTCCACTTCATGTGCGCCCCCATTTGTTTTAGTGTACAATGCTTTCATCGAGAGATCACTCATAAGGATCCAGCAGAAAGTGGTTCAGTTTAATTCTTTAATGTCAGATCCTTGAAGAAATTCTGCCAGGTTTTGAAACCTGCGAAGTTAGCAAAACCTGTTAGAAGAATGACTTGGTTAACACCTACTGGCCTAAGCACACTCATCACTCATGTGGTTAAAATGTCCAAGGCAATTTCTGCTTGCACCTATAAAATAATTAGAAGCCTGTGGCCTGAACTTCAAAATCTTAAAACTGAAAGGACAACTACAAAAAAAAATAAAATAAAAAACCAACCATTAAGTAAATGCAGAATGAAGGATTTGCAGGCAAAACCTAGAATACTGGCCGAAGTTGTCAAGAACAGGAAAATAAAGACTAACAAATTTATACTGCAATTACTAAAACAAAGTTAAAAATGGCTGCACAGAGAAAATGAGCTTGACAGAAGAAGTTAAGAAAAACAGAAAAGTTACAGAACAGTAATAGAGACGCACAAAAACTTCCATCTGTTCCAAGGTGGAAGAGCATGAAAACACAAGGCTGTTGGCGCACACAAACAGCTGAGTGTCCCCTGTTGTGCAAGATGCTATGTTGTATAAGATCCAATGGTTTGGCATAACGTATGGATATCATCTGAGACATCCCAGGATTTAGGGAATATGAATTAATGTAAGACTTGTCTTACTAACTTCATCTACCAGAGAAGCTGAGAGGAATGCAGGAGTTGCATAACATAGAAATGATCCAAGTCTGCCCAGCAAACTTATGATTATACCAATATCTGCTGCACTGTGCAGGTTACCCCCATGCTTATCAGTTCCCCAGATAATAAAGGTCAGGGCCCTCGGAAGCTGTTTGAATCCAATTTCCCTTAACCCTTGCCATGGAAGCAGAGAGTAATGTTGGAGTTGCATCAAAAGTATCAGGCTTAGTGATTAAGAGTAGTAAAAACTGCATCAGCAAGTTATCCCCGTGTTTATTTGTTCCCCAAACCGTAAATGTTGGGGAACAAATTCCCCTTTTCCCACTTCTGTTGAAGCAAAGCAGTGTTGGAATTGCATTAACAATGTCAAGGCTTATTTAAGAGTAAAAATTGCCACATCAGCAAATTACCCCCACACTTACCCATGCACTTTTTTCTTTATTTTCATCCTCTAGTCTTTATGGATCCATTTAACCCATTTAACAGATCCATTTATGGATCCGTTTAACCCATGCCCCTTTGAATTCCTACACTATTTTCGTCTTCACCACCTCCTCCAGAAAGGGCATTCCAGGCATTCACCACTCTCTCCATGAAGAAATATTTCCTGACAATGCTTCTGAGTCGTCCTCCCTGGAATTTCATTTCATGATTCCCTAGTTCTATTCATTTCTTTCCAACGAAAAAAGGTTTGATGATTGTTCATCATTAAAACCTTTCAGTATCTTAAGATCTGTATCATATCTCCCCTGCACCTCCTCTCTTCCAGGGTATATACACTTCAGCCTTCCCTCAAGTCTTCTCATGCTGACCCCTCTCCATTTTGGACGCTCTTCTTTGGACCGCCTCTATCTATATTCAACAACTACAAAAATCTGGTAACCTCCAGCTCAGTAGCGTAGAATCTCCTTTTTCCACTGATTGACAGCAAATGTGCTATGATATTACTTCCTTTCAGAAATGGGTTTTTTGGAGGATTGAACTATTCCCATGTGTTTCCAAAACCCCAGAAAGTCAAGCTTTCACTCTTGGCCATTTCTCCTGTGGCTGGTCCCTTATCAGCTAGGTTCCAGTATATTACCAGTAAGTGCATTGGCCTTTGTAGATTGCTTTTAGTCAATTCAGCCTGAAAATAATTTTTGGAGGACATGTGGTTTTTGTCTAGTTGCCACCATTTGATATCTGGAGAAATATTAACTATGTTCCAGAGCTTTTGCAACCTCTTTTTCTTTTAGACTGTTTAGCAAATATAAGATATTCCTCCGAAAGTGAGAAGGCATTGATTTGATCCATGTGATACCTCCCACGCTTCGTTTTAATAAGCACCGGAGAATGCATGTAATGAAGTAACAAAATAGTCTTGGACACACACATCCGTCTTACATCCCTTCTGGCATAGCTTACAATCTCCAACCAAGAAATGCCTCCTTTTAGTCTGTAATTAAATTTCAAAACTGTGGCCTTTAACAGGTTTGTTAAAGGCTCCATGACTGAACTACAAAACTGAATGAGAAGTGTATTTTACTTGTATTTTTCTTGCAGCTCCAGTATAGATTTTATGCCCCCAGTGTTATTTCCATGAATAGTAATAAGCTGTAAAACTCAGTTACTGCCAAAAAAAAAAATCTTTCTAGAAAAAACATACCTCATTGAATTGCTGCAGTAGAGCGGATGGCAAGAAATCCAAAGGCTGCAAGACTACAGGGGGTCCAGTCCAATTACTCTGAACAAAGAGCTGCAAACTGCCAACACCCAGTAAAAACACCACCAGCTGCCTGAAAAGAAGATAAGTAATATGATTACGAGGAAAAGTTACATAAAGGAAGATCTTCCTATCTGCTAATTAGGTTTCTCAGAGTTCATCCAGCCAATAGATGGAGACACAACAAAAATACAAGTAGAGTATAGGGAGCAAGGCCCTGTAAAACCTTCTGTGTAAGTGACTTACAAAATGGAGTCTCTGAAAATAAGATGGACGCTTGGAAAGTTTTTTTCTCTGCACATGTTCTGACAAGCTGGACCTGTCCGACCACCCAGGCAAATTGCCTTGTGTGAAGCCACAATCTTATTTGCTGAGATATGCTGAAAACAAAGGAAGGACTATATTCCTGCAAAAACAGAGCCGGTAATGTGCCTCTCTGACTAGTATTCACACCTTTAGGGCCCAAACCGCCCCCACCCCCCACCAGTCAGCATTTAAGCGCTTATCAGAAAAGATGTTTGCTCTGCAAAGCCTGTTAAGAATCAAGCTAACCAAGGTTGACCTGCTGCATTTAGGGGGGAAAAAAAAAATGGCCATACGGAAGAAGAATTGTTGTCTCCAAGGACAGTGCAAGGGGGATTAGGCGCCCTAGGCACCTTCTGCCTTGCACCCGCCCCCGGTTTCACTGCTACTCCCCATTAGGGTAGCCCCACATGGCTCGCACCCATGAGCGGCTCAAGGCAATGTACCGCCTGAGGCAGGGACCACATGCCACCACCCCAAATTTAAATAAATTAACTCCCTCACATTCCCAACTACCCAAGACTCCTGAAAGCCCCTGGAAGTCCAGCGGGGGGCCCGGGAACAATCTGCTGCCACTAACCAAAATGGTGCCAGTGGCCTTTAGCCTCTACCACGTGACAGGGGCTACCAGTGCCATTGGCCAGCCCCTGTCACATGGTAGGGGCAATGGATGACTGGCACCATTTTGGTTAGTGGCATCCGATGGCCCAGGAGCAGATCGCTCCCAGGCCCCCCTGCTGGACAACCAAGGGTTTTCGTGAGCCTTGGGGGGAGGGGGGTGGGGGGCAAGAGGGTGGCGCTGGGCAGATTTTTGAAGGGATACTTTTTCCACTTCAAAATTCTGCCGCCTGAAGCAGCCGCCTCACCTGCCTCATTATAGAACCGCCCCTGCTCACACCCCCTAATGGCTCTGCTGGCCCTGGTGGTCTCTGCTAATGAGCTACGGGTGAGGAATATCTATAAAAAGATAGACAAAGAAACATTTTTTGGTCAAATGGAATCTCGGCAAAATGCTGACTCCGAAGGAACTTTTGCAGTTCATCTCACTAAACTGCAATTGTCTCCTAGATATGCCAGTTTAACACCTAATAAGACATGCCATACTAAGTCAGATCAAGGGTCCATCAAGCCCAGCATTCAGTTTCCAACAGTGGCCAATCCAGGCCATAAGAACCTGGCAAGTACCCAAAAACTAAGTCAATCCCATGCTACTGATGCTAGTAATAGCAGTGGCTATTTTCTAAGTCAACTTAATTAATAGCAGGTAATGGACTTCTCCTCCAATAACTTATCCAATCCATTTTAAACCCCAGGTACACTAACTGCACTAACCACATACCCTGGCAACAAATTCCAGAGTTTAATTGTGCATTGAGTGAAAAAGAACTTTCTCCAATTAGTTTTAAATGTGCTACATGCTAACTTCATGAAGTGCCCCCTAGTCTACTATCCGAAAGAGTAAATAACCGATTCACATCTACCCTTTCTAGACCGCTCATGATTTTAAACATCTCTATCATATCCCCTCTCAGCCGTCTCTTCTCCAAGCTGAACAGTCCTAACTTCTTTAATCTTTCCTCATAGGGGAGCTGTTCCATCCCCTTTATCATTTTGGTCGTCCTTCTCTGTACCTTCTCCATCGCAACTATATCTTTTCTGAGATGCGGCAACCAGAACTGTACACAGTATTCAAAGCTGCAGTCTCACCAGGGAGCGATACAGAGGCATTATGACATTTTCCGTTTTATTCACCATTCCCTTTCTAATAATTCCCAACATAGTTTGCTTTTTTGACTGCCGCAGAACACTGAAATGACAATTTCAATGTGTTATCCACTATGACGCCTAGATCTCTTTCTTGGGTGGTAGCTCCTAATATGGAACCTAACACTGTGTAAATATAGCATGGGTTATTTTTCCCTATATGCATCATCTTGCACTTATCTACATTACATTTCATTTGCTTTTTGGATGCCCAATTTCCAGTTTCACAAGGTCTTCCTGCAATTTATCACAATCTGCTTGCGATTTAACTACTCTGAATAATTTTCAATCTGCAAATTTGATTACCTTACTAGCTGTGTCCCTTTCCAGATCATTTATAAATATATTGAAAAGCACGGGTCCCATTACAGATCCCTGAGGCAATCCACTGCCAACTCCCCTCCACTGAGAAAATTATCCATTTAATCCTACTCTGTTTCCTGTCTTTTAGCCAGTTTGTAATCCACGAAAGGACATCGCCACCTATCCCATTACTTTTTAAGTTTCCTAGAAGCCTCTCATGAGGAACTTTGTCAAATGCCTTCTGAAAATCCAAATACCCTACATCTACCGGTTCACCTTTATCCACATGTTTATTAACTCCTTCAAAAAAGTGAAGCAGATTTGTGAGGCAAGACTTGCCCTAGGTAAAGCCATGCTGACTTTGTTCCACTAAACTATGTCTTTCTATATGTTCTGTGATTTTGATATTTAGAACTCTTTCCACTATTTTTCCTGGCACTGAAGTCAGGCTAACTGGTCTGTAGTTTCCCGGATCGCCCCTGGAGCCCTTTTTAAATATTGGAGTTACATTAGCCACCCTCCAGTCTTCAGGTACGATGGATGATTTTAATGATGTTACAAATTTTTACTAATAGATCTGAAAGTCCATGTTTGAGTTCCTTCAAAACCCTGGGGTGTATACCAACCGGTCCAGGTGATTTACTACTCTTCAGTTTGTCAATCAGGCCTACCACATCTTCTAGGTTCACCGTGATTTGCTTCAGTTCATCTGAAACATTACCCATGAAAACCTTCTCCGGAATGGGTATCTCCCCAACATCCTCTTCAGTAAACACCGAAGCAAAGAAATAGTTTAATCTTTCCACGATGGCCTTATCGTCTCTAAGTGCCCCTTTAACCCCTCGATCATCTAACGGTCCCAACTGATTCCCTCGCAGGCTGCTTCAAATATATTTTTTAAAGTTTTTACTGTGAGTTTTTGCCTCTATGGAACAGATACCTTTCCCCGTCATGAAACAGGAGAAAAGCTTAACACAGATTGTGCTGAAGGCATGGGTATTTGTTTCCTACCCGAAGTTTAGTTCAGAATGCCACATTGATACTTTCAGATGCAAGTAGCAGTTGGTTTGATATGCTAGTGCTTCACTGGTTTTTCAACCACAAGATATTTTTCTATTTGTAATCTTTTCTGAATCCCTCTGATACATGATCAGTTATAGCAGTAAGATCGTGTTAGCTCTAAAGAAATCCCTAATAAAATCTCCATTACCTAAGACTAACAGTATGATTTATTTTCTGATAAACTCAGACAAAATATAAAGCCATAGTCACATATATGAAACATATATAGGCACCACACCATACAGGAGGTTTCTCCCCATCCCTCTGCCTACGTTTTGAATTTTTCTAAAGCTTTAAACCATTTTCAAACACTACTTAACTATTGTGTAACTTCTAAAATGCCTAATAGGGATGCATAAAATTGTAAATGCCCACTCAAAACAAATACCTTCCATCCCCCGCCCCTCACCTTTTGCCATACCAATTCTGGGGTTCTTCCATGGCTTTAGCCCATCACTAGGTGGAAGAGCAAGAGAGCACTCCCAGCGGCCCAGCTTTTTTAACCCATTACTCTTGCCACCAGCAGCTCTCCCTCTCAATTGGCACATCAGCTACTTAAACTACCCAAGTGCTCCATAGTTACAGGGAGCGGCTCTGTTCATGTGGAAGATGTGCGAGTGGCTGAAGGAGCTAGCTACTGGCATTGCTCCTCTGCTGGACATATCACGGGAGTGGGAGGCAAGGGGCCCGAGCCCCAAGAGACAGGGACAACAGACTTAGGACTAGCATTCCTGCCAGCACCGCTCTTTCCTTCCTTGTACAATGCGGGGAAAACAAAATCCTACTAGATCAGAACCACAGTGCTTTAACATCTCTCACCACTACCTTCAGTTCAGATCACAGCAAGGACCTGTTGCAGAAGACATTAGCAAGCTACCTAAAAACCATTTCCTATTTTTGAGGTAAAAAGTCATATCTTAATATACAATCTAGTTAACATACAAAGCCATTTTGTTTATTAGTCCATACCATCAGGGCTCCAAAAGTACTATCACCAAACAAAAATGTGGGGTGGATAGATGCAAGCTTTATTTTTCTCCCAAAAATGTCTTTTTCTAAAAAAAAAAAAAAAAAAATTCCTCATTTCATAAAAATTATTAATAAATGGATACAATACTATAGCTGCAAGTTTGAATTTGCTTCAGTACAAGGATGAGGATATACCTCTGTGCTTCCTGAGCCAAAACTACTTTCACTCAGTTTGATTAAAGTGACTTTATAATACTGCTTTAATAGGGACGATACATTCTAACATTCTATGTATATCCTGGTCCTTTTTGTATGACATTTCACTTGGTAATGTTCTGTTGTTCCTTTGATTGTGTATAACATTTACACCACAAAGTAGTTTGACTGTTTTTCCCCCCTCAGTCAACTATTTCTGTTAAATTACTTGGCTAAGGAAAAAACATATACAGCATGGGAAATCAATATGGTTTGTGGGAGGGTTTATTTTATTCAATATACAGGTTAAATTTTATTTATTTAAAAACTTTTCTATACCGTCGTAAGTTATATACCATCGCAACGGTTTACAAATAGGCACACAGACTAAGGTTAGTAAATCTAGGATATCGTACATTCTAACAGGTGCCAATAAAGTTTGGTTACAATTTCATAAATAAGATCATTATTTGAGTAATGTTGGTCAAGTCCAGGTATATTATTGAGTTACTATCTCGTTGAAATATTACTTCTTAAATGTAGGATTGAGTAAATTAATTCTCATCTGCATTACTCTGTACTTTCATTCTCTCTACCCTCCACACTCTTTAGTGAAGGCTTTTTTAAAGAGCCATGTTTTTAAATTTGTCTTAAAAGTTTTGAGATTATTCTGTAATCTGAGTTCAGGGGGCATCGTGTTCCATAGTATGAGCCCAGCCAATGATAAAGCCCTTTCTCTCACTTGGGTTAATTTTGCTGACTTTACTGAAGGGATTGTTAGTAGTGCTTTGTTTGCTGAGCGGAGGTTTCTTTGTGGAACGTGTACTCGTAAGGCTGTGTTTAGCCAGTCTGCTTCTTTATCATATATTAGTTTGGTATGGTACATAAATAGATGTGTAATGTGATTTGACATTTTATTGACTTACATTGGTTACCCATCGAATACAGGATAAAATACAAGGCCTTAAGACATCAAGCACATTTGCATAGTAAAATTTTTCACAGAAATGCAATTTGTATGCAAAGGAGAAAAAAAATCTGCATGGGAAATTTTTCCAATTCAAAATTTGCCAGAAAACTCATGCCTCACCAATGGTGCCAAGAACTCCAACTGGCAACAGATGCAAGAGCAGTGAGCTCACCTTTCCTGCAGCAGGCCTGTTATCCCTTCCGGAGCAGTCTCTGAACAAGACACGGCCCCGGGGAAAGACTGCTTTCACCATTTCCTTCCCTTGCATGCTCCCAAGCTTGCAGACTGACAAAAACTGGAGGGTGTGGAACCCAGGGGCAGGTGGACCTTTATAACCCACCTCCATTCAACAGCTCTGACCTCTTCTATTCACGGTACATGGGCCAACGTTCAAGAGCTAGCAGTAGGCCTGCCACGGGGACGACAAGCACACACGAGCACACTCTTTGAATGTCCTCACAGTGCACGCTTGTCAGACCTGCATTGTGCTGCTTGCACCTGCTGGCTCAGCTGAGGAAGAGAGATAAAGACTGCGGAGGGGAATGGAGGAAAGGAAATGAAGAGGAGAATCAAGGGGGAGTCAAGAAAACTGTAATGAGAGCAAAAGTGAGAAGTGAAGAAAAGGAGGTGGAAAGAACATGAAAGTATGAGAGGGGGGAAAAGGTAAGGTGGAAGGCTGTAACACTAAGATCAAAAACAGATAAGATGGTGCCCCACCAGACTCCCTCACTCAATCCCCCAACCCATCTCTCTCAAAGTGTCCTCCCTCACACACACACAGCCCCCCTTGCGTTGGCTTGCACAGTTTGTGACACTTCACTCCTTCCTTCCACCACAACAGAGGCATTGAAAGAACCGCATGTAGCTCCCTGAATGCAAAAATGCAGCTTGCAAGACCTCTGCAATAACCTGTTAGTTTAGGGGCAATTTTCAAAACTGTGTGGGAGAGTACAAAATCCACGGATACATTTACCTGTGAATTTTGCAATAGTGTTCATAGAGAAAGAACACATATACTTTCCCTTTCAAAAGTGCCCAAGGAAAAAGCACCTACAGAGATTTGCACCTGTTTAATCTGGCCGAAACTACACAAGTGTATTAAAAAAAAAAAATTTTCAAAAAAGGAGGAGTGAATAGGTACACATCCACATGTAAGCGGTTAGCACAAAAATGCACCCAAACTTTCTACCAAATGAATGTAGAAATAAGAGCCTCTCCTTTATCCAAATGAGAGCAAGAAAAGCAGGATGGAAGGACGACAGACCACGGTACAAGTAGAAACATGAGATGCATGCCAAAATATCACTTAGACCTGATCAGTCAGGACTACTGTAGGTAAAAAGGTCACAATTTAAAAAACTGATCTTTAAAGTTGAAGTGGTCAAAGTTACAAGTTGCTGAAGGATCTCTCTAGCAGTGAGGGGGGCTTTTTTTTTTTTTTTTTTGATCCTGCACTTTCATAATTTTCCTTTGCACTTCCAGCTCAACTGGAACCAGAGCTGGGATCTGGCACCATGAGACCTCATTTGCAACCAGCCAGGAACCTTCCTTTCCCCCTATTTTATATCTGCCCCCTGCCAACCCCCCTCCCCCCAAACACCCAAGTCTAGTCACTACAGCGACGGTCTCGAGCCAAGGATCATGTACTAGAGCTCCTTCTGCAACCCTACAATCATGAACCTTGAATCTGATCACTGAAACCCTTAATAACTTATTACATTTCCCATGGAAGACCTGATTCTGGGATCAAGCTGGCACCTTCTGTATGACAGCGTGCAGCACTGACACAGACACCAAAGCCCATCGCATTCAATATTTTTTCCAAACTTTCAGTTGGGAAGGTCTGTTCAAGGCCACGAAGTTGAAGCACAAGGTACAAAAAAAAAAAAAAAAAAAGCATAAATGAACTCTACCTGTCATTCTCAATACTCGTATCATCCAGGTATGCAAGAATGTGTCTTTCAAAGTAGTTGTCAATGCTCTCCTCTGCGCAGGCAGGTGTACTGAAAATGCCCTGGATCAGGGGACTGCTCACAGCAGACTTGAAACTCCCATCCAAC
The DNA here is from genome assembly GCF_901001135.1 of Rhinatrema bivittatum. Taxonomy (NCBI): domain Eukaryota; kingdom Metazoa; phylum Chordata; class Amphibia; order Gymnophiona; family Rhinatrematidae; genus Rhinatrema; species Rhinatrema bivittatum. The sequence continues at coordinate 161,421,256 of NC_042617.1, forward strand.
AAAAACTGCAGCAAGGTCTCACCATCTGCAAATCAACCAGATAATTATGAGTTAACATGAACGACAACTTCATAAGGCCTGGCACAGAACAGAACCTCAACACCACACACTTTTCAATGCAGGAAAGAAAGAGCTAGATTAAAATAAAATGAGCAGCTGAGAGAATAAGCCTGAGAAAAGAAAAAAAAACCCACACATAAGGATATAAGATTTGCCATATTGGGTCAAACCAAAGGTCCACCAAGTCCAGTATCCTGTTTCCAGTAGTGGCCAATCCAAGTCACAAGTACCTGGCAGGATCCCTTAAGGCTAAGATTCCATGCCTCTTATCCCAGGGATGAGCAGTGAATTCCCCCAAGTCCATCTTAATAATGAACATAAGAAATTGGCATGCTGGGACAGACCAAGGGTCCATCAAACCCAGCATCCTGTTTCCAACAGAGGCCAAACCAGGCCACAAGAACCTGGCATCAAATATAACAAAACATTAAACATATCCCCACCCCCCCTCTACCCCTCCCCTTTTATACTGGGAAATTATCTTCATTTCCCTTTTGATGAACATTGTTATAATCTGGATTCCATCTTGGAGACAGTTCGCTCCCGTTATGGAAAACATCACATTTCAAAGAAGCATGTATACATATGTGCCCAAATAATAAGAAGATCCCATGCTACTGACGCAATTAATAGCAGAGGCCATTCCCTAAGTCAACTTGATTAATAGCAGTTAATGGACTTCTCCAAGAACTTATCCAAACCTTTTTTGAACCCAGCTACACTAGCTGCACTAACCACATCCTCTAGCAACAAATTCCAGAGCATAATTGTGCGTTGAGTAGAAAAGAATTTTCTCCGATTAGTCTTAAATGTGCTACTTGCTAACTTCATGGAATGCCCCCTAGTCCTTCTACTATTCGAAAGTGAAAATAACCGAGTCACATCTACTCGTTCAAGACCTCTCCTGATCTTAAAGACCTCTATCATATCCCCCTCAGCCGTCTCTTCTCCAAGCTGAACAGCCCGAACCTTCTTCAGCCTTTCCTCATAGGGGAATGCATGTTTGGTTTAAGGAATTTTCTTCCAGGAACTTGTCCAAACATTTTTTAAACCCGGCCACCCTAACAACTTTCACCACATACTCCGACAACAAATTCCAGCTGATAGCTGAGGGAAGATATGATAGAGGTCTATCATATCTTCCCTCAGCTATCTCTTCTCTAGACTCAGGAGCCCTAAACTCTTTAGCCTTTCCTCATAAAGAAATAGTTTCATCTTCATTTTGGTTGCCCTTCTCTATATAAACCAAAAAGTCAAATGCAACTGAAAACTAATATGTTAAATATTGATATAGGAATGCATGTTTGTGTACCAGATCAAACCAGTATCCTGCAATGCAATACTATGAAATGAAATGCAATGCATTAAAACTTATGAAGATTTGCAAGAGGAGCACAAGCGCACCTGCTTGACCAAGATACTTCCCAAAAGTATCCCAAATAAGACAGTTTGGAATCCTCCAAGTCGAGAAAACGGAGGCAGCATTAAGGTATCCTAAAATAAAGGTATTTCAAACATGGGAACAGCAGTCAGGAAAAGGCAATCTCAAACAACAGATACATAAACTCAGGTCTTCCACAGGAATATGGAGTCTGATATTAAGAAAATGGGGCATATGGATGGTAATACTTTTCTACCCTACATAGTAGTTCTCCAAATTGTAATTCAGTTGCCATCGATTTGTTTTTGAGTAGACTGAATATCCCAACTTTAACTGTAAGGTGGTTGAAGGTTTGAAGGTGCCCGTCACTGACCATGAGGTTCAGAGGGCAATAAGCAGCCTACCAGCTGGAAAATGTCTACAACCTGATGGGTATCACAGACTTTAAGAAGTGTGGTCCTGTCCAAGCTAAAAGACCTCTTTATTTACTTGCATGAAACTCCAAATTCAGTATTTATGCGTTTTATATACCATTGTTCTAAAAGAAGATCACAACAGTTTACATTATCAGCATTCATGTTCTTGATAAACAATCACATAGGGGTAGATTTTAAGAGGCGCGCGAACAGCCTACTTTTGCTTGCGCATCAGACTCAAGCAAAAGTACGCTGGATTTTAGTAGATACGCGCGGAGCCGCGCGTATCCACTAAAATCCTGGATCGGCGCGCGCAAGGCTATCGATTTTGTATAGCCTGCGCGCGCCGAGCCGCGCTGCCTCCCCCCGTTCCCTCCAAGGCCGCTCCGAAATCGGAGCGGCCTCGGAGGGAACTTTCCTTTGCCCTCCCCTCACCTTACCCTCCCTTCCCCTACCTAACCCACCCACCCGGCCCTGTCTACACCCCCCCCCTTACCGTTGTCGGGGGATTTACGCCTCCCGGAGGGAGACGTAAATCCCCGCGCGCCAGCGGGCCTGCTGCGCGCCGGGCCGCGACCTGGGGGCGGGTACGGGGGGCGCGGCCACGCCCCCGGGCCGTAGCCACGCCCCGTACCCGCCCCCAAAACGCGGCCGACACGCCCCCGAAACGCCGCGTCGACCGGGCCCGCCCCCCGACACGCCCCCCTCCGAAAACCCCGGGACGTACGCGAGTCCCGGGGTCTGCGCGCGCCGGTAGGCCTATGTAAAATAGGCTTACCGGCGCGCAGGGCCCTGCTCGCCTAAATCCGCCCGGTTTTGGGCGGATTTAGGCGAGCAGGGCTCTGAAAATCTACCCCATATTGTGTGGCAGCATTCACATTCTAGGTTAACATAACAAATACATATTCTAGTTCATATTCATACAAATTCTAGGACATTGCATTAACTATATAGTCTAGTCCATATTTACACATTTTTGGTCGATACAAAACCCAATACTGATTCTGCTAACATTACACTTTATATCAATTATTACTTGTTGTTAGTTCTATTGCTTTTTCCCCTTGTACTGATGTTGGAAATATCATTGTATTATTATTTTACATTAGATTGTATGCCTTTCTAAAGAGCCATGTTTTCAGATCTTGCTTGAAACGCTTACTTTCCGTTATCTGACAAAGATTCTGGAAGAGAGTTCTACAGCTGCTTACATTTTGTGACTATAAAACGAAAGGTGATGAGTCAGAGAATGGAGCATACAGACCCATATCCCTGATAAAATCAGATCAGACCAGACAGATTTTATTAAGGGTAGACGGTTAGTCTACAACACTAGACATTTCTTCAACATCCTAAAGATAATTAAAAAGCATGACTTGGAGCAAGGGGTAACGTGGTGGAGCCACTTAACAATAGTGATCATAATGCAATCAAATTTGAGATAAATCAGTGAAGACAGAATATTAAGTAAAACTACTGTGGTAGACTTCAAAAAAGTGAGACTTTGATAAAATGACAAAATTAGCCAGGAAGAAAACTAGAAGGGATAGTTCTAAGGGCTAAAACGTGCAGAAGGCATGAAGATAATTTAAAAATACCATCTTGGAAGCCCAGATAAAATCTATCCCATGCACTTAAAAAGGCAATTGGGAAGAACAAGTGACTGGCAGCATGTTAAAGAGTGTTGTGAAAGAGAATATTAAAGCCAAAAAGGCATCTTTTGAAAAATGGAAAACAATTCCAAATAAGAAAAGAAACAGCATATGCAGGACAAAACAAGAATTTAGGAAGAAGTTTGACAGAACCATAAATCAATAAAAGCATTTTTCAAATACATCAAAAGCAAGAAGCCTGCAAGGGTAACAGCTGAACCACTAGATGACCAGGAAGTAAAAGGAAGTGCTCAGAGAAGACAAAGCATCACATGAAACCTAAATGAATTCTTTGCTTCAGTCTTTACTGAGGAGGATGTTGGGGAGATACTCACAGAAGAACTATTCTTTGAAGATGAACCAGAGGGAACTGAAGCAAATCACTGTTAAGCTAGAGAACGTATTAGAACAAATGGACTAAATAAACAGCAACTAATCACCAGGAATGGAAGCATTCAACACAGAGTTATCAAAAAACTAACAAAATTGCAAATCTGTCCCTATTAATCTGCAACATATCATTAAAATATGCAACTGTATCTGAAGACTGGAGGGTAGCCAATGTAAGACCAATTTTTAAAGGTCTTCAGAAGTGATCAGGGAAACTACAGACCAGTAAACCTGTCATCAGTGCCATGCAAAAAAGGTAACCTGGTTTTAGCAAAGCAAAGTCATGCCTTACTGTGGATTGGTAACTGGTTAAAAGATGAGAGAGCAGAGTTGGTCTAAATGGTCATTTTTCCAATAGAAAGAAATGAATAGTGGAATGACCAGGGATCTGTAACGGGAACAGTGCTGCTTAACATTCATATATGATCTAGAAAAAGAAGCAATGAGCAAGATGACAAAATTATTCAAAGTAGTTAAAACATGAGCTGATTGTTAAGAATTAAAGAAGAATTAAAAAAGGATATTGTGAGACTGAAGATCTGGGCACTTAGGGGTAGATTTTCAAACCGCGCGATTTGGCGTACTTTTGCTGGCGCATCAGGCGCCAGCAAAAGTACGTGGGATTTTAGTAGATACGCGCGTAGCCGCGCGTATCCGCTAAAATCCTGGATCGGCGCGCGCAAGGCTATCAATTCCGTATAGCCGGCGCGCGCCGAGCAGCCTACCCCCGTTCCCTCCGAGGCCGCTCCGAAATCGGAGCGGCCTCGGAGGGAACTTTCTTTTGCCCTCCCCTCACCTTCCCCTCCCTAACCCACCCGGCCCTGTCTAAACCCCCCCCCCCTTACCTTTGTCGGGGGATTTACGCCTCCCGGAGGGGAACGTAAATCCCCGCGCGCCAGCGGGCCGCTAGCGCACCGTGACGCAACCTGGGGGCGGGTCCGGAGGGCGCGGCCACGCCCCCAGACCGCCCCGGGCCGCGGGCACGCCCCCGGGCCCGCTCCAGACACGCCCCGAAAACGCCGCGTGGTTCGGGCCCGCCCCCGACATGCCCCCTCAAAAAACCCCGGGACTTACGCGAGTCCCGGGGCTCTGCGCGCGCCGGTAGGCCTATGTAAAATAGGCTCACCGGCGCGCAGGGCCCTGCTCGCCTAAATCCGCCCGGATTTGGGCGGATTTAGGCGAGCAGGGCTCTTAAAATCCGCCCCTTAAAATGGTAGACAAATTTTAATGTGGACAAGTGCAAAATAATGCACATAGGGAAAAATAATTCTATTTATAAAGGATACTGGGTTCCATGTTAGACATCTCCCAGAAAAAATACTTTGGGGGTTACTGGGGACAACACAGGACCTACAGAGCATTTGAAGCATCCATTTTTGTTTCAAAAGTGTGTTTGTAAACTCATAGCTCCACAGTTCCAACTTAGACATCTTTCAACCTACAACCCTTGGCCTACTCATTCCTCACCCCCACTTTCAAAATACATCTCAATAAACTGAAATCACAAGTAAAACATTCCCTAAAACTCAACAATTAAAGCATAAAAAAAATTATGCAATCAGTGTAAAGAAAACAAATCCAGAACAAATCATGTTTAGCATAGAAAAAACAGGCAAACTGAGTTAGGGATTAAACAGCAGCTGAATTTCAAAATTAAAGATTAGCAGTGAACAGACAGTGAAATAAATATGAAAAAGAGAAGGCAACAGAGTTAAAAGGAAAGACAGAAAAAAATAAGACATATACACCACAAGCCTCATTTGTCTGCTGCTCTCTAGTATCCTAGACAAGCTGACAATAGTGCAAGACATAAAAAATCATGTGGTAGTGGGATTCTGTAAAATAATCAATACAGTTATTTAATCCACCAACCCCCATGCATTATACAAGGCAAAACAACTGTGACAAATGTGTTTTATATATAGCTGGACATGTGTGCCTCAAAAAAAACAAAAACACTGTACATAGATGGAATACAAATATTTTAAATAAATACATGACAGATAGATATGACAGTTAATTGATACCGTATTTCAGTATCATTACTTGTCTTATAATTAAACTGTATGTAAATAACAACTGTTACTTTGTACCTTTCAAATGCCACTTATGAAAGGGACAAATGTACAAAAGGAGTTTCTCATTTTGAGAATATGAGGAAAGTACTTAGTACACATATAGCTCATGTTTGCAACAAACATAACTCTCAATGCCAATTCTGAATTTACAAAACTCATGTACAGCAACAAATACAACTTGTTATTTATGTTTAAACGAAGGACGAGCATTTTCCGATTAACCGTAAAACCTTACCAGCACATGATATAAGCAGCATTCAACGGTAAGGTGATCTGAAAACTGCGATACCAAGGGCATGCAGGAACCAGACAATTCTTCCGCATTCATCTACCAATAAGTACATAATCCATACAGGCATATTCACATGCATGAACCGAAAGAGACAGAAAGTATACAGAAGCGTCAAGCTAATACTTGCTCCACGCATCTTCTTGCAGTGCTCGGCAGCGGCTTCATAAGACATCCCGAGAGCTCGGAAGGCTGTACCTGCAGACTCCGCTAAAGCACCGCGATCACAGCTCTCGCCCGGCTGCTTGGTGAGCTGTGAGAAAACCAAATCTTCCCCCGGCACCCTGCAGAAATCTGCACTCACGCAAGGTACCACCCATCCTACACCCCCGAAACATACACTGTAACCTAACCAGGTCTAACTCATGCTACCACCCCGGTACCGGCAGGCTCGTCCCAAAGAAGCAAGAAGAGGGCGGAGAAGAATGAAAAGGGGGAGGGGGGGGGGAAGTCCGTCCAGTGCTCACCTGCCGCCGCCCCGCTACCGGAACTCCGGCTCGGCTCCCGCTCATCCGCCGCCGGGAAGCCTCTCAGCAAAGCACACTCCGCGCTCACCCGCATCCCCGAACCCTCCACGGACAAGGGTCAACCCTGCGTGCCCGGGTCACGGGTGTTCCCGGCGAAATAAGCACCGGCGACTAGCACTGCGGATACACCGCCTCCACCTCACTCCGTTCCCTTTCCAGGGATCAACCCATGTGCAGCACCGCCGTCCAGCGAGCGGCCATGACAGGGCGGCAAGGCATGCCGGGAAGATGCCGGGGCGCGTGGCCAGCCTACGCTACAAGGCAGGGGAACCGCAAGGGGGGTCCCGCCTCCTCCTTCTCGCCCCGCCCACAGAGACTAGCGGAGAGGGCGGAGCGAACTGGAGCAGGCGAAAGACGCGTCACTCTGCCAATGAGAGGGCAGAGCCAAATCTCCCGGGAGCCCGGAGAGGGCGCTCCGTGCGGCACCGTGGGTTTCTATTCAGCTAGCGGCAGGTAAACGGCGCTCGTGGTGTTGCCGGAGGTTTTAGCATTCATAGATTTTGCGACACTTTTTTCACCATGATGGAGATTTTAGAAATTAGAAGTGCGAATGCCACAGGAAGCCAATGTAGCTATTTTTTTTTAAACTTTAGCGATATTCTGACGACATTTTCACATTTCTAAAATTTCTGCTGCTTGAGGACTCGCAGCAGGGAAGTTTTTGTCGGAGAGCCCCGTCCCTTAGTCGTCACTGATATTCTTTCTATTTCCATCAACCCATCCCATGCGGTGACAAGAGAACTGGAAGGTAGCGCTAGTCAAAAAAAAGCATCCTTCAAAACTTGGAAGAAGGATCCATCTGAAGAAAATAAGAAAAAGCATAAGCATTGGCAAGTGTAAAACATTGATAAGGGAGGCTAAGAGAGAATTTGAAATGAAGTTGGCAGTAGAGGCAAAAACTCATAATAAAAACTTTTTAAAATACATCCGAAGCAAGAAATCTGTGAGGGAGATGTTTGGACTGTTAGAGGACAGAGAGGTTAAAGGGGCTCTTAGGGAAGATAAGGCCATTGCAGAAATAATAAATGAATTCATTGTTTATTTTATATACTTACATTCAATCTGAGATTTTACATTCAGATACTGTAGATATTTCCCTATCCCCGGAGGGCTTACAATCTAAGTTTTGTACCTGAAGCAATGGAGAGTAAAGTGACTTGCCCAAGGTCACAAGGAGCAACAGCAGGACTAGAACCCTGGTCTCCTGGTTCGTAGGCCACTTTGCTTCTGTGTTTACTAATTAGGATATTGGGGACATCCTGGTTCCAGAGATGGTTTTCAAGGATGATGAGTCAGATGAACTAAACCAAATCACTATGAACCTGGAAGATGTAGTAGGCCAGATTGACCAACTAAAGAGTAGCAAATCACCTGGACTGGATGGAATGCACCCTGGGATTCTGAAGGAACTAAAAAATGAAATTTCTGATCTATTAGTTAAAATTTGTAACCTATCATTAAAATCATCCATTGTACCTGAAGACTGGAGGGTAGCCAATGTAACACCAATATTTAAAAATGGGTTCCAAGGGCAATCCTGGAAACTATAGACCAGTGAGCTTGACTTCAGTGCCTGGAAAAATAGTGGAAACTATTCTAAAGATCGAAATCACAGAGCATATAGAAAGACATGGTGTAATGGAACACAGTCAATATGGATTTAACCAAAGGAAGTCTTGTTTCACAAATCTGCTTCTTCTTTTTTTGAAGGAGTTAATAAACAAGTGGATAAAGGTGAACCAGCAGATGTAGTGTATTTGAATTTTCAGAAGGCATTTGACAAAATCCCTCATGAAAGGCTTCTAAGAAAACTAAAAAGTCATGGGATATTAGTCATGGGATATTAGGAGCTACCACCTAGGAAAAAGATCTTGGCTTCATAGTGGATAATACATTGAAATCATCGGCTCAGTGTGCTGCGGCAGTCACAAAGCAAACAGAATGTTAGGAACTTTTAGGAAGGGAATGGTGAATAAAACAGAAAATGTCATAATGCTTATGAATCACATCTTGGAGTACTGCATACAATTCTGGTCACCGCATCAATAGTTGCAATGGAGAAGGTACAGAGAAATGGTGACCAAAATGAGGAAAGGCTAAAGAGGTTAGGGCAGTTCAGCTTGGAGAAGAGACGGCTGAGGCGGGATATGATAGAGGTCTTTAAAATCATGAGAGGTCTAGAATGGGTAAATGTGAATCGGTTATTAACTCTTTCAGATAATAGAAGGCCTAGGGGGCACTCCATGAAGTTAGCAAGTAACACATTTAAAACTAATCAGAAAAAATATTTTTCACTCAATGCACAATTAAGCTCTAAAATTTGTTGCCAGAGAATGTGGTTAGTATAGATAGTGTAGCTGGGTTTAAAAAAGGTTTGGGTAAGTTCTTGGAGGAGATGTCCATTAACGGCTATTAATCAAGTTGACTTAGGGCCGGATTTTAAAAACTTACGTGTGTAAAAACCCGGGGTTTATGCGCGTGGTCAAGCGTTACGTGCGCCGGGCCAATTTTCAAACGGCCAGGCCACACGCGTAAACCCCACGCCAGGTAGTTCTGAAAATCTACCCCTTAGAGAATAGCCACTGCTATTACTGGCATCAGTGGCATGGAATCTGCTTAGTGTTTGGGTACTTGCCAGGTACTTGTAGCCTGTATTGGCCACTGTTGGAAACAGGGTGCTGGTTTTGATGGACCCTTGGTCTGACCCAGTATGGCAATTTCTTATGTTCTTATGATCTCTCTTTCAATGTTTGTTCTGGGTAAGGTAAGCCAGGTGAGCTCAGAGACCAGAGATGGGCAGCGCCAGTGTCCATGAGTCCAGAGTTTACAGGCACAAAGGAACCAAAAAAGGAGAAGAGTTGGTTGCTGCAGGCTGGGGAAAGGCTGGCAACATGTGTGAGAACTTTGTGCGTTGATGCCGCAGCACCCTTTTAGTTAGCCCAGGTCTGGGATGGAGTACTTGTTGAGCAGTAGCACAACAGCAGCGGTATCTGTGTGAAGAGAACATGAGAGACAGCCCCGGTGACTTTGAAAGCGGCATGCAGGCGCACATTGGTGCGTGTGCATCGGCCCACATGCAGGGACACGTCCATGCGAGCACATATGCACACATATTATAAAATAGCCTGGCCACACGCACGGGTGCCACATTTTAAGTAGACGCATGTAAACCCACTTCTACAGTGTAAATTGGGGGATTTTAAAAGGGCCACACGCCTACACCATGGCCAGTTTACCAGTTCATCCAATAGTTCACCTAATTAACAGCAAGGTCCTCAACACCCCTCTAGGTTGATAGCCTAGACTCCCCCCAGTTACCCCAGATCTTCTAAACGTCTCAGAAATGGCTCGAGCCTTTTATTTTATAACTTACACATCATCCATAGAAGAAAAAATGTTAGGTGGCAGGGGACCTCGTTACACACACAGGGGCGCATGAGTATTTATCTCTTGGCTAGGCCCTGAAACAGCCATGCCTCGCCCCCTTTTTGGAAACTTTTCAGATATGCATGCAGCAGGTTTTATGTGCGTATCTGGGAGCATTTTAAAATACAGTCGGCACACGCGCCAGGCTTTTAAAATTCACCTTTTAGTGTGCATCTGTGTCAGACAATATGTATGTATGACACCCACTGCCAATTTACATTCTGGGGAATCAAATACAATTCTATTCTTATATTCTGCTTCCTCCATTCAGTTGTTCAGAGTGGATCACAAAATTCACATTCATAATATATATAAAACACTTAAAATAGATATGACCAATGTACTATAACAGAACTTCTAAAACCTGTCCTGCGGACACCACCACCATCAGGTTTGCAGGATATCCACAATAAATATGCATGAGAGAAATTTGCATGTGAATATCCATGACATGCAAATTTATCTCATGCATATTCATTGTGGATGTCCTGAATCTCCATGATACGCAAATTTATCTCATGCATAATCCTTGTGGATATCCTGAAAACCTGGCTTTAGAATCCCCAGGGCAGTTTTGGGGAGCCCTGTGTTATAAAGTTAAATGCATATTGTTGTATGCACAAAACTCCTTGCTGCACTAGCAGTAAAATTTGCACACAATTGAGGATTAAACTGTGCACTGTAGTATTGGCTCCTGAGGCAATGGAGGGAAAAGAGATTTACCCAAAGCAAAAAGAAGCATCAAGTTAGATTAGAACCTTAGGAGTATATTTTTAAAAAATGCGCGCACACATGGACGCGCGATTTTATAATATGCAAGTACCGGTGCGTGCATGTTACAAAATCGGGGGGTACATTTTTACTATATTCACGCAGCGATGCATCAGGGCCTTTCCCAGTTCCCTTCCAGTCTGCTCCAATGTAGGAGAGGACTGGGAGGGAACTTTCTTCCCCCAACCCTAACCTCCATTCCCCTCCCCCTCTCCTCCCCCCCCCCTCTAAAAACCCATTTTAAATCTTTTTACCTTTTTTTTTTTTTTTTTTTTTACAAGTTACTTCAGGGCCCGACCTGAAATAACTTGCGCGCACCGGCAGCCGCGTGAGGCTCCGGGACAACTAACAATGGCACTGCCCCGCCCTGCCCATGCCCACCCCTTCCAAGAGTCTCAGCGCTTGAGCACGTCCCGACCTTTACATGTGTGACCGGGCCTCTTGGAAGATTTGCCTGGGGCATCTAAGGCCTGGCCACACCCGTAAAGGCCAGGATTTACGCGTGCAGGGCTTTAAAAATCTGCCCTTTAGTTTCCCCGGTTTTTAGCCTGCTATTCTTAACCACTAGGCTATATATCCAGTACCCACTGTTAATAAATCATAGGCAGTGGCAGTAGCATTGCCTATAATGTATTTGGGGATAGGTTTTTTAGCTAAAAAGTGTCAACTCCTTCCTGCCCCCACCCCACAGCAGTAACCAGACAATACAGAAAAATGGGGGGGGGGATTTGTAAACTGTAATACTAAAGCTTCAACTTTGGGGTATTTTTGTTTATTCTTCTACTGTTCATATTTCTTTTTCTATATTTCATTTTTTTTTATAATTATTCAATGAGACAGTTGTTATGAAGTCTGTCAACAAGAATTGCTACACATAAGGATTGCATACACAGTGATAATGTTTTAGTGCGTATTAGACAGGGAGATTCTTTAGAGGGGTCTTTTTCCATTTTTTGATATGTTGTGTTTGATGGGTTTTATGAGATGATTTTTTTTTTTTCAATTTGTTAAAAATAATTAAATAAAACAAAAATTAATCTCCAGCAAGTCTTGAACCACTGGCTGTGGGAGCAGGAGGCTGGAGCCTTCCAAGGAGAGCCTATGCTGGCAGTGGAGAGCTGGGGAAGCAGTATTAATTATAGGCAGAACTATATTATATTTGGGTTGGAATGTTTGGTTAAAAAGTGCCATTCCTCCCATAGCAATTACCAGGGAACATAGAAAGATTGGCTTTCTTGTAAACTGTAGTGAAAGGCTTACAATTTGAGGGTGGGGGAGGTTATGCTTCTAAGACTCACTTTTCTCTTTCTAAATGGAGAAATTGCTTACCTGATCATTTCGTTTTGCCTAGTGTAGATAAATGGACTCAGGACAAGTGGGTTTATGCTCCCCTGCCAGCAGATGGAGACGGAGCAAGCTGACGTCACAGTATATATACTCCTGCACTGACCCCAGCCTGCCAGTATTCTCTTCAAAAGCAACTGTGGACAGACAAGCAAAAAACTTGATTAAAACATGATTAAAAAACAGGCAACCATAACTGTACTCAACCAACAAGAAACACTGAATTCACATAACAATCTAGGTACCCCAATCTAGGGATTGGATGAACACTTTCCAGTAATCCCTTGGGCCCCAGAGCCCCACAGGAAGACTATTGACACACTCAAGTGGCAGCTGAGGGTGGGAAGCTGAGACCATCTATCTACACTAAGGAAAATTAAATTATCAGGTAAGTAATTTCTCCATTTCCTAGCATATAGACAGATGGACTCAGGACCCGTGGGATGTACCAAAGCTACTCCCCAAGGCTGCTCCTCCCTCTACGGGGATAGTCGTCTGCTTAGAGACGGTACATATCAATGCATCCACTTTGGGAAAACGCAAACGCTCTCTCACAGCTGGATCCAGGGGATACAGTCCTTCCAGTGTCTGACCCCCTTCAAAATTTGCCTCTGGGGCAGCCCAGTCAAGATCAATCGATTCCTGAATGGTGTCCATTACAGGGAAAAAACAATGGACTTTACACAAGGAAACCAAAATATGATTCTTCTTCGGCTCCGACAGGGCATCCAAGCCAGGAACACCCAGCTGTTTCAAAGTCTGGGAAATCAAGGACAGCAGTTCATCTCTGTGAAAGAACCGCAGCATGGTTTGATACAGTTCCAGGCCCGGAGTGGAAGAGTTAAAAAATTGTGCACGTAAAAGGCGCGCCCAAAACCAAGCGCCCAACACGTGTGCAGAGCCTATGCACTGGGCACACCAACAGCCTGTAGAGGGCAGCAGAGCACGCACAGAAGTGTGCGAAAAATGCCACTGTATCCTACCACGCAGCGTGCAAAGAAAAAGCTTAGCTGCAGGGCCTAGCCTACCAAGGCCACTCAACCCACCAGGCTACCCAGTTCTCTAACCCCAACGGGAGCGGGAACGAACACTGGGGGCAGCGCACCAAGCACAGAGACTGGAGGAAGTCCTAAAAACCCCTCTGACTGTCTCTGTTTCAAAGGTAAAACTACTCTTTTTTTTTAAACCTTACCTGAGCTCAGCACTTATCAACTGAGTACAAAGACAGTCTCCAGCTGCGGGGGAGAGAGGGCATCTGCCATCACCGCTGCACTCGGCCTCCTGCACCCACTGCCTTTCAACTGAATGAGCAGCTAAGTCCACACTGGGAAACCCAGCATCCATACCAAGGCACACCTCTGAGGGACCACAGAAATCACCTCAGGAATTCTCAACCAGCGGAGGGACCTTTGGTATCACTGCAGGAGAGTGAGGCTTTCTTTTCCTTAAATCAGATTTCTCCTTCCAAACAACACGAAGCAAACCCCATAGGGAGATGCATGTCCATCTGCTGGAGATGGAGAATACTGGCAGGCTGGGGTCACTGCAGGAGTATATATACTGTGACGTCAACTTTCTCCATCTCCTGGCATAAACCCACTGGTTCTGAGTCCATCTGTCTACACCAGTGGTTCTCAACCTTTTTTCGGTCGGGACACACCTGATAGATAGTTGTCACATGCGTGACACACTGAACACATGACCGTCACGGGGCTAAATGTAAACATATATTTTGTATCTACGGGATCCACCCTGACCCCCCCAGAACTAGGCCATTCCCCTTTCAATTTACCATGCAAAAAAGATTTCTGGTGTCATCTCAGTAACAGCAACATAAACACTCTCTCCTACCAGGTGCAATAGCCCTCCTTATGAAAAAACAATAATTTACCACCAATACATGTCCTATTGAGAAAACACAACAAATAATATTGATACAAATGCCTACATGCTAGTAAAATACTTCACATCGGTCACACACATAGAATCGACCTTCACCAAGTACAGAAAGACCGCAAATTACAAATATGGAGACAAACTGGAATGGAGATCCAAAAAAGCTACTCTGCATGCAGTGCAAAACTGAAGAAATGGAAACAGAAATATAGCACCTAATAGACTCCCAGGATCTGCAATAATGTACACAAACTAACCTGCACAAAGTTACACCTGCATTATGGAACTCATTCAAACAGTAACAATCCTATCTATGAAAAGACAACATTACAAATATTTAACCAGGCCCTAAACATCAATACACCTCCTATGAGGAAAACCAGAACAAGCCAAGCTGTTATAGATCCCTACACAGAAACTACAAGCTTGCAGAATACCTTTACCTGGGTCACACACGCAGAACACAGATAGACCATCACCAAATACAGAATAAAGTGACCATCAATTTAATGATTTTGTTTTCCCATTGTTGCACTGCATACACTCAGTCTGGCTTCTTGCTGTTTCCAATTCAGTTTTTGTCTCCACATTTCTATTTATACATTTCTCAAGTAATATAAAATAATAATTCTAAAACTAGAATAATAAATATAAAACAGCTGATAAATAGAATAATATCTGATCATTAAAAACTTACAAAATTATTTAAAAAATTCCCTAAACACCAATAAAATATTTCAAACAGCAGACAAATCACATAATACCCAATAATTAAAATGGCAGTCAATCAAGAAAGATAAACTTAAAAAGCCACCTTTACTTACCCTCACTGGCAACTATCCTACTCCTTTCCTTTGTAGGCCTTAGCACACACCAGAAGCAGCAATGGCTGGTGAAGCTCTGCTCTTCCTTAGGGTCCATGACTTGTCTGTCTCACACACACATACACACTTTCTGTCACACACACACCAGTCACCTCCCTAACCAATCTTTCTCTCACACACGCACACACCAGTCACACCCGACTGATCTCATTCACTCATATACACCAGTCGCCTACCTTACCAATCTCTCTCTCACACACACACACACCAGTCACCTCCCTAAGCAGACTCTTGCTTTCACACATTTTTTTTCTTACACACACATTGTCAATCACACACTTACACACATGCAGGCACTCTCTGTCTCTCTCACTCACCCCCACCCCACATGGCAGCTATTGCACAAGGCAGCTGGTATTCTGCTATTAAAGCAGTTGTGACAAGTTGAGAACTGCAGCAGGGGTGACTCCTCCGGCCCCGCAGCGGTAAGAAGGCAGCACTCAGCTGTTTGCCTGTGCTGTGATCATCGCAGCACAGAGTAGTCAGCTGAGAATGTGGCCGCGGGGATTTCCTGCCATGTGGCTATTTGGGAAATCCGTCGAGTAGCCATGATGTGCAAGGGCTGCAGGAGTCAGTGACCGTCTCTCTATGTGGGCCATTGTTGGTTGCACGGGTTAGTGAGTGGCCAAGAGCAGAAAGGCCGCGATTCTAGCTACAGGAGCCAGGGGAAGTTCACGTGGTACGGAGGGTGCAGGGAGGAGGGGCTGAGAATAGCGGCTGTAGGCTGTGGATGTGCAGAGCCTCGGGAAGCCAATGACAGGCTCCCCGTATGAAGAGGCTGCGTTTTGATCGGCAGGAGCCAGTTGATCGCAGCCTGAAGAGAGGCAGGAAGTGTTCCCGAGGGGAAGGGCTGCAGCGGCCATGAGTCTCTGAGCCTAGTGCTACTAAGATGAGAGAGGAGAACTGCAGAAAGCATTGGGGGGGGCTTACGATTTAGGCCCTAAACCTGCTGACATCAGCGGGACCATATAAAAAAAAAAAAAAAAAGTTAAACGCCGCAGACCCGAGGCAGCTAATCGATGGATTTCTCAATCAGCTGCGCGGCAGGAAATTGCCACAACTACATTCTCAGCTGACTGTACTGCGTCGCGATGATCGCAGCACAGACAAACAGCTGATTACTACCTTTTACCGCGGGCGAGGGGGAAGACTTGGGACATTAATTTGATAGCGGCAGCATGGCCCTTTCTTCTTCCCGCGTGCCTGGTAAATATCATTTCCTCTTCCGGGCCGCAGGGGCGGGACAAAGAAAAGGCCATGCTGCCGTTGCTGGCTTCCACAAACACTGCTGCCGTTCCACTCTGAGCTTGAAGGTGCCGATAGCACGGGCAGGAACAGCAGCAGTGTTAGTTGAAGAACTGTGCGCGTCTCTCTGGGGTGAGTAGAGGGAAGGAAGAGCGGGAGACCAGGAAGTGCGCGACACACCTGCCGGTGCTTGGCGACACACTGGTGTGCCGCGACACACCGGTTGAGAACCGCTGGTCTACACGGTAGGAAATTTTATATTTTGATAATTATTCAATGACAAACTTATCATGAAACCTGTCAACAAGAATAGCTACATGAAAAATGCACATACGGTGACAACATTTTAGTGAATATTAAATGGAGTGATTCTCTGTTTGTTGATATGTTGCGGTTGACAGGTTCTCTCAGGTAATTTTAGTATCATATTCTATAAAAGACTTGTATTGGTCACACTGTTATGTCTGTGGCCACCAGGTGGCGCCCAGAACACTGTAAGGTGCACTTTGCAAAGATAATATGCTCTGCCTGCAAAGGCCTATCTCTCTGGCTTCCACACATAGGCACAGACAGAGGCGGGCAGACGCACACAGAAACAAAGACACATACACACATACAAATACATAGGTTCCCACATATACATACACAATTGCACATCACATACAGGCTCCTCCTCATGTTCATACTCACACAGGCTCCCACACACAAGCTCTCTTACATGCACAAAAGCAGGCTCTCCCATGCACAGGCACACACACAATGATACAGGCTCCTCCACATGCACATACATATATACAGGTTCCCACATGCACACATACACACACATCTGCAAACACTCTCACACACACCTACACAGGCTCCTACCCACACATATACACATTCTGGCTGCCATTTACACACACATAGGGCCTCTTCTTCAGCCACTGCCAGATCTCGTTTTCATCCGATGCAAGATGGGGTCTGCAGCAGACCCCATCTTCTTTGGGCACCGTGGGATGGTATCTATGGTGACCACCTTACAGGTGTCTTCAGTTGCTTCCTGCCGCTGGGCCTCTTATTGTTCTGCGTGGCAGGAGGGGATGCCTGGTTGTATTTAGCACTACCACTGGCTGTGGAGCTAAACCACAACTCCTTCTGGTTGGGTTTGGAGAAACAGGCTGTTGATGGCGCAGCGCTGGACTAAAGGGTTAAAATTCAGACAGTTTCCAAACATTTTAACCCTCCATCAGGTTTCTGGATAATTCTTTGAATTTCTGTACTGTCCTTAGAAAATCCAGAGAGTTGGCAACCCTAGGTTTTATCCAGCTAACTCCAAAAGTCAGCCGGACAAACAGTTTGAATATTGATTTCATAATCAATAAGGCCAATGCTTTTCTATGGCACCGGTACTTACATTCAGAATGCATGTTTTGTTTTGGGGTTTTTTGAGGGACCACAGAGCAAATCAAGCAGGTGGAGGAAAAGGTGCTGGTACTCACTACCTTCACTCGCCCCCTGAAAAAAAAGCCCTGGATAAGGCTATATTTTCCAGGATGCACAGTAACCCTACACAATTCCATTATGACCAATGGAATCTTTCTCAAGCCTTCCCTAACCTAACAGCTTCCTGATTTTTTTATTTTGTATTTATGTATAAAATTTGTAGACCGCACTATCATCACTTCTAGGCAGTTAATTGTGACTCATAGCACATCAATATGAAGAAATTTAAACACAGTGGTGAAAAGATATTATTTTTCAAGTGTTCTAAATGGCTAGATGCTCAGTCACTCACCCTGACACTCAATAAATACAGTGTAACCGATTACAAGATAGCCAATGCATGCTAAGAGTAGCTGTGAAGCATGACTAGCCAATTTACCAGTCTCTAGCCCTCCCACAGAACAACCCTCCCCACCCCCTCGGACAGTTTAAGAGTCAAAACAATCAGAACTCAACAACTGCATTTTAATTCAATGTTTTTTCTTTTTTATTAGTCGGTTTATGGAGAGAATGATCAAATTGGCAGTGAGAATTCTGAACTCAAAATCCCCATTTAGAACTACACAGCCCTAACAGTTATATTGTAAACTGGCATGATGTACCCACGAATGTCGGTATAAAAAAAGCTAATAAATAAATAAATAACAGCAGGAAATAAGCATCTCATTGCTCACCGAGAGCCTTTATTGGAGGAGCTAAACTATAACAGGTAAGTTTTTCTGGCTGAATTCAACTGCAGAGACCTTACTTTGAAGGGCATAATTCTTATTAATAACTTTTTGTTCTTTTAATTTTTGAAAAAGGGATTTTTTGCATTGCTTTTTTTTTTTGTTTCTTAGGCATTTTTCCTACTTAGTTTTAGAAAGGAAAAGTAGAAGGAAGAAGTACCCACCCCTATCTTCACTTCTAACATTATAGACTAATCCACTAGTTATGGAGGTGGACATTCATTGGCAGAGTATCACAAAGAAGTAATTTAGATACATTTAATTACTGTGGAATCAAGTAGTTTCAGGAAAAGATTAATTAGTAATACCATAGTAGATATTTCAGGTAATTAATTTTCAGGATAAGAGAGAAAAATATTGGTTGGTACCAGAAAAAGGATTGAGATCAAGTGAATTAGTTCATTCTATGTTTTCTGCAAATAGAACAAATTAAGTACATTTCTTGTGAACTGATTGGTAGCATCATATTAGATCTTGTGGGAGCACTGAAAGGAGAGGATCACTTTTTGCTGGTGGCTGAAGAAAATCAGTAAGAACTGCTTTGGGAAATTTTAGAACTTAAAAAGGTTTGGGGAGAAGGAAACTATTAGGGCATATTCTTTAGTGAGTTTGTATATCTGTATTTAATAGCTAGTCAGAAGGCTGGCAGAAGCCAGGAGTTTGGGTGCCTGCATTAAATAGCTAGTCAGAAGACAGGCAGGCCTGCAGCCCTGGGGATTTAAACCTCTAATGAACCTTCAGTGTGAGGCAACCCAATAAACAGACTGACACGGTTGATCACTGTATTTACGGTATCTCATGCTTTATTCATTCACGTTCTCCTAAATTCAGCTTGTGGATGTTGGATAGCATTTGTTCTGTTACATGATGCATTTAATATATAACACACTTCGTACAGCAGTACATTATTATTTCATTGATACATATATTCATGTGCAATTGTGAGACCTCGAAAATTACTGTACATTGTTTATATCTTTGAAAATACTGAATAAACATTACATTGAAAAAAAAAAGTAGACAGGCAGAAGCCAGGAGTTTGGGTGTTTTGATTTCCCTCCCTCCCACTAACCTCTAGCTCATCCTTTTACATAAATAAAATTTAAAAATATTAATCAGCCTTTAGCTTAAACACAGGATTGCTCCAGGCCTTATCAAGAGTTAATTATCCCCTTGTAAGTAACTACCAGATAAATAGTGAATACACTAATAAATTTAAAGGACTCATCCCTATTCCCATAGCAAACCTAAACTTAACTAGGAACTGAACAAAATTAAGATGATGGCAGCAGTCCAGCAGCAAGAGGGGGCCTTCCAGTCTTTTCCATCGAGTGTCACATGTATGATTTTTTTTACCCGCCGGTGAGAGATTGTATGTGTGCACCCAGTGCAAAAAGCTCCTGTCTCTCAGAGAATGAGTCCGATCTCTGGAGGTTAGAGTGGCAGACCTGGAGGAGCTGAGGCAAACAGAGAGGTATATAGATGAGACCTTCAGGGACATAGTAGCCAAGTCCCAACTCCAGTCTGGCAGCCTTGGTACTGCCTTGGAGGAGGAAGGCCTCCTGGTCAGAGAGCATCAACTTGGTGTGGCAGGAAATGATCTTGTAGCAAGGACCTGCTCTCCAGGTAATGCATTATCCTCTCACACCAAAGATGTATCTCCCAGGGCTTCTGCCCAGGATGGAAGGGTTAGGTCGACCATCATAGTTGGTAATTCGATTATTAGGAATGTAGATAGCTGGGTGGCTGGTGGGCATGAGAATCACCTGGTAACATGCCTACCTGGTGCGAAGGTGGCGGACCTCACGCGTCACCTAGATAGGATTTTAGACAGTGCTGGGGAGGAGCCAGCTGTTGTGGTACATGTGGGAACCAACGACAAAAGAAAATGTGGGAGAGAGGTTCTGGAAGCCAAATTTAGGATCTTAGGTAGAAATCTGAAAACCAGAACCTCCAGGGTAGCATTCTCTGAAATGCTCCCTGTTCCACATGCAGGTCCCCAGAGGCAGGCAGAGCTCCGGAGTCTGAATGCGTGGATGAGACGATGGTGCAAAAAAGAGGGATTCCGTTTGGTAAGGAACTGGGGAACATTTTGGGGAAGGGGGAGTCTTTTCCAAAGGAATGGGCTCTACCTTAACCAGGGTGGAAGCTGTTGGTGCTAACATTTAAAAAGGAGATAGAGCAGCTTTTAAACAAGAACAAGAGTCAAGCCAACAGTGACTCAGCAGCACATGGTTTGGAGGGAGGTATCTTCGAAGGATACTAATGAAGCATTAAAATTAGGGCATACCAACAAAGAAGTTCCAATAATAAGAAAATTAGTCCATATAAGTAAAGAATCACCTGAGCTAAACGATTCCAAATTATCCCTGACAACTGAAAAGCAGAATGTTAATACAAAGAAAAAACAAACTTTGAAATGTTTAAATGCTAATGCCAGAAGTCTAAGAAGTAAGATGGGAGAGTAAGAATGTATAGCAGTGAATGATGACATAGATTTAATCGGCATTTCAGAGATATGGTGGAAGGAGGATAAACAATGAGATAGTGCTACACCGGGGTACAATTTATATCGCAATGACAGAGAGGAATAACTTAGTGGCGGGGTGGCGCTTTATGTCCGGGATGGCATTGACTCCAACAGGATAAAGATCCTGCAAGAGACTAAATGCACAATCAAATCTTTATGGGTAGAAATTCCTTGTGTGTTGGGGAAGGTGTATACTATTGTCCACCTGGCCAAAATGATAAAATGGACAGTGAAATGCTAAGAGAAATTAGGGAAGCTACCCAAATTGATAGTGCAGTAATAATGGGAGATTTCAATTACCACAGAAAAAACATTGTATCAAAAATTTGATTAGTAAGGTGTCAATACTTAAACTGTAATATTCACTTTAATATAGCATATTTGTAAGTTTAAGGACCTTCATAACATCCACGATGCTGCAAGTTAATACTTGTCTTTTGCACCTCTGTGGATCATGTTTAATTAATGGTCCATTGGTCCATTTAGACAGACAATTGGTATACATTTTGAGATTTTTCGTCTTGTATTTTTCAATTTTTAGTATATGTAAAATAGCGGGAGTACTTCCCTGTTTTGCACACAGTTCTTGCCAGAGTCAGGGGTCCGACGCACGCGTTTTGCGGTCCGCTGCTTCAGGGGAGGTTCTGGCTTACTTGATTCACCCAGCGCACTCTGCTGCAGTGCTGCTGCGGGTACAAGCTGTGTTTTAAAGTTCACAGGGGTCCCGTGTAATTATTTCGGACCTGCCTTCTCATATGGACCAATGGTCCAATGATTAAACATGATCCACAGAGGTGCAAAAGACAAGTATTAACTTGCAGCATCGTGGATGTTATGAAGGTCCTTAAACTTACAAATATGCTATATTAAAGTGAATATTACAGTTTAAGTATTGACACCTTACTAATCAAATTTTTGATACAACATTTTTTCTGTGGTTTACATGACTCGTTGTACAGTGTTTTGAAGAATTTTGTACAGTTTAGATTTCAATTACCTCAATTTTAACTGGGTAAATGTAACATCAGGACATGCTAGAGAGATAAAGTTTCAGGATGGAAATAATGACGGTTTTATGGAGCTATTGGTTCAAGAACCGACAAGAAAGGGAGCAATTTTAGATTTAATTCTCAGTGGAGACCAGAATCTGGTGAGAGAGGTAATGGTGGTGGGGCTGCTTGGCAATAGTGATCATAACATGATCAAATTGAAATTAATGACAGGAAGGTGGACAATAAGTAAACCATGGCTCTAGTACTAAACATTCAAAAAGGAAACTTTGACAAAATGAGGAAAATAGTTAAAAAGAAACTGAAAGGTGCAGTTACAAAGGTAAAGAGTGTGCAGCAAGCATGGACATTGTTTAAAAATACCATCTTAGTGTTGCGTGTCTCGTCCGCGCTCGGCCCGTGTCCAGGCCTGCTCACTTTGTCCCTGCTCCGGCGAGTCCCAGGTCGCCCTCCCCCCACTGCTGCTGCAAGCTCTGCTTGTCCACGGTGTCCCGCGGTGACGTCCTCTGGGCCTTCCACCTCTCACCGGGCCTCACGGCGGGGCTCGGCGTCCTCCCTGGCGCCGGCCCCGCCGGCCTCTTAAAGGGCCAAGGGCGGCTCCCAGCACCGCGGTGCGCCCTGATTGACTACAGGATATAAGGAAGTGGTCAGACACCACTTCCTTGCCTTGGCAATCGGGTCGTACACTGCGGTGTCTCTAGTTTGCCGTCCCAGCGTTCCAGTGTCTCTTGTTCCAGTGTTTCCTGTTCCTGTGTCTCTCCATTCCTGGTAGTATCCTTTGGACTGACCTCACGGTATTGACCTTTGCTTGCACCTGACCTCGTCTGACTGCTGTCTGGATCCGACCTCTGCCTGTTCACCGACCTCATCTGACCACTGCCTGGAACTGACCTCTGCCTGACCACTGACTACTCCTGATCGCTGCCTGGAATTTGACCTCTGCCTGACCCCAGTACTGACCCCTACTTCGGCTGACCATTCTGGACTGATACTCTGGCCTTGATCCTCGCTATCCACTCGGACTCCCTATTCTGGCCTCCTGCTATTAAGCAATAAGGATTAGTAGCTTGGGATCTATTCATTTAATGTTTGGGTACTTGCGAGGTACTTGTCACTTGATTGACCACTATTGGAAACCATTGGACCCTTGATCTGGCCCAATATGACATATCTTACATTTTATGTTCTTAACCATTTCAAGTTTTATAAAACGAGGCAGTTTTAGGAATACTTCTGCTTTTGGACATTGTTACCCTCTCAACTACTTGAGACTATACGACCTACCTAAACTACAGAGGTATCCATGACATGATGTACCTGTTTTAAGCAATTGGGCATGAGGAGTGTTTTGTTGTAAAAGTACCTGCACTCCAAGTACATTCATTTCCTAGAGTTTACATTTTCAAATTTTGTTGCTATAACTTGGGTGTTTTTAGAAAGCAGGTCACGTGCTGTATGACAATCAATAATCTTTCTGGGTAAAGAATATAAAAAAGGAATTTGTGCATTTTTTTTTTATTATTATTAATTAAGGGGAGGACAGAAAAGATAACAATAAATCAATTTTACATGTTAGCTGCTTGTTCCTTCTAATAAATATACAGAACCTGATTTAGAAAGAATCTTATGCCTATGGGAATACAACCTTTTATAAATTAGGGCCCTAGCAACTGTTTACCATAGATATTCTTCAGATTTGTGGGAGCTGGAGTAATGGAAAACAGCTTATTACACAGAGATAAGATCTGTCAGTGGCATTTATATTAGCCACAGCATATTGCTTCAGATCAACAGCAATACAGTGCAGTGCAGTGCTGAGGGATGGAAGAGTGACTGAGTCTGTCCGAGAGAGAGTTGTATTTTGGAGCTGTGCTAAGCGATATGCAGAACTATGAAGAGGGTTACTCTCACACAGTAAGGAGAGAAATATCCAAAGTCTGATCTTAGACTCAGTTAAACCCCTTTCCAGTATAAACGAATCTGAAGGTACGCCTTTCAATCCTTACATATGCAAGAGATGCATTGTTTCTTCAGGGTTGTGGTTTTGTCTCCAAGAGACAAAAAGGGATAGGAGATAGCAACATTAAAAATATATACTGCCATGTAAAGTGAACACAAACTCACTCACCGAGATGTTTTTTTCTTCTTTCTAATGAACTCAATATGCTAATTGTTGCCAAGGCTGTTTTAGGGGATTAAAAATTTCCTATTTATAAGACAAAAACAAATGGTTCAAATGTAAATTTGGCAGTGGAGAGATTTGTTATAGTGCTATACTGTTCCAAGCTATCTTTATTGAAAATCAGGTATTGGTTTGTGAAACACATGATCTGAGTGAGCCCGAGACAGAGCCCACGTCATCATAATTCCAACACATAATCCAAAGAAAACAAAGCTGCTGGGCAGCAAAATCTTTATAAGCCTAATGTGACAGAGTTTACATGCTCCAAAGAGAAAACAGGCCAGGTGACCAGGAAATCACAAACAGCCAGGACAGAAAGCACAGCCCCAGGGAAGAGGGACAGAAGCATATGAAGAAAGGTCTAGAGAAATTACAAAGAGAAGACAAAACGTATGATGTGAGGTGAAACTCAGGGGAGAAGGCGATTGAAGTCCAGCCATGCTGACCACGCCCACCTAATCTTAGGAAAGGAAAAAGCAACAGAGAGAGAGTAGGGATATCCAAGGTGACTACCAGATCGTGGGGAATTGTCATGCGAGCAGAGCCATGGGGGAGAAAACAGGTCCCACAGGAGTCAGGACTAAGACTGGACACAATGGTCTTACCAGAGAGGGGAATCTGGAGACAGGACTGGGAAACCAGGATGAGTCAACATTTCCTAAAAAAAACAAACAAATCTTCCTTCTCTGGTCCCATATCCAGGGTCCGGAGGCAGATAGGGAGTCCAGCTGATTGGGAAGACAGGGACAGGAACAAAGACGAGTCTATCTGGTGTGAACAGCCCAGGAAGCAGGTGATAGGGATGCAGCTTCCTCCTAACCTGTGTGACAGACAGCTAGTTCTGTTACCATTAAGGCCTGGGCGAGCCCTTAGTTCAGCTAGGGAAGATCAGGTTAGTGAATGGGGGTGGCTATTCCCCTTGAAAGGTTTTGTTTTTTTTAAGCAGTCCTCGCCAGAGATTCTGGAGGCAGTCCCTTATGGTTTGCATAGAGTTAGGAGGTAGACAGCAGTTTTTCCTGAGTTGAATTTTTCAGGCCCTGCCTGGGGAGACTGAGCAGGACTGGGAGGGCTTTCCTTTTCCAGTCTACTCCCTGCCTGGTTAGGATATTCCCTCTGGGTAATATTTTTGGGAGTTGTGCATTTTAAGTGGCAGGAGCCTTGCGAGATCCTGTGCAACCACCTGGGCTCAGGGCACAGGGACCCCCCCCGAGGTCAATATTCAAAAGCCATTTAGACAGAGAACTCACAGGTTATCCGCCTAAATGGCAAATGTGGCATATTCAGCCACTTATCTTTAGCCGGATAAAAAAAGGGACGGTTCAGGAGTGTTCTGGGGAGGGGCGGAGTTATCTGGCTATCCTAGCCAAATATCGGGTATAATAACTTTAAATCTGCTTCTGAGCAGATCTAAAGTTATCCGGTCTTGTGTGGCTATGTAACATGCAAATTATCCGGATATCTTTAAAGATATCCAGCTAAGCAGCACTTTCATTAAATGAAAACAAAAAAATAAATAACTGTGCCAGTGGGCCAGCCCCTCCCCTCTGCTTCAAAATATCTAATTAAGGCCCTGTCGGGCCGCACACACTTAACCCTCCAAAACATTAAAATGTCCTCGAGACCCCACACCCCTATCCCTGTGTTTTTCAAAAACTCAAATCAGGATGCCTCCCTCCCTTCCCCCCCCCCCCCCCCCAAAAGAATGATTTAAAAGATTGGGATGCCCCCTTTCCCTGACCCTCCCGATTCCCCTCCCCCCAGATAGCTTATAGTTTTGTTTGCCGGGAGCAAGGGACCCTCCGCCCCGCTCCCCGGCGCTTCCTCGTTGCTCTAAGTGAGTAAGAGCTGGAAACATAAGCGTAAGCATGCGTTTACTCTTCCAGCTCTGCCTCTGGCTTCCCCGAAATGTTTACCCCGTTGAATATATGGGACAAGTTATCCGGCTAACTTTAGCCGGATAACTTGTCCACCAAAAGGCCTCTTGAATGTTGGCCTCCCTGTGCCTGGGGCTGATCAGGTGAGAGAAGACCTGCCTTCCAAACCCTCAACGAGGAGGGAGGAGGAGGAGGTGATCCTCTGCAAGAAGGCCATCTGGTGTTAAATTGAATTAAGGGGGGAAAAAAGGGCTATAGAGATTGAGAGAGAATCAGAGAGATTCGGAAGATCTGCTAACTGTGAGTAAATCCCACTCTTGAGACCTTTGAGGACACCCATCTGGCGTTTTCTTTCTGGGGGGGGGGAGAGAAAGTATTGCTTCTCTGTGCCAAGGACAGTTTTAACATTTTTGCCAGTGCTGGAGTGGTTTCCTGTCCACATAAGGATCCCCCTTGTCCACCTGGGAGCTTCACTTTTCCATGGCCTAGAAGGTGGATGTTTCCCTGCCCTGTTACAAGATAAGAACACAAGAACATGCCATACTGGGTCAGACCAAGGGTCCATCAAGCCCAGCATCCTGTTTCCAACAGAGGCCAATCCAGGCCATAAGAACCTGGCAAGTACCCAAAAACTAAGTCTATTCCATGTTACCATTGCTAGTAATAGCAGTGGCTAATTTCTAACTTAATTAAAAGCAGGTAATGGACTTCTCCTCCAAGAACTTATCCAATCCTTTTTTAAGCACAGCTACACTAACTGCACTAACCATATCCTCTGGCAACAGATTCCAGAGTTTAATTGTGCATTGAGTGAAAATAACTTTCTCTGATTAGTTTTAAATGTGCCACATGCTAACTTCATGGAGTGTCCCCTAGTCTTTCTATTATCCGAAAGAGTAAATAACCAATTCACATTTACCCGTTCTAGACCTCTCATGATTTTAAACATCTCTATCATATCCCCCCTCAGCCGTCTCTTCTCCAAGCTGAAAAGTCCTAACCTGTTTAGTCTTTCCTGCACAGATAGAGGGAAGAAAGACTGAACGGCAAAAGGAATCCTATGGTGCTGAAGATTAATATGTTGTGCCATATCTCATCAGTGTTTAAACAGTAAAGACTATTTTTTGGTCACCAAACAAGTGATTCCAGATTGATTTTTGGCACTTACAGCACACATTGAGGACACGAACCCCTCCTCATGGGAATATAGAGACATGAACATACTTGGGAAGTTTTGAGTTGTGGTCACCCTGAGATTGCTGTTGATTATCGGATGGGGGGAAAGGAATGGAATAATATGTATCAGCTTTTTCTTTTCCATCTCCCATCCACCCCACAGTTTCTCTCTTTCTTCCACCCCCCCCTACCATCATCAGTCCCCGTTCCCCCCCCCCCCCCCAGAGATGATCCCAGCATACTTCCCCCTTCCTCTCTCACTGACCCCAGCACTCTCTTTGCTCCCACCTCCTATAAATTACAGCTCCATGACATATGTACTCACTCTACTCTTGACCGAGTGAGTCCCAAGTTCTGGAATCACAGCTGCAGACTGATGCAGCCCCTCTCCAGTTTCTCCCCAGATGCTGCTTGCAGTGTCTGCTCCAGACTCACCCCACTTCTCCTATTCTCTGCAGGCTTACTGAGGAAGGGGAGTGGTGGAGCTGTATATGTACAGAGAGGCCCTGAGATTGCTAGTGTTTCCCCCCTGAGACCCTGTAACTGATGCAAATTCCCTTAGATTCAGGGTGAAATCCTGAGAGTTCCCAGGGATGCCCAGGGATAATCTAAGGAAAGTCACTCTTAGCTTTCGGGGTCCTGAAAGTTAACTCTTTCCCTCCCACAAAAGAAATCTTCACCCTAGGGAAAGAGACGGCTAGGGTTCCAGCCCCAAAGAGATTACAAATACGTTTATGGCCCCATCAGAGTGCAGCCTGATTCCCGGGATGAGGTTACACCTGGATTAAGCCTGCAGAGATGAAATCATCACACATAACAAATGCAAGCTTCCAGCACTACCAGCCAGCCTGAGGAAGTGCCCTGATTAGCTTCTGTTATGGAACTAGTTGATTTATGATGTCAGCATTCTGTGTTTATATAAATGGGGGTACATACCTTTCAGAGCAATGTTAGGATTAGGTATTGTTGCTGTTAAAGCCTGAGATTGATATTCAGCTGCTTTAGAGAAACAGGAAACATAACTATGCTATGGAGCCAGGGACCCAGGATTAATTCCTGGAACATACCAGAAACTCTAGTTAATTTGGAGGCTCAGAGATAGAAGGAAAAACTGTTTTTCTCCTGCTGGTTGCTTACTTAGAAATCCTCCATTTAGTGAAGGTACCAGATGCTAAAGAGTCAATATTAAAAAAAAAAAGCCGAGCTCCCTATTTAGGCTCCAAAGTTAGGTGCCCATTTTCAGGAACCTAAGCTTTCAGCTGTAAATTCACATACATTTAAGGGCTGAAAGGTTAGGGCCCTAAATTTAGGCCTGCTGTTCATTTGCCTGGATTTAGGCCCCTAAATTAGGTGTCCAGTTCTGAAAATCAATGCTCAGCTCTTAACTGTTTCCCCGGCCTAACTCTGCCCCTTGTAGCCATGCACTTTGAGGGTCCTAAATTTGGTAAATGTAACCCTCTCTTCAGAGACCTCCCAGAATGCAGGGGCACACTGTTGTCACCAGGAGCACTTTTCTCCTGATTTACTCCTTTCTCACATCACCACAGTCCAATTGCCCCAGGATGCTGGGGTTCTTTCAGGCTCATGGGGGGGGGTACCTACATAGCGTCTTTCAGTCTCTCTTTATTGCTCTCTTAGGTGAACTCACTATTCTGATGTCCTTGCTTTAGGGCACCTTAGACTCTGAATGAAGATGCTGGACACTCTGGTGGGGTTATTTCAAAATAAATTTACTATAACCCAAATCTTCAATCAAAGTTCACAAAAAATTTTTTTTTAAAAAGCAAAACGTTCTGATGGCTTCGTCCTTTTTTGTGGCAGGCACTAGGAAAAGGACCCAGCCCTCCAAATGGTGGAAAGGGGGCTCCTAGTGTGGCCTGGGATCTCCTTATCTCTATCTCTGATGTTAATGGGGACCCCTGGAGTAGAGAATCCCAAAACCAGCAAAATGCAAATGCCCTTCCTCCTTCTCACTGGCAAACATTCCTCCCCGAATAACAGGAACACAATTCTCTGCAAAAATACTTCTCTCTTTGTCTCTGACAGGTCACTGCTGTCCCTCTTTAGCTGAGCAGCAGGGAATTACAGCATCCAGTCCTGACATCCTAGGGCAGGGGTGACAATCCGCCTCAGGCAGGACCAGGATCCACACCAACACTAAAAGCTCTGCTCAAAAACAAATTCTCCAAAATTCTTCTCCTCTTTCAGAGACTTCTCCTGCCAGACGGGGTGCGGGGGGCACTGTGCTAGGAATAGGCTTCTTCCCCTTGTGGGGCCTAGAAAGGGACATCACTTCTGCAACTCTCTTTCTCTTCAGAACTCTAACTCAGAATGCCACACCTCTCCTCCTTCCTCTGCCTGCTTCTATGGAAGCTGCAAGGGATGGTCTGCAAACTCCTACCTCAAACCTAGAATCCTGGCCTACTAGTTTACTTAGGCCTGGATTTTCCTACGGCACTGTGCTAGGAATAGGCTTCTTCCCCTGGTAGCAGGCTGTGGGGCCTAGAATGGGACATCACTTCTGCAACTCTCTTTCTCTTCAGAACTCTAACTCAGAATGCCACACCTCTCCTCCTTCCTCTGCCTGCTTCTATGGAAGCTGCAAGGGATGGTCTGCAAACTCCTACTTCAAACCTAGAATCCTAGCTTATGGCTTAAACTAGTTTACTTAGGCCTGGATTTTCCTATGGTGCAGAGCTCTTTGAATCGCTTGGTAATGGGGGGCGGGGGGGGGGCGAAGCGGGGGGCGGGCCTCCGAAAGCCAGCAGCGATCGCACCACCGCCGTCTTATCGCTGCCGGCTTTCGCACCAATAGCTCCATCGTAAAAGGTGGTGCTATTGGTTGCGCTAGTGGCA
Source organism: Rhinatrema bivittatum (assembly GCF_901001135.1). Classification (NCBI taxonomy): domain Eukaryota; kingdom Metazoa; phylum Chordata; class Amphibia; order Gymnophiona; family Rhinatrematidae; genus Rhinatrema; species Rhinatrema bivittatum. The sequence goes on from NC_042617.1 coordinate 161,451,453, forward strand.
GCGATAAGGGTTCTTACCTTTTCACAGCCAGCGATGTTTCCGCCGCGTCCGCCCCGACTCCTCCTTTTCTGGTGCAGACTCCGCCCCGATTTAGCTATCGCGCACACGAAAAGGGACTTTTCGCGTGTGATAGGGTTAGAAAATAACCCCCTTTAGTGAGGGACCTAGAGTGTCCCTTAGATGAATTTTCAAAAGGGCCAATTTAGAAGCCTAACTTCAATAGTTAGGAGCCTATACCCTTTGAAAATTGGCCCCTAAGCCTTTATATGTGCGTTATGCTACAGACTTTATTTTTGTTTGTTTTTAATGATTGAAATAAAAGTACAAGTGTTTAAGCAAGAACCAGTTCTTTTCTATTGCAAACCGAAGCCAAAAGATTAGTAAACAGGTGAGCCAACAATCTAGTCAGACACTCTCTGGCCTTTGGGAACCCAAACAGCCTAAGTGGCTTGTATCTTTTTTTCATGTTTATTAAATTTTACCTATAATACAAGAAATAAATCTCGATTGAAAAAAAAAAAAACCAGCACTATCAATTTAACAAGAAAAAAAAAAGAATAATTGGAAGACACAAAAAAGGAGGAGATCCAATTCACTCTTATCCCCAAGAGAAGGAAAAACAGGAAAAAAAAGATATAATTAATAAAAGAAGCCAGCCGGCACAAGCAGAGCAAAATACAGGTAAAGTTACAAAAAGCATCCCATTTCCAAGTAACCTTGGGGCTAGTAGTTGGCATCTTGGCACACAGGAACATGGAAAGCTGGGATAGTTAATAAAAAAAACAGTCTGGTTAGGGCCTCTCCTGGACACAGACATTCAAATGTTACGGCTTTATTTTCAGACATAAGTTTCCTTTACAAATGTTAGTCTCGCTGCCAGCAGGAAGGTCCCCGCAAGCGGCCTTACTCACCCCAATGCCGCTGGACCCGTGCTGCTGCCTCCCGCAGCATGAGAAGCTGCCGCTGGTCATCTCTGACTGTACGCCACCGACATTTCTCCCTCGTGCTGTCCTCTAGGTGTGCACCTCTGCTTCTCTTAAAGGACCTGTGGCGGGAAAAGCCCGTGGTGCCCTTGGATGATGTAATTTCCTGTTGCCCTATAAAAGGGCTCTTCAGTTTCTGCAGCGGGGCCTTCGCAAGGGCTCTTGGTGTCTTGTCCTGATCTTCTGTGGCCATCAGTTCCTGGTCTCCTGTGGTCCTTGAACTGTTCCAGTTCTCCTGTGGTTTTGTCTGTCCTGGGTCCTTCTTCGCTGGATTAAGTCTTCAGAGTCCTCTTGGTTTTAGAGTCCTGTTCCGAGTTTCAGAGTTCCTGACTTCCTTGTTCTGAGTCCTGTTCCTGGTCTTGTGAGAACTTGTTCCAGCCTGCAGTTCATCCTGGTCTTCAGTGTTCACCTGGTCCTTGTCTGGATCTCTGCCTTTAGTCTTTGCCTGGTTCCTCCTCCTTGCCTGGATCCTTGTCTTCAGCTATCGCCTAAGTTCCTAGTCATTGTCTGGACCCAGGGCCAGTGGAAGCACTAGGTGAACTAGGCCTGGGCCGGAAGCACACAGCAGGAAGATCGACAGGGCCGTGGTGGAGCTCATGTCACCATGGCCCGAAGAAAAAGGTCGCATCCAAACCTGCAGGTGCTCCTCCTCCTTCCTGCCCGCGTGGCCCCGGAAGAAAACGTTGCCAGAGCCGCGCAGGCAGGAAGGAGGAGGAGCATCAGCCGCATGCAGAAGAGGAGCAGCGTTTATAGTCATCTATGAATCTCAAGTTGCAGCAGGCTGAGAAAAGGAGGAGGGCTGGTAGCAGGGCCGCCGCCGCCACAGATCCCAGATTGCGGGCGGCCCAAGAAGATCAGGGCCGCTGCAGAGCCCATCCTGTGGCGACCCGTGAAGAGGAGGCCCAGAGGCAAGAGAGAAGCTGAGGGCCTGTAGAGTCTGTGTGTGTATGAGATGAGTTGAGAGACTGTGTGTGGGAATGAGGACCTGAATGTCTGCAGAGACAGCATGTGAGAGCCTCTGTGTGTGTGAGAGAGACAGCATGTGACAGTGAGAGCCTGTGCTTGAGCAAGACAGCATGTGGGAGTGAGAGAGAGCCAGACAGCATGTGCCAGTGAGAGATTGTGTGTATGAATGATTGTATGAGAGAAAGCATGTGACAGTGAGAGCCTGTGCTTGAGCAAGACAGCATGTGGGAGTGAGAGAGAGTCTGTGTGTGTAAGAGTCAGATAACATGTGCAAGAGAGAGATTGTGTGAATGAATGATTGTATGAGAGAGAGCATGTGAGAGTGAGAGCCTGTGTGAGAGAAAGCATGTGAGATTGAGAACCTGACTGGGTGTTTGAGGGAAGAAAATAGACGGAGAGAAAAGAAATAGAAAAAAAGACAATATAAAAGGAATTGGCAAAAAAATAAGAAAGGGAAGGTGGAACAGAAAAGCCTGTGACCAACCGATTAGAAAACTAAGATCAGACAGCAAAGGTTAAAAAAAAAATAAAATTACTTTTTACTGATTGGCACATGTAATCTTTGGGAGTGTGCAAGAGTAGCACTTTCTCTATGCGGATCTCACAATGTACGAGATCAGCAAGGAGGAAGTGGAAACCCACGGGGCCTGCACAGAGGAGGCAACAGAATGGGCTTCAGTGCCAGTAGCAGCAATCAGCACCTCCCCAATAGCCACGCGGCATCAGTGACAGTGGCAGCAGAGGAATGAGAGAGGCTCTGAGGTTGCTGGCAAAAGAAAGAAAGGGGGTCTGTCTTTAGTGTGTGCATGTGTATGAATGGGAGTCTGCCTGGGGGAGTATGTGTGTGAATGCATGGGTGCCTGCCTGAGGGTGTGTCTGTGTATGAGAATGAATGTGTGTCTTCCTGGGGTTTGTATGTGTGAGAATAGGTGCCTGCCTGTGTGTAGTGTATGTGTGTGTGAGAATGAATTGGTGCCTGCCTGGGAGATGATGAGGGAGTGGTGTGAAAATGAATGGGAGCCTGCCTGGGGGTCAGTGCGTGTGTGTGTGTATGAGAATGACTGGGAGCTTGCCTGTGTGTGTGTGTTTGTGTGAGAATGATTGGGAGCTTGCCTGGGTGTGTGTGTTTGTGTATATGTGAGGGAGCCAGTGAGAGTGAGAGCATGAGTGTGTATGAGAAAATCCAGGGGAGAAAGAGTTTGTGTGTGGGGGTGTGTGTGGAGGGGGAGAGCGTGTCTTAGAGCCTGAGAGTGAGTCAGTGTCTGTGAGAGCGAGAGGTTATGGTTGGGTATAAGAGCATGAATGTGTATGTATGTGACAGTGTATGTGTGAGAGAGAATGGACATGTGAGTATGTGTGAGAAAGAGAGGATAACCTCCTAATCCTCGACAATATCAGGGTGACTGGAAATCAAGAGCTCTCACGTATGGACAGCAGGGGCTTTTTAAAATCCTTATTAGTTTTAAATATTGGGTGTTATTTGATATATGTGCTGTTTTGAAATATTTTATTGGTGTTTGGGAAATTGTAAAAAATGTATATGATCTTAATTAATAGAAATTCTATTTATCAGTAGTTTTAAAATATTCTTTTATTAGTATGGTTTTATTATTATAACTGATGCTTTATGTTTCTTGATTTATTTTGTTTTATGAGGAATGGTGGTTCTGTTTTTCCATTGTTAATACACAGAGTCTGGCTTCTTGGGGTTTCCATTTCAGTTTTTGTCTAATTTGTGCTCCTTTATTTTGAATTCTGTATTTGGTGAGGGTCTGTCTCTGCTCTGAGTGTGTGACCATGATGAGATTTCTGCTAGCATATAGTGTCTGTATAGGGATCTATAGCAATCAGGTTTGTTTTGTTTCTTCAGTAGGTGGTGTATTGGTATTCTAGGTCCCAGTGTAATATTTACCCTTGCTTTTTCACAGGTAAGGTTATTGTTGTTTGAGTTCTTGGTGTTATTACTGTTATGTTACGATGGGATTGCAGTATAGATTTTGAGTGTCTTTTTTGCGGGGTTTTGTGTTAGTTTACAATGTGCCTGGCAGTGAAAGGTGTTTGTTCTGCTGTTACTGTGAGGTGACACAAGAATTTGAAAATATCTTTTAGTATGATGAGCTGTAAGGGAAACATCCAAGCTCCATTGTTTGGGGGAATTTCAGTGGATGCACAGAGTTACAGAACTGGAGGTGCAAAATTTATATTGACATTCTGTCCCTTCCTATATATTCCAGACTTCACTCTCATAGCCATATAGAATTAGTTGAATGAGGCTATCAAATAATCGTATATTTCCCTCTGGGCCAACAACCAGGGAGAAATCTCACAGCAGTTTTCTATGCAGGAAACTCTGAGTCTTAAGTGGGTCACCTACTATATTGTGCGAGTTAGGAGTGACAACTCAGGGTGGAGGATTACTGTAATATAAAACAGGGGTGAGCAAACTGCGGGGGGGGGGGGGGGGGGAAAGGGGAGCGTTGAACAACACTAAAGTTGGGCCCACTGGCTGCCATATCAAAGAAGAAAAAAAACGGCTGTGCTGTTGAGTCTTCGTGCCTTGGAGGCACTACAAGCTCAGGAGAGAGGGAGCTGCCAGAACATTGTGATATCATTGTAAGCATGCCAGCGCTTAGCCACGCAACTCTTTCAATGGGTCAGGAAGAGGAGCTGCTTCTGCTGTGGTGGGCTTTGGGTGAGGAGTCACTTCCTTCATGACAGAACTGGACACAGGAGCAACCCATTGCAGTGTTGCACAACCCAGAAAGCTCTGGAAGTCTCAGATCTCAATCAGGAGAAGTTCCTGCTGCTACTGCGTCCCTAACCAGAGAGAGAGAGCTCTTAAAAAATGCTGTCTGCTCCCAAGAGATCAATTTTAAAAACACAGCTCACGCAAAAGTGCCCGCATACGTGCGCAAGCGCGGATTTTAAAAAGCTGCAAAACACGTGTGTATATACTCGTGCACCCATGAGGAATAAGGTGGTGGAAAAGGGGTGGAGCATGGGCATTCCAGGGCGGGGCCAAGACTTCTGCACTTAACTCTGGTATTTTAAAACCAAAAGCCTCAGCGTGCGTAGGTTAGATAGCCGCATAACTTTACTGCTGCTCCTATTGAAGAGCAAGTCTGTAGAAGACCTTGAGTTTTAGGACTTAGAGATGAAGGTGAGGGGGTTGGGTCAATTGAGGGGCATGCAGGATGAAAAGCCAGAGGGAATTGAAAGACCTCAATATTAACTGGACAAACTGGTGGACTATTTTGAAAACTGGGAATGTGCCTCCCATGAGCATGTTTTAAAACTCGCTAACATATGTACGTGAAAGCCGACAAAGTCCTATGGAAGACACCCACAGTCGCTAGCTGTGCTCTAGTAACCTATTAAAATTAAGAGTGTAATGCCCCCTTGACTACTTACTTCGCAGGGCATTCCGACCTGCTGGGAGCATTCCGACCTGCTGGGAGCCCCCCTAGGACGTTCTTGGTGCCTGATGCCTCCACCTGAGGAAGATGGTGTTAGTGGGTGGGATTTCCCTCCCTTCACCCCAGGAAACTGAACAAGGCTGGCAATATGTACAAATATATATAGGTTTCTACATGACTATGTACATTGCTAATAAGATGTCAAACAGAAATGAATATAGTTGCGTGGTTAGCAGGCCACGCAACTATATACATTTCTACAAGGTAGCAAGAACATCTAATATTTGGCAATTTGGGGTTGTTGGCCCCCACAGTATATCACCATATGGAATAGAAAGGACCTTTACATTCACACTTAAGCAAGTTTTATTATTATTCTCCTTTTTTTTTTCTCCAAGTCTCACCCATGTGATAAAAAAATGCAACTGGGCTGGTGGGCAGTGTTGGCCTGGGGGGAGGGTCCACTCTATCTGAACCATCTCCTTCCACTTTCCTGAAAGGTCTGTGCCAACCCTGGGGTCCACCCCCTCCTGGAGGACCTGACTCCGCCCCCTGGACTGCCATTGGGGTCCACACCCTCCCAGGGGACCCAACTCCACCTCTTGGACTGCTGCTGGGGTCCAGGCCCTCCCAGGGGACCTGACTCCATCTCCCAGACTGCTACTGGGGTCTCCTTGCTCAAGGTGGACCACTCCACCCCCAGATCTGCCGACGGGATCCATGCTCTCCTGGGGGACCCAACTGCACCTCCCGGACTGCCACTGGGGTCTCCTTGCTCAAGGTGGACCACTCCACCCCCAGATCTGCCGACGGGATCCATGCTCTCCTGGGGGACCCAACTGCACCTCCCGGACTGCCACTGGGGTCTCCTTGCTCAAGGTGGACCACTCCACCCCCAGATCTGCCGACGGGATCCATGCTCTCCTGGGGGACCCAACTGCACCTCCCGGACTGCCACTGGGGTCTCCTTGCTCAAGGGGGACTGCAGATCTGCTGCTGGGGGCTCCCTCACTCAAAGGGCCTGCTGCTGTCCTTCAGTTCTCCTCCCTCAGTAGGAAGTTTTTTCCTGGCTTGGGTTTACAACTCCACTAGCTTCATGCCTGTTTTAGCATTCACTGGTTCTGGCCCTTCACACTCTCAGCTTTCAGTGATGTTAGCTCCACTAAGCTCATGGCCAATTCAAGAGAATTTGCATGCACCTAAGTGCCATCCCCATCCCCTAGAACGTCTTTCCCTTGTGCTCATAAAAGTACACATAATTGTGCGTGTAGGGCTAAAGTGTGCATATAACTTATCATACAAGCAGACGTTAGCCAGCACTTTCCAAGTGAATGTATGTGCATAAGTTCACTTTGAAAAAGCTGGCAAGCAGATGGCCCTGAACTGATGATGGCTATCATGCAGTTGCTGTGCACTCTGGTGATGTTGGCTCTCTCCAGCCGCACAGCCAAGTTAGTTTTTGGGCCCTGTATAAAGGAACCTGAGAATTTCCCCCCACAGATGCTCTCTCTTTCACTGTGGGGAAGACATTGAGTTTGCATGTCCCCTATCTCTCTAAAGCACTTCTTATGTGAGCCACTTCATGGTCCCATATGGCGCAACCAGATGGCTCCAGTTGCTCAGAGATAGGTTGACCTACTCCTGAGTTTGCCCCCACCATTGCCTCTAAGGGCTTGCAGTTCTGATTGCCCTAAACAGAGCACCGGATTGTATCTCACTTGCAGGGGGTGGGGTGGGGGGAGGATTTAATTATCCTGTTTTTTGAAGGTGTAAATAAACATGCAATTAAAGCTGAGTTGGTTGATATAGTGTTTTTGGATTTTCAAAAGACATTTGACAAAGCTCCTTATGAGAGATTTCTCAGGAAATTGGGATAGGAGGCAATGTCCTACCGTGGATTGGTAACTGGACAAAAGACCGGAAACAGAGGACAGTCCTAAATGGTCAGCCCTACATGTATTTCTCTGGGTTTCTTTCTGGTTTTTCTTACTGTTTTCTGTATGGTTATAAAATTCAGTGCCATAAGTTTTGCTCCAGTGCAGGCTGCTTTACTTTTATTTAAAAAAAAAAAATGATTAAACCAAAACAATCATGTACCTTTTTTTGTACTTTTTACGTTCTTTTGGAAGTTCAGGTGCATCTCCAAGGTATTTGAATTTAAAGCTTAGCTTTGTTATTGATCACTCCTACTCACATTGGCTTCTGCATAAAATAAAGTAATGATAAAGTAATGATTATCTGTCTCTGGTGATGGCATTACTCTCCTAGCTTCAGATTGTAATGCTGTGTACCAGTGACTATGACGTCAGTAGAGGAATAAGCAAAGGAGTGAGTGATGATTCAGAAAGCTTCTGATTACAAATAATTTACTCCAAAAGCCATTGAGCCTGGCAGAGGAATAATTGAAAGACAAAGTGAAGCAGACTATTTATTTCAACCTGAATAGTCTTAGTAAGCTTCTTATGGAAATTTTTAAAAATACATTTAAAGGTGAATTTTCAAAAGTTACGTATGAAAAAATGGCACTTACATGGGTAAACTAGCAAATACGTGGCTATGTGCTATTTTAAACACCTCAACATACACGCATAAATCAGGGTCTGTGAGTAAATCTACACGTGTAAAAAAAAGGGGTGGCAAGGGGCATTCCAGGGAGGGGGCCAACGTTTCCTATTTTATAAGCAAATTTACGCATGTAAATGTGGCATCTTACTCATGTATATTTATTCCTGCTCAATATTAGGAGTAAGTGATCATAAATATCTTAAAAGTGAAAAAAAAATGATTGTATTGCGTGGACTGGGTGAAATGGGGGGAACTACAGGTTAAAGAGCCATGAGGATCTTCACGAGTTGCAGATGGACTGAGCGAATTGGAAAAATTGGTTACAGAACTGCCATGCACATGTTAGAAAATTCCCTGACTTGTGTGTGTGTAAAAGTAAATTTATGGGAGATAAATGCACATAAATAAGATGTCAAAATCTATTTGCATATCTCTTTAAAATCTGAATTACAAATACGCGGGTGGGGTATATCATTTGCGCACACTTATCCAGCTACATTCCAACTTATCCGGTTAAGTAGCGCTTTTGCCGGTGCAAATTAGGCAGATAAGTCTGAAAAGCCAGAGAAGTTATGGGCAGGCAGTGCCACTTATCCAATTAACTTAGCCGGATAACTGCTGATATTTGGACTTATCTGTTAAGTTAACTGGATAAGTCATAGAACAGGTCTAACTTAGCTGGATAAGACTTATCCAGCTAAGTAACTCTGAATAGAGAAATTACTATTTACCTGATCATTTCCTTTAATAAGGATTGGTGAATCCAGAACCAGTAGGTTATGCACCTCTACCAGCAGATGGAGATGGAGCAAAGCTGACATCACAGTTATATATACCCTGCACAGACATCAACCCATCAGTATTCTCTGCAAAATCCAACTGTGGACAAACTAACAAAAACTTGATTATTAAAAGATAATCACTCGAGCACTCAGCTAACAGGAAAACACTGAGCTCAGACAATGAGTATAATTACACTAGTCTAGGGACTGGATTGACAGTTACCAGTAATCCCTGGAACATACAGCCATGCAGGAGGTCAATAGCATAAACATCCGGCAGCTGAGGGTGAGAAGGTGGATCCACCTATCTTATTACAGAAAAGGAAATTATCAGGTAATTAGTAATTTCTCCTTTCTTAGCATTCAGATAGGTGGATCCAGAACCAGTGAGATTGCCAAAGCTACTCCCGAACAGGGCAGGAGGCTGCCCGTGATTCGACCAATACCGCATGTGTGAAGGCTGCATCTTCCTGGGTCTGCACATCCAGGTGGTAATGCCTGGAAAAGTATGTAAAAAGGACCACGTCGCAGCTCGGCAAATCTCAACGGGAGACAGCAATCTAATCTCTGCCCATGACACTGCCTATGCTCTGGTGGAATGAGCCCTAACCTGTCTATTCAACGGCTGCTCAACAACCACATATTATGTGGCCTTGACTACCTTCTTAATTCAGCGGGCTTTGTAGCCCGTGACGCCGGCTCACCCTGTTTACTCCCACCATGGAGTATAAACAGCCGATCCATCTTACTGAGAGGCTTAGTAACCTCTAAATACCTCAAGATATGCCTCTTGACATCCAAGAACTGTAACAGGTAATATTCCTCCACAACTCTCACCCTGTCCAGAGTCAGCAGGGAAATTGATTGATTCAAGTAAAAATCTGACTCCACCTTTGGCAAAAAAGATGGAACAGTATGCAACTATATCGCACCCAGAGTCACTCACAGAAACAGTTCCCAGCAAGACAATGCCTGCAATTCGGAGACTTTATGCACAGAACAAATTTCCACAAGAAACACCATTTTCAACATAAGTAACCTCAAGGAAAGGCTGCATAGTGGTCGAAAAGTGGGACCTGCCAGGAAATCCAAAACCAGATCAAGACTCCTCAAGGGTACTGGCAACAGCAGGGGATGACGAAGATGCTTCACCCCTTTTAAGAAACGAGACACATCTCGATGAGCTGACAAGGTCCACCATTCACCTGACCTCGGAAACAGGCAAGAGCTGCAACCTCAACCTTCAATGAATTAAGGGCCAACCTTTTTCGCAATCCATCCTGCAAAAATTCCAAACTGAGCGAGATTTTAACCGAGCGAGGGAGAATACCTCGATCCTCACACAAGCCTCAAACACTTGCCAAACCTGCACAAAGGCTAAGGATGTGGAGAACTTTCTCGCTTGTAGCAAGGTGGCAATCACCACAGTAGTGCTATGACCGTCGGCTGCGGCCGACCCAATTCACATCATGTCATGCCCTGCTGTCCAATCCGGGTGAACTCGTGGCTGTGGCTAGTCGCTACCGCCGCGTACCTCCTGGCTCCCGAGACTCCACGTGGCAGCTGTGACACCGCCGACCTACATGCCGACACCAGGCTTTCCTAGGCACGCGTGCGTGCCACCGGGCCTCCCTTTAAAGGCCCAATTGCGGGAACTTCAGGGGCGTCCCCAGCTGATGACATCACTAGCCTGAGATATTTAAGCACCTCCTTTGGCCTACGTTAACCAACTTTACAATGAGTTCCCTGAGCTCCGTTGGTGCTTGTTCCTGTTTTCTGGACCTGTCGTTCTAGCCTTAGATCCCTGCTCTGCATCTTGGACTCTGGCTTCGGGTACCCGCTCCTCGGGGTCTGCTTTGCGCTTCCTTTTTGGGACTTTGTCTTGCGCTGCCCCGCTCCTCGGGGTAGCCTCAGTGCTACACTGCCAGAGGTTCTGTCTCCACTCTTTCCCACTCCTTGGCGTAGCCTCAGCGTTGCCGCACCAGAGATCCTGTCTCACGCTTCCTCGCTCCTCGGGGTAGCCTCAGCATTGCCACACCAGAGGTCCTGTCTCCACGCTTCCCTGCTCCTCGGGGTAGCCTCAGCGTTACCATACTGGACATTCAGTCTCTATGCTTCCCCATTCCTCGGGGTAGCCTCAGGGTTACTACACCAGAGATCCATTCTCCATGCTTCCCTGCTCCTCGGGCCTGCTCAGTGCGTCTCTTTCTTGGAGATCCTTTCTCTGGCTCGTTCTATCTCCTGACCTACCCTGCACTGCAATACCTTGGAACTGTTTCTCTCAGACCTGCTCCTCGGGCCACCCCGCAGTATTGCCATAGTGCAGGTGTCTGCAATCATGTGGCTGTGATGCAGACAGCTCGCTTTCGCCTCCTTACTCCTGGGCCACAGCCGTGGTCCAGTTGCCTGTGTTTCCATTCCACCTCGCCTCCCAATGGTGGGGCCCTGTGAGTTCAACCCCTCAGGAGAGTCAACTCCCACCTCAGGCCAAGGGTCCACGAAACCTAACAAGTAGAATATCCAAGCATCAGAATCCAAGCCCTTTCAAGGGCCATACCATAAGACAAAATTGAGTCGGATCTTCGTGAAGATAAGGCCCCTGCCGTAGCAGACCCCTGTGAATTGGTAATCGGATAGGAGGCTCCACCAGGAGCCTTCACAAATCTGCATACCATGCTCTCCTGGGCCAATCTGGTGTCACCAGAAGCTCCATCCCCATGTGACTCTCGATCTTCCAAATCATTCTGCCCAATATGAGCCATAGGTGAAAGACATATAGGAACTTGCCCACTGGCCACTCTTGCATGAGGGCATCGATGCCCAAGGACTTTTGATCTCTCCTGTGACTGAAGAAGTGAGGAACATTCACAATGCGAGATGTTGCCAGCAGGTCTAGAAACGGTAGGCTCCAGTGGTCCACTATGAGCTGGAATACCTCGTTTGACAATTCCCATTCTTCTGGGTCCAGACCCTGTCTGCTGAGAAAATCAGCTCTTGTGTTGTCTTTTCCTGCAATGTGGGAGGCTGAGATCTCCTGAAGATGTACTTCTGCCCATTCCATGATTTGGCATATTTCCTGCTAAACTTGCTGGCTCTTCGTTCCTCCCTGGCGATTAATGTAAGCCACTGTCATTGCATTATCTGGACCGCTTGACCCTGCAATCGGTCAATGAATTATAAGCAAGCCAACCAGACAGCCTGGGCTTCCAGCTGATTGATGCTCCAGAGAGCATCATCTTCTGTAGTCCAGCACCCTTGCACCTCTGTGGCCCCCAACCCAGGAGGCTCATATTTGTCAAGAGTACTAGCCAGTCCGGTGATCATAGGGAAACCTCCTTCCTTAGATGGTTCACTTGCAACCACCACTGCAGCTGTATGCTGATCTCTACTGGCAGGTGAAGCCATATCGAATAGTCTTGATATTATGGACTTCAATGAGCCAGCAGAGTATGCTGAAAAGGGTGCATTTGTGCCCTTGCCCATGGAACCACCTCTAGGGTGACTGCACTATTGGGAGTATTGTTTCTGTCAATAGCTGCACCTGCGCCATCAGCCTCTGAATGCGGCCCTCCAGCAGGAACACCCTGCCTTGCTTCATGTTGAACTGAACACCGAGATACTTCAGTGTCTGGGATTAGATATGTGTATCGTATGATTGATCGTCTTAATGATCGATTTCGGCTGGGGGGGGGGAGGGAATCGAATAGTCACGGTTTTGTTTTTTTAAATATCGTGTAAATCGTAAATCGAGGAGGGCAGGAAAACTGGCACACTAAAACATCCCTAAAACCCACCCCGACCCTTTAAAATAAATCCCCCACCCTCCCGAAACCCCCCCCAAATGTCTTAAATTACCTGGGGTCCAGTGGGGGGGTCCCGTTGTGATCTTCCACTCTTGAGCCACGGGTGCGTTGATAGAAAAATGGCGCCGGCGCTACCTTTGCCCTGTCGAATCGTGTTGCCGTACGGCCGGCGCCATTTTGCCGTACGGCAATATGGCGCTGGCCATACGGCGCCATATTCGAGTGCAGGAGGTCGTTCCCGGACCCCTGCTGGACTTTTGGCAAGTCTTGTGGGGGTCAGGAGGCCCCCCCAAGCTGGCCAAAAGTCCCTGGGGGTCCAGCGGGGGTCCGGGAGCGATCTCCTACGCTCATGACGTCGGGGGATAGGAACCAAAATGGCGCCGGCGCCATTTTTCTATCAACGCACCCGTGGCCCGAGAGTGGAAGATCACAATGGGACCCCCCCCCCCACTGGACCCCAGGTAATTTAAGACATTTGGGGGGGGTTCAGGAGGGTGGGGGATTTATTTTAAAGGGTCGGGGTGGGTTTTAGGGATGTTTTAGTGTGCCGGTTTTCCCGCCCTTCCCCTCCCCCTTCCCCCGATTTACGATTTTTGACGATAAATCGGGGGAATTCCTATTAAATATCGACTCTAACGATTTTTGAAGATTTAAAATATATCGGACGATATTTTAAATCATCAAAAAACGATTCACATCCCTATCTGGGATGGCTGTAAATTGTTCTTGGCCAAGTTCACCACCCATGCTAGTTCCTGTAGCAAGGAGATCACCTTGCGTGAGATCTGAAGGCTCTCTTCCAGACTCTTGGCCCAAAATCAGCCAATCGTCTAAGTATGGGTGAACCAGAATGCCATCCTTTCTCAATACTGCCACAACTACCACCATAACTTTGGAAAAGGTTCTGGGCGCAGCGGCCAACCCAAAAGGCAGCACTCTAAACTGATCATGCCGCCACAAACCGGCAAAATGCAGAAACCATTGATGCTCCAGATGGATGGGAATATGAAGATATGCCTCTGACAAATCCAGGGACATCAGAAACTCCCCTGATATACCACCATTATCACCGAGTGTAAGGTTTCCAAGTGAAAATGAATCACCCACAAATGACAATTGATTCCCTTGAAATCTAGGATGGGGCGAAAGGAGCCCTCCTTCTTAGGCAAAATGAAATAAAATGGAATATCGGCCCATATTTTCTTGAAACCTGGGCACCAGAACTACAGCCCACAGGCTGAGGAGCCTTGACAATGTATACTCCACTGCTTGTCTCTTCTGGGGAGAGTTGCAGGGAGACACCATGAAGATGTCCCGAGGAACAATGAGAAACTCCAGAGCATAACCATCTCTTATCACCTCTAGAACCCACTGGTCTGATGTCATCTCTACCCACTTCCAATAAAAGAGAGGCAACCCCCTATATCCTTGTTCCCAGGGGTGGGTCAGCACACCTTCATTGAGAGGTTTAGGGAGCACCACTACCCAAGCCTGAGCCCCTTCTGGGCTGCCTGGGATGAAAGGACTGAGACCTACCCAAAGACCGAGTCCTCTGGGAAGCTACTCCTCTGTAGGGTCGAAAGCGTCTGAAACCCCTGACACGACCTCTTGTGCCGAAGGAGCATGGGGTCTGTTTCTTATCCTGGGCCATTTTTTCCAGCTCACTCCCAAACAAGAGTGATCCCTTAAAGGGCAATTTCTAAGATTAGACTTTGAAATTGTATCAGCCTACCAATTCCTGAGCCATAGCTGACACCTGGCCGCTATTACCAAAGTCACCACTCTGGCCAAAGTGTAGACCAGGATGCAGCCCACATCTGCCAAAAAGGCGGCTGCCAGTTCCATCACTGCCTTGGAATTCACACCAGATTCATCGACTTTCTGAGAGAGAAGTAAACAAGAGCGAGCCTCCAGGGAGCAACAAGAAGCTATCTGCAAATTTATTGCCATTGCTTCAAAGGCCTGCTTAAGGATGGCCTCAATTCTTCTATCTTGTGCATCCTTCAATGCCGCTCCTCCTTCTACGGGGATAGGTGTCCGCTTGGTGACAGCACACACAAGTTCATCCACTTTCAGGAAAACGCAATTGCTCTCTTGCAGCCACATCAAGGATGTACAGCCCTTCCAAGGTTTGTCCCCCTTTAAAATTAGCTTCCAGGGTGCCCAATTCAAGATTAATCAATTTTTGAATAGCCTCCATAACAGGGAAGAAACATAAGGCTTTACTCAAAGAAATCAAAATAGGTATCCCCAGTATCTTCAATTTCTGGGAAATCAGAGCCAGTAACTAATCTCTATGAAAGAAATGCAATATAGTTCTTTATGGCTCCAGCCCTGGAGAAATTTCCCCATCCTCCAGGAAGTAAGAATTGGCTTCATCCGTGCCAACTGGGTCCCTAACTGCAGGTTTAGACATACTCCAATGCAGGAATCTGCAGTCTGTGATCCTGAATTGTTAAGATTGATCGGGGCCAATGACTGGACCTGAAAAAAGGACTGTAGCCCTTGAAAAAATTCCACCCAAGAAAAGGCAGAGGGTCCATGCCAAAAATCAGGGGGCATTAGTACGTCCCTTGCTGAAGAACCAGTTAGGGGAGCCCCAATTCCAGGCAAAACCTCTGGCATCATGCTGGGAAGGACTGGGTGTAGCAAGGACTGGGTGTAGCAAGGACTGGGTGTAGCGGGAAGGACTGGGTGTAGCAAGGACTGGGTGTGCTACACCCAGTCCTTCCCGCATCATGCTGGGAAGGACTGGGTGTAGCAAAATCAGATGAAGACAAGTCTCCCTGAGCCTCCAAACAATGCTGACACAAGTTAGAGGGAACGCCAGGCTGAGATGCCGAATATGGCAAGCAGCATAAAGGGTAAGGCGTTTAAACTTCTTTGCTATTGGCGCCATAGTCATTTAACACAGGCATCTGAGAAATTTGCGCCCAGCTATGCTCGCAATAGGTGCCCAAAAAATTAGGCGCCCAAAAATTATGCACCTAATGTAGTACTCAGATAAGCGCTCAACTTAAGCACCCATCTAGACACCCTGAAACGCACCATTGTGCATCCAACTAGGTGCTCTTACGCAGACAACTGAGCACCCAGATAGGCGTCCTTATGAGCCCAACTAGGCACACAACTAGATGCACAGCTGGGCAAACCATCATATCTGAAGAGGGCAGCCTTATGAGCAGAGAAAAAGCATGCGAACACCGCCACGGCCTACCAAGCAGCAAACAATCTAAGCCTGAGAGCAGGGTCTAGCCCAGAAGGCTGCTTAACCCAAGGTACCCGAGCCCCCCAAGCTCCCCCAAAGGTGGGAACGGATGTCGGATCAGCACGTCAAGCACGGAGACTGGAGAGGAGAGGAATCCCTAAAATCTACTCCCTCTCTCTTTATTTTAATATTTTTTTAAAACTCTTTACCTCCCTAGGGTGGGGATATGTGTAGGGTAGGTGTGGTGGTTGTGTGTGGTCTGCTTGTGGAATGATTCTGGTTAGTATGGATAAGTTGTTGGTTACTGGGGCTATGGCATATAGTGGGGGTGGATAGTGAAGGGGTGGGAGGAGATTATTCTTCACCAAAATTAATGAGGGTATGCTGCCACGAATTCTAGTGCTCTGTTGTTTATTGACTCTAATGGCATGATCTATGTTCATATTTTTTTATTGTATTTATGTAATTGTCTATTAGTGGACGCTGTTCCCTTGTTATTAATAAAAATTATTTTGACAAAAAAAAACTCTTTACCTGAGCTTAGCCCATCCCACCCAAGCACAGAGTCAGTCTCTGTCTGCAGGGGTAGAAGGCATATACCTTCACCGTCACGCTCTGATTCAGCTGTGTTTTGTTTTGTTTTTGGTTTTTTTTTTACAGCTAAGTCCATGCTGGTAAAAAACCAGCTACTAGACCAAGCACTCATCTGAGAGAAGAATTTTGATGAAATCTTCTCAGGAAACTCGACTGAGGGAGGGACAATAAGGTATCATCACAGGAGAGTGGGGCAACAAACTTCTTTCTTATTTTCTTCTTTTATAAAAAACTTTAAGGCAATCCCCAGTAGGGAGATGCACGTCCACCATCTACTGGGGCTGGAGAATACTGGCGGGCTGATGTCTGTGCAGGGGTATATATAAGAACATAAGAACATAAGAAAATGCCATACTGGGTCAGACCAAGGGTCCATCAAGCCCAGCATCCTGTTTCCAACAGTGGCCAATCCAGGCCATAAGAACCTGGCAAGTACCCAAAAACTAAGTCTATTCCATGTAACCATTGCTAATGGCAGTGGCTATTCTCTAAGTGAACTTAATAGCAGGTAATGGACTTCTCCTCCAAGAACTTATCCAATCCTTTTTTAAACACAGCTATACTAACTGCACGAACCACATTCTCTGGCAACAAATTCCAGAGTTTAATTGTGCGTTGAGTAAAAAAGAACTTTCTCCGATTAGTTTTAAATGTGCCCCATGCTAACTTCATGGAGTGTCCCCTAGTCTTTCTACTATCCGAAAGAGTAAATAACCGATTCACATCTACCCGTTCTAGACCTCTCATGATTTTAAACACCTCTATCATATCCCCCCTCAGTCGTCTCTTCTCCAAGCTGAAAAGTCCTAACCTCTTTAGTCTTTCCTCATAGGGGAGTTGTTCCATTCCCCTTATCATTTTGGTAGCCCTTCTCTGTACCTTCTCCATCGCAATTATATCTTTTTTGAGATGCGGCGACCAGAATTGTACACAGTATTCAAGGTGCGGTCTCACCATGGAGCGATACAGAGGCATTATGACATTTTCCGTTTTATTCATCATTCCTTTTCTAATAATTCCCAACATTCTGTTTGCTTTTTTGACTGCCGCAGCACACTGAACCGGAGATTTCATGTGTTATCCACTATGACACCTAGATCTCTTTCTTGGGTTGTAGCACCTAATATGGAACCCAACATCGTGTAATTATAGCATGGGTTATTTTTCCCTATATGCATCACCTTGCACTTATGCACATTAAATTTCATCTGCCATTTGGATGCCCAATTTTCCAGTCTCACAAGGTCTTCCTGCAATTTATCACAATTTGCTTGTGATTTAACTACTCTGAACAATTTTGTGTCATCTGCAAATTTGATTATCTCACTCGTCGTATTTCTTTCCAGATCATTTATAAATATATTGAACAGTAAGGGTCCCAATACAGATCCCTGAGGCACTCCACTGTCCACTCCCTTCCACTGAGAAAATTGCCCATTTAATCCTACTCTCTGTTTCCTGTCTTTCAGCCAGTTTGCAATCCACGAAAGGACATCACCACTTATCCCATGACTTTTTACTTTTCCTAGAAGCCTCTCATGAGGAACTTTGTCAAACGCCTTCTGAAAATCCAAGTATACTATATCTAAACCTAACCGGTTCAACCTTTATCCACATGCTTATTAACTCCTTCAAAAAAGTGAAGCAGATTTGTGAGGCAAGACTTGCCCTGGGTAAAGCCATGCTGACTTTGTTCCATATACCGTGACATCAGCTTTGCTTTGTCTCCATCTGCTGGTAGAAGTGCATAACCTGCTGGTTCTGGATCCACCTATCCGAATGCTAAGAAAATGGGGATTTAAAACAGTATAGCCGTGCTTACATAGCTGGATAAGTCTGAATGTTGGGTCCAGTGTTTTCTAGAAAATGTCAGGAAGCTAAATGGACTTGTGTATCTTTCTAGGTGAAAAATAAAAATAATATAATATACCCCGAACTAAATTCCAGTTGTCAGAGAACTTTCTATTTTATTTTTTCCCTCTAACTTTATTTTATTTTTACTTTTATTCAAGGAAGATTTCTGTTTTTGAAATTTTCTGCATTAAGGGGTAGATTTTATAAACTTGCGCACGCACGCACATGGACACCCGATTTTATAACATGCGTGCGCAGGTGCGCGCATGTTATAAAATCGGGGTTGGCGCACACAAGGGAGTACACAATTGTGCACGCCGACGCCCGCGGCCTTCACCTGTTCCCTCCCAGACCGCTCCGATTTTGGAGCAGCCTGTGGGGGATCTTCCCAACCCCCTACCCTAACTTCCCTTCCCCTAACCAACCCACCCCCTATCCCTAATCTAGGCCCCCCCCCCAAAAAAATTGTTTTACCTGCTGCGCCTGCCTAGGGGCACCTGGCCGGCACGCGATCTTCCGACACAGCGGCAAATGGCCACTATGCCGGAGGCCTCTGGCCCCGCCCCCCGGAATGCCCCTTTCCCAAAGCCCCGGGACTTAGACGCATCCCGGGGCTTTCTAAAATAGGCCCGGCGCGCATAACCCGATTAACGCACGTAGGCTTTTAAAAATCCAGCCCTAATTTCTCATACTTCCAGTCACTCTTAGAAAAGCTGTCATATTTAGAGGTGTTGGTTTTCACTTATTGGCAGTTGCTGCTAGCTGCCGCTGCTACTGATCTAGTCTCTGTTTGTTTTACGGCAATGGAATCTTCCCTCACTGCTGCTGCTTCTGCTGCTGCGACCACTGACAATTTGCTGCTTATATTCCAATCAGTGTCAACTATGGGTTTCTTTTTACTGACTGGTATTTTTATGCAGGGGGGGGGGGGTTTCTCTATCTTTCAATCTCCCAGAAATTTGAAACAGGTTGTCACTGTAGTCAATCTCCTTCTCTCTCTGTCTTTGATACTGCCACTGTTTCAGTAACAGCAGCTGCTACTGTCCACACTTTCTGACAGTGAGAAACTGAACATTCAGAAATGTCTCTTTACTGTCTATTTCTTCTATTGAAAAAAACTTTAGCTATCTATTTCCCAATTTTCTTTTTTTTTTGCAAATCAGTTAGTCTGATTGCCAATTACTAATTTAGGTATCAGAAAAGAGCAGATATGAGTGTCAGAGCTTCTCCATCAGCTAACATTTCTGTCAGCTGTGCTTAGTGTCTTGATAACCTATTTTTATTACAGAATTATAACATAATTCTGTGACAGCAGTATTTTCTTTCAATTAGCAGAGTTTGTGACAGATATACTTTTCACTCACTCAAATTTTTCAAACTCTCTCTCTAAAATAGGCAGGTGACATTCTGCCTTTTAAATAAATTAACTATATATCTCTCCCTTCCCTTTTCCAGGGAATTATATGAACCGTTTTTCACTCACTTGGATCACTGTTTCACAGCCATTTTTAAAACTTTCTCTTTTATCAATAGTGTATGGAGCTTTACCGCATTTGCCTCTCCCAGACAATTTCTCTCTTTAAAAAGATCTCTTTAGACCTCTCATAAAAGCAGTAGTCTGTCTTCTTTCCTCTCGGTCTTAATGGTCTTTCTCCAACTATACTGCATAGGTATTATTCCACCGATGATGTCATGAAGGAAAATAGTTCCCGAGGCCCCAGTGTAACTACAACCTGAACTTTCTGACCTCTCTCAACTCCTTGCTAGAGATGGTCACAATTAAAACATATTTTTGGTTTCCTTAAATACAGCTCACAAAGTCTCAAAAATCCTAGGGGAGACAGTTACCTTGCACCTCTAATGTCATTCCACTTTTCTGTCCCTCGAGCCAACATAGCCACAAGGCAGTGTCTGTAAACATGAGAATAACCGTGTTAGTAAGGGTTTTCATTATAATATGCAAATAAAGCCTCTTTAGCAGTCTCACAGTGCTTTTAGCCTCAGGACTGTAACCTTACTTCTGGGTTCACCCAGGTTATTTTCAGAGTGGCAGGAGCTTCCCCAAGATCCATGGGCCACTTATCGTGCCCTCAACATTTTATTTATTTTAAATTACCTGGTGGCTAGCAGTGCTAGTGCTGCCATGAACCCGGTCCCACTTTTAAATTTAACAAGAGTCATCAAAATGCTTCCCAGACTTCTGCATCAGGAAGAGAAGGTTTTCCCAGGGACCCCGGCCTTTACAACACAATAAGACACAAATTTATAGGGATGTGCATTCGTTTTCAATGAAATAGACAATGGCAATGAAATTGTCTATTTCATCTTGTTTCGGGAGCGCCACAAAACGAAAAAAAAAAGATGAAATTTTGGAAAAATTAGTATTTCGTGTTAGTGCACACTAACATGTGCACACTAAGTCCCGTTAGCGTGCAGTAACTCTAGTTTTCCTAGATTTCCTAATTTCTGAGTTAGTGAGCACTAACAGGACTTAGTGTGCACTAACTAGAAATGTTACCAATAAGTTAAAAAGTGTCAAATGGGGAGCAGTTCATTAGCTAGAGGTATGGATCTGCATTCCTACTGGCTGTCTCCTTAGTTATTTGTTTGTGTTGCCAAGATTGTAAGGTGGTATTTGTAGGGGGATGGCCTGTGCCTAGTAACAAATGTAAACAAACAAATGATGTAATAATAGCATCAAGTTCTAGTCAGAATAAGCAAAAGCATGTAATGCAAAGGCTTATTTTAAAATTTGCCAATCCCTTTGTATTTTAGGAAAGAGGCCCTGGCATTTTGGGATATGCATACTTTTAATTCCCCTGGTGTCTGTGTGTTTGGGTGAAGGGGCAGTAACTGGCGAGAGGGGAAGTGACTGGGGTGAATGTATGGGGTGACAGGTGGGAGACAGACTGGTTGGTGTGATTACAGGTGAAAGTCAGCATGGCATGTGTGTGTGTGGGGTGACTAGTGAGAGGAGGAGTGACTAGGCTGACTATATGGGGTGACATGTGGGAGAGAGACTGGAGTGGTGAGTGGTGAGAGAAAGGCATTCTGGTATGTGGGGAGACTGGTGACGGGGGGGTGACTGGCGTGACTTATGGGATGATGGGGGAGAGAGACTGCTTGAGGTGGTGATTGCTGAGAGAGAGGCAGCCTGTTGTATGTGGGGTGGGTCTGGTAAGAGGGGAAGTGACTGGGGTGACTGTATGGGGTGACAGGTGGGAAAGAGAGGCAGCCCTAGTTTATGGGGGGGGGGTGACTGGGTTAACTGTATGGGGTGAAATTAACCCCATACACACACCAGGTTGAATTTCTTTCTCTAGTCACCACCCCAACTAGTCTCTCTCCCACCTGTCACCCCATACATTCACCCAAGTCACTTCCCTCTCACCAGTCACTCCCCACACACACACACACACAATCCCAGACTCACACCAGGGGAATTCAAAGTATGCATCTCCCAAAATATTATGGCCCCTTTCCTAAAATACAAAGGGATTGGAAAATTGTAAATATGCATTTGCATTGCATGCTTTTGCTGTCTCGAACTTGATGCTATTATTGCATCACTTTTTTTTACACTTAGTACCAGGCACTGGCCATCCCCTCACAAACACTACCTTACAATCTTGGCAACACAAACAAGTAACTAAGGAGATAGCCAATGGGAATACAAACCATACCTCTAGCTAACAAACTGCTCCCCAATTGACACTTTTTAACTTATTAGTAACATTTTTAGTTAGTGCGCACTAACTCTGAAGTTAGGAAAACCCGAAATAAATATCTCCTGAACCATTCAAAAAATGAAATCAAACAAATAATGACCCAAAACGAAAATGACAAGAAAAAATATATCAGTGCACATCCCTACAAATGTATCCATTTCACTAAATAAAACACATACCAATTAGCACAAAATGGCAAGTTAACTAACAATGCAATAGTATGAAATTAGCCCTTTGCAACATACAGATTTACAGTTTTTCTTTTAAACACAAATAAACAAAACATGAACAACCGTAACAGCTCCCACCTACATCTCTCATCATGCATACTCACCCTGCCCCACACATATACCAACTTTCACACTGTTACAAGCCTTGCAATGCATCCAATGGATGTAAATACTTCGTTAGACAGATCTACCAGCCTCAGGGAAACCCTCCAGATTTAAGGAAGAACCATTGTCCAACTGTCACTTACTCCAATCTGCTGAATATCCCTGTTGCAGAAATACAATTTGTTTCCAATCTGACTGTAATTGTTGGAAGAATAACTTCCACACTTACATATAGGGGCAGATTTTAAAACCTGCGCGTGGGCGCAGATTTGTTTGTGCAACCCGGCGCAAACAAATCTACGCTCGATTTTATAAGATGCGCGTGCAGCCAGGGTCAGCGCGCGCAAAGGGGTGCACAATTGTGCAACTTGTGCACGCCGAGTCGCGCAGCCTGCCTCCGTTCCCTCCGAGACCGCTCCGAAATCGGAGCGGCCTCGGAGGGAACTTTCTTTCCACCCCTCCGCACCTTCCCATCCCTTCCCTTACCTAACCCGCCCCCCCAGCCCTACCTAGAACCCCCCTTACCTTTGTTGAAGAAGTTACGCGCGCCAGCCGATGGCCAGCCCGCGATCCCGGGCACATCGGCAAATGGCCGCTGTGCCTGGAGGCTCAGGCCCCATCCTGCCCCTGGACCACCCCGGACCGCCCATGCCCCGCCCATTTTTGCAAGCCCCGGGACATACGCATGTCCCGGGGCTTGCGCGCGCCGCCAAGCCTATGCAAAATAGGCTTGGCGGCGCGCAGGGGAGGTTTCGGAGCGGCCTCGGAGGGAATGTAGGCAGGCTGCGCAACTCGGTGCGTGCAGGCTGCCAATTTTGCACAGCCTTGCGCGCACCGACCCCGGATTTTAAAGGCTACACGCTATTAAAATCCGGCGTACTCTTGTTTGCGCGGGCGGACTTTTTAAAAATCTGCCCCTATATTTGTTCTGAAACTGCAAAAAGGACTGGCAGAAACACTTGTCCTTTTTATACAAATTTTAATTCTCTCTTCTCTCTCTCCATAGTTGAAACATTTTTTTTTGTAGTCCACTCCCAGCAAAAAAAAAATAAAAAATCATATTTTCTACCAAATGTAGGAGCAGGGAAATGGAGCATCTAAGCCCCAACCATAGCCTTGCCAAAAAAACGGCCCAAAATAAAATATTATCCTTCACTATTTAGGGTAGTTACCATCAGACATATGGAAAAGACAAAAGCAGGAACCATGTCTGGACCATATTCTGCACCAACTCCTCCACATAATTATATATCAATATACATATTCCCCAGTGTACTACTCCCCCCTAAAGTGGAATTAGCAAGCAGCATTATAAAATCTTAGGTTACCCAAGTGCAATCCTCCTAACTCCCTATTTCTTGACAGTTTATCATAGCTCACTCTAGCATGTTTCCCTTTCCAAATGAAGTTAATAAATAAAGACCTAAGCAGGAAAAATCAGCACGTTAGCCAACAAAGTAGCATCTGCAATTTGTACAGTATCCTAGGTATAATTACCATTTTTTAAAAGTGCACACTGCCTCATAAAAGATAAAGGGAGTTCTCGCCACACCTTTATTTGTGTCTCTACTTGTGAAATGACTTCTTTTGATATTGAGATCATATATAAGCAATGGAGATCCCATGGGAGCCACAGCTCCTAAGTATTTAAATTTCTTGTTGGCCCATTTAAAAGGGAAAGAACCCTGTCAAGCAGTTCTTAAATCTGCATCTAGAGGTAGAATCTCGGATTTATCAAAATTTAGTTTTGGCCCAGCAAATTACCGAAAACTTCTAGAACACATTTTTCACTAGGGGAACCCTCATATGAAGATCACTGATGAGCAACAGAATGTCATCCATTAACATTGATATTTTCAGTGTCTTTGTGCCCACAGCTATCCCTTGAAATGCTTCATTTGATCTTCACTTTATTGCTAAAGGTTCCTAGGGCCAAAATAAATAAAAGCACGGACAGAGTGCAACTTTGTCAAACCCCCTCCCCAAGTTAAAACTAAGTGGAACATAACCATTAAGAACATGCCATACTGGGTCAGACCAAGGGTCCATCAAGCCCAGCATCCTGTTTCCAACAGTGGCCAATCCAGGCCATAAGAACCTGGCAAGTACCCAAAAACTAAGTCTATTCCATATTACTGTTGCTAGTAACAGCAGTGGCTAATTTCTAAGTCAACTTAATTAATAGCAGGTAATGGACTTCTCCTCCAAGAGCTTATCCAATCCTTTTTTAAACACAGCTATATTAACTGCACTAACCACATCTTCTGGCAACAAATTCCAGAGTTTAATTGTGCGTTGAGTGAAAAAGAACTTTCTCCGATAAGTTTTAAATGTGCCACATGCTAACTTCATGAAGTGCCCCCTAGTCTTTCTATTATCCGAAAGAGTAAATAACCGATTCACATCTACCCGTCTAGACCTCTCATGATTTTAAACACCTCTATCATATCCCCCCTCAGCTGTCTCTTCTCCAAGCTGAAAAGTCCTAACTTCTTTAGTCTTTCCTCATAGGGGAGCTGTTCCATCCTCTTTATCATTTTGGTCGCCCTTCTCTGTACCTTCTCCATCGCAATTATATCTTTTTTGAGATGCGGCGACCAGAATTGTACACAGTATTTAAGGTGCGGTCTCACCATGGAGCGATACAGATGCATTATGACATTTTCCGTTTTATTCACCATTCCCTTTCTAATAATTCCCAACATTCTGTTTGCTTTTTTGACTGCCGCAGCACACTGAACTGACGATTTCAATGTGTTATCCACTATGACGCCTAGATCTCTTTCTTGGGTAGTAGCACCTAATATGGAACCTAATATTGTGTAACTATAGCATGGGTTATTTTTCCCTATATGCATCACCTTGCACTTGTCCACATTAAATTTCATCTGCCATTTTGATGCCCAATTTTCCAGCTTCACAAGGTCTTCCTGCAATTTATCACAATCTGCTTGTGATTTAACTACTCTGAACAATTTTGTATCATCTGCAAATTTGATTACCTCACTTGTCATATTTCTTTCCAGATCATTTATAAATATATTGAAAAGTAAGGGTCCCAGTACAGATCCCTGAGGCACTCCACTGCCCACACCCTTCCACTGAGAAAATTGTCCATTTAATCCTACTCTCTGTTTCCTGTATTTTAGCCAGTTAGTAATCCATGAGAGGACATCACCACCTATCCCATGAACTTTTTATTTTTCCTAGAAGCCTCTCATGAGGAACTTTGTCAAATGCCTTGTGAAAATCCAAGTACACTACATCTACAGGTTCACCTTTATCCACATGTTTATTAACTCCTTCAAAAACGTGAAGCAGATTTGTGAGGCAAGACTTGCCTTGGGTAAAGCCATGCTGACTTTGTTCCATTACACCATGTCTTTCTATATGTTCTGTGATTTTGATGTTTAGAACACTTTCCACTATTTTTCCTGGCACTGAAGTCAGGCTAATCGGTCTGTAGTTTCCCGGATCGCCCCTGGAGCCCTTTTTAAATATGGGGGTTACATTAGCTAT
This sequence comes from Rhinatrema bivittatum, assembly GCF_901001135.1. Lineage (NCBI taxonomy): Eukaryota > Metazoa > Chordata > Amphibia > Gymnophiona > Rhinatrematidae > Rhinatrema > Rhinatrema bivittatum. Next base: position 161,477,206 of record NC_042617.1, read on the forward strand.
CCTCCAGTCTTCAGATACAATGGATGATTTTAATGAAAGGGCTCACTTCCAGTTCCTCGAGGTCTTAGGATCCAGGTCCCATGGTCGTCCATGTTCATCCTCACAGGATCAAGGTCCTCCATGGTCTTCACTTGTCTAGATGGCTCTTCGTTCTGTGTTCCTGGTCTCTTCATCCTGATGTTCCTGGTCTTGTCCTTCTCGCTGGGATTACTATATAAAATTTTTATCCAGAACAAAATATTGCATTGAAAGACAAAGTTCTCAAGTGTCCAAAACATATAACTCCACATTAAAGAATCAGAAGCCTTTTCAGTATCCAGGCTTAGAATCGTAGCCAAGGGATTGCCCACCTGGCTCAAAATATCAATCTATTTTATAACATTTTAATGCTCATGTCTAACACTAATAAAGCCTATTTGATCAGGAGACACCATATCTAGAAGTATTTCATTAATTCTCTTCACTAGGAACACTGCAAGAATTTTTATGTCTGCATTAATTAAAGATATAGGATGATAAGAGGACAGTTCACATAAATCTCTCTTCTTTTTTGGCAAGACTACAATCAAGGATTAGTTATTGTCAAATGAGAGGAAATCTTAGCCAAAGATGAGATTTTAATAATTTACTAACAGGCCTAACACTTGAAACATCAAGGTTTTACATATTTCTGTCCCCCGAACCATCTAACCCTGAGGCTTTGCCTAGTTTAAGGTTTTGAATTGCAGAAAAAAATCTCGAAATTTCTAATGGTCACATTTAGTCTCGACAATTGCTCCTCTTTAACTTTTGGCCAGGCAGAACTGATTAAAAAAAAAACCCAAAAAACCCTCTGCCTATATCTCTACATTTTCATGATTTTTATCATACAATTCTCAAAAATAATCCTTTTGTCACGTTTGGACAGTCGTGGGGAGGTCCCGTGACCATCCACTCTCACCTAGGCCATCGACAGCCCACCCAGACGCCGACATTGTGAAGACACAGACATACTGCTCTTCCTGTGGGCCTCCTTAGGCAGACTGCCACTTCACACTACCACTTAAAGGCCTCATGGCAAAAATTGGAGTGGTTGGCACATATGGATGACATCACACAGCTGGGTAAATAATCCCTAGCAGTGTGTTGCTACCCTGGAACCTGCCGTGTTCCTGCCTTACCTTCTCCATCCTGGCCTGCCTCTTCCAGCTTGTCTAGCCTGTCCAGCCTTGTCCAGTTAACCTTGCCTCATTCAGCCTGTCCAGCCTGCCTTGCCTCATCCAGCTTGTCCAGCCTGTCCTGCCTCATTCAGCCTTGCTCCAATCTCCTTCTGTTTCCTTGCCAACCTGATCTCCTGGTACTAATCTCTGCTATGGATCCTGACTAAGCCTTTTTTTTTGCCAACTGCTTGGACCCTTGCCCTGTACCCAATATCTATCTCTTTGCTGCCTGCCCTAATCGTAGCCTGGCTCTGGACATTTTCTCTCTGACTGCTAATAGGGACACTTGCCTAAATCCTACTGGCTCCTGGAATCCAAGGGCTCAACATATGGGGTACAGGGCTGATATAGGTGAAGGTTCAGCTCAGTCCCGTCGAGGATATGTCCTCCAGCTGTTGGCATGTGCCTGGTGGGTTCACCTGCTGGGCTCCGTCAACCACATAACACAAGGGCTCACAACTCTGACAGATTGCTGTGGCCATGAGCTCAACAGATCCTTCCCCCTCTCAGGCCATCACCAGGCTGGAACTCCAGGTACAACAACAACAGGACCAGTATAAATTCCTGACTGGCCTCCTCCAAGATTTAGCCCAGTGAGCCCAGCAGCAGGAGCTGATTAATCAAGCAATTGACCTTCTCTACCCCCTTGCAGTTCGCAAGCATTCTATGCAGGTCTTACTACTGGCACTGTTGCTTGCACCTGCTTCTGTTACCTCTTTTACTGCCACAACTGTCCAGATCCTGGGACCCTTGCCGCATCTCCCAACACCTCCCAGGTACGGAGGTGACGCCAAGGGATGCAGGGGGTTCATAAATTTATATAAGTTGCATTTTGAACTTCAGGTGACTCGTTTCCCTTCAGGTGACCTTCATACTTTCCTTATTGGATGGTCTGCCCTTGCCTGGGCTTCTCCCCTTGTAACGAGATGGCCCACTCCTTGGGAAGTTGGACAACTTTTTACAACTGTTTTGTCTGACATTTGACAAGCCTGGTTGTGCCTCATCAACAAAGCAAAAATTGGAGCAGGTGCTGCACTTCAAGCATGTATTTACAGTAGAATCAGGAAATGCAGCAAATTTTAATGAGTCCCAAAACAACTTCAACGTTGTGAAAAATTTAAATCTTTATTGGCGGCAACTCCATTGCTTCAACAAGACACATATTTTAAACAAGGTCCCCCGACACGGATCCGTGTTTCGCCAAACGCGGCTGCATCGGGAGGGACGTATTTAAAGCGGAGTTCATATGCTTAGAAGCTACGCGTTTGAGGAAGTAAATTTAGCAAGCGAAGTCAGAGGCAGGCTCGAGTCACTGGCAGGCGGTGTATGGAGATATCATGGAGGCAAGCAGAGGTTAGAGTCAGGAGGCAAGCAGAAATGCCCAGGAGGCAGGCAGAGATCCAAGGAAGGCGGCTTGCAAGGGAGATCCAGGAAACAAGCAAAGGTCAATACCGGGTAACCGTCCAAGGGAAGGTGGGGCGGATAAGCAGGGAAAGGAGGTGAGAAACAGAACAGGTGGACTGGCAAGGAGGTGAGGAACACAGAAGAACTGAAGGGCAAGGACAATGATGACAAGTGGAGATGAAAGCTGAGACAAAGACCAGGAACTGAAGACCAGGACTGATGAGGCAGCTCACACTACCAGAACTGTAGGAGACCTGTTGCTGAGGTTTGGAAGTCAAAGTCTGGAGGCCTTTTATAGGCCTAGCTGGATGATAGTAAACAAAGTGGAATAGATGCCAGATGTCCGATCAGAATACTTTATTCAATGAAGACAAAGTACTATAAACAAGCCCGATTCTGGCCGAGTTTCGCCCCTTACATTTAAGGGCTGCCTCAGGGGATCCAATACATAAACAAACATATATGACTAAATAAAAAAAAAATAAAAACATTAAATATGAGACAACATATAAAATGGTAACATATACATCTGATGGAGCTAGAAGAAGTGATTTGAGTATACTTATGTAGTCTTGTGGCAGAAAATAAATTTAAAATTAATAGTATCCAAAAGGAACCTAATCCATGTGACATGTTAAAACTAGATAATTCAAGCAACAATCATAGATATGTAAAGCTAAGGTAAAAAAATTACTTAAGGAATGATTCATGTTATACCTGTATGCAATAGAAGCACATGAAATCTGATGGCACTGTCACGCAGAGTGATTGATCTACAAAAGTATATATATAAAAAATGACAATTCGAAAATATAATTAAATAATACACTTAACAATTAAAAATAAGCGGGCGGATTTTAAAAGCCCTGCTCGCGTAAATCCGCCCGGATTTACGCGAGCAGGGCCTTGTGCGCCGGTGCGCCTATTTTCCATAGGCCACCGGCACGCGCAGAACCCCGGGACGCGCGTAGGTCCCGGGGTTTTTGGACGGGGGCGTGTTGGGGGCGGGGCCGAACGACGCAGCATTTCGGGGGCGGGGCGAGGCGTTTCGGGGGCGGGCCCGGGGTGTGGTTTTGGGCTGGGGCGTTCCGGGGGCGTGGCCACGCCCTCCGGAACCACCCCCGGGTCGGGTCTCGGCGTGCCAGCAGCCCGCTGGCGCGTGTGGATTTACATCTCCCTCCGGGAGGCGTAAATCCATGGATAAAGGTAGGGGGGGTTTAGATAGGGCCGGGGGGGTGGGTTAGGTAGAGGAAGGGAGGGGAAGGTGAGAGGAGGGGGAAAGAGAGTTCCCTCCGAGGCCGCTCCAATTTCGGAGCGGCCTCGGAGGGAACGGAGGCAGGCTGCGCGGCTCGGCGCATGCCGGCTGCCCAAAATCGGCAGCCTTGCGCGTGCCGATCCGGGATTTTAGAGGATACGCGCGGCTATGCGTGTATCTTATAAAATCCAGCGTACTTTTGTTTGCGCCTGCTGCGCAAACAAAAGTACGCGATCGCGCAGTTTTTAAAAATCTACCCCAAGGTGTTTTGTTGAAAATAAAATAATAAACAAAAAGGAATATATTGTACCTAAGTGACCTACAGAATGATAATTAGTCTTAAATTAAAGAGATAAATGGAGAAAGTCGGATATAGTAAATATGACTGACTAAATTATGCTAATAAATAAGCCAGATTTGTACAAAGTGAAATGTATAAAATATACGGAGCAAAAGGCACTGGTGGGCACACAACGAGAGAAAAAAGTCTTGTACTAAAAAATGATCTTGTACTGAAAAATAATACGAATACTAATAGCGATATAAAAATTATTTACATATAAATAAAAGCACTATAGATGCTGCTGAATCAAATAAGGCAATGTCATAAATTAATTAATGTTTAAAAACTAACTGACCATGTCAGAGCTAAATTATTATTAACCTGGAGATGCGTGTTATTGATGCTCGTCAGTACCCAGACCTGTAGCGCTCAGAGACTCCACTTTTGAAATAATATTGGAACGTGCTCCAAAACTCAATGCGTCTTGAAAAATAAAAATAAAATCAAAAAGTTATCATCAACTTTATTGGCTATGATCACATCTGAGGTTATTTATAAAAATCCATATATATATATATTTTGTCATCGTTCTTTTTTTATCATTTATTTATTATTTATTTTTTATTGATTCACTCATCAATTGTTTTTATTTTTCAATATATTGCAGCACAACGATTGGTGAAATTGATCATCTTTATAATATTTTACCCATTTTTTCTTTCTTTTTTTCAGAATTTTTTAAGCTTGTTCCATATTCTATGTTTCACACACATATTGGGGTAGATTTTAAAAGGTTGCGCGCGGGCGTACATGCGTACGCGCTACCCGGTGCGTGCACATGTACACATGTGTTTAAAATCATGAGAGGTCTAGAACGGGTAGATGTGAAATTGTTATTTACTCTTTCAGATAATAGAAAGACTAGGGGGCACTCCATGAAGTTAGCATGGGGCACATTTAAAACTAATCAGAGAAAGTTCTTTTTTACTCAATGCACAATTAAACTCTGGAATTTGTTGCCAGAGGATGTGGTTAGTGCAGTTAGTGTAGCTGTGTTTAAAAAAGGATTGGATAAGTTCTTGGAGGAGAAGTCTATTACCTGCTATTAAGTTCACCTAGAGAATAGCCATTGCCATTAGCAATGGTTACATGGGATAGACTTAGTTTTGGGTACTTGCCAGGTTCTTATGGCCTGGATTGGCCACTGTTGGAAACAGGATGCGCGCGCGCAAGGGGTACAAAATTGTGTACCTTGCACACGCCAAGCCACGCTGTCTTACCCCGTTCCCTTCCCCTAACCTTTCCCCCCTAGCCCTACTCGAACCCCCCCAAAATTTTTATTTTAACTTTTGCGCCTGCCTCTGGGAAGGCGCAAGTTGCAAGCACCGGTAGCCTGCTGGCACGTGATCCTTTGACACAGCGGCAGTGGCCGGGGCTTTACGTGCATCGTCGGGCCTTTTTAAAATAGGCCCCGGCGCGTATAGGGCTTTTAAAATCCGGCCCATTTTTTCATTTTAAGCCAATTTGTGAATGACACAGATTTTCACACTTTTTTTAGCTTTTTAAACGAGCAGTCTTGGAGCCATACTCAGTTTGTGGATCGGAGCGGAGACAGATTTCAGACGCGTTTCAATACAGGTATTGAAGGTTTTAAAATTCTTCTTGATTACAGCCCTGTATTTATATTACACCCGGTCCGAATGACTTAGTCTTCTATTGAGTTTTAGGCGTTTCTTCACCCGTGTATGCTGTCCCGCATAAATATGTGTTTAACATCTTATAGCGATCCTGCTCACAAAATTTTTACCGTGGCGATTTTGTACACAGATTTCAGGAAAAAAAAGGATAGACATGTAGAGTATTGTATTGACTGTTTAATTATTTAATTATTTGTTATAAAAGAAATTTTTTACATTTCGCTCCGTTTCCAAGCAGATTTGGCTCAGCTAACCGCCCCTCTTTTTTAGACATTGATTTCATATATATGGATTTTTATAAATAACCTCAGATGTGATCATAGCCAATAAAGTTGATGACAACCTTTTGTTTTTATTTTTACTTTTCAAGACGCATTGAGTTTTGGAGCACATTCCAATATTATTTCAAAAGTGGAGTCTCTCTAAGCGCTATAGGTCTGGGAACTGACAAGCATCAATAACACGCAACTCCAGGTTAATAATAATTTAGCTCTGACATGGTCAGAGGCCTGGGATGAGTCTGCTAAGCTTATGGCCTCAGAAAACTATAAGGATTGGTGAGGAAGTGAGCCCTTTGTGCTGTGGCATAGTTAACACAATCTTGTAGGAAAGCCTATGTAGGCAAACCTACGAGGCCTGCACTGGCAGCTGGCAAATGCACCCTGTGACGGGACAGTTTGGAGCTTCACTTATACCAGCTGCCTCTCCTGCAGGTTGAGCCTTTGGGTTCTGGTGGCCAGAAGGATTTAAGTGGGTCCCTAGGATGGTGAAGAGAGCGAGAATCCAAAGGCATGCTGGGATCAGGACAGGCAGCAAATGGAAAATGTGGAGACAGGTCAAGGGTCAGGGCAGGCAGCAGGCAAACGTAGTCAGGTCTGAACAAGAAGTCAGGACCAAGCGGCAGACAAATGTGGTCAGGTCCAAAGCAAGTGGTCAGAGCAGGAGATCAGGCTAGAATGGATGAAGATACTGGACAAGGCAAGGTGAAGGGGAAAAGACTGGGCGAGACAAGCAGAAGACAGGGCTGGACAAGAGAAGGCTGAATGAGGCAAGGCTGGAGAAGACAAGGCAGGAACAATAGAAATATAGGAACCAGGAACAGATGAGAAGCAAGACGCTGTAGTAACATGCACTGCAAGATGCAGAAGACCCATTGCTGAGGCAATGGTAGGCAGTCCAAGAAGCCTTTATGAAGGAAGGGCTTGTTGATGTCATCAGAGCGCGCCATGGGGATTTTCCCCACTGCAGGCCCTTTAAAGCAGAGAGTTGCGCGCACCTTTGGAGAAGCCAGGAGTATAGCGATGTGGCAGCGTATCAGGCCACTCATGGTGGTGTCCTTCTGCACTGAGGTCAGAACTTGCCAGCAGTGTTGGGATGAGTGTGGTGGCTTGCAAGGCCATCCTGTGAACCGCAAATCCTAACATCTTAATCATTGCTTATGTAGAAGCAACACCCCTCCCACATGTTTATCAGAGTGCATATGTAAGCAAATAAGAGTAATCAGGAGGACACAAATGGTTCAACAACGTTAAATCAGCCAGGACTCCAAAACCTAACATATTGCGATATGAGATCCAGGAGATAATCTTCTTTATTCTGAATTGACCTTGCATTTAGATAACCTATTTGCAAGGAAAACATATCTGAGATATTATGCTGCTGAACCATTGTGAGTAGAATGGTTCTAAAAGGAATCAACTCCCTATAACCAGTCAGTTAGGTATTTTAACTCATAGACATCCATATCTTCCATTACTAATGCAATGGGGATATTATGAGTAATCAGCTCCCCTGCCCTTATAAAAGCAGGCTGCATCATAATTTGATGTGGCATTTTGAGTTAGCAATCAGAGGAGAAGGAGCATTTTTCTGAGTTGAGTATTTCCTATTCTTGGTGTACTAGGCCTCATGGCTTGGATTTTGCATTGAATTGGAAGGGAGCAATTATTTTGGTACATGACCTATCCAGAAAGGGTGTCCTAGGGTTACTTTAAGAGATTTTTTGACCTGCTTTGGGGAATTTTTCTGTGAAATCCCTGGTTCTTGACTTAGGTTAGGGGATTTTGGGGAATCCCTGTCCTGGGAAGGCCAGGAGTAGAGGAGATTCTGCTGCTTTCCCTCTCACAACCCATGGATAGATCAGTGATGACTTCACCCAGGAGAGTTCCATTTTTTAGCTTGTTGTGGAGAATAGCCTTTTGATTTAGGGGGAAGTTCTGCTACCCCCTTTTCTGTCCTAGAATGGGGAACATTGGAAGAGCTGATTGTTCCCTGCTGCCTGGCCCTTTCAACTGAAAGATTCCATGTGTCATCTGAAGAAAGAGAAATGTGAATAAGACCTTACTAAATAACTTGATGCATACCCATCTAGAATCTTCGCCCTGGAGAGAAGAGGTAAAAGTGGGAGTTGTGCTATATTTGAGGGATTTCTGGTACATCTTGCTTTTTCAAGACCTGGAGATTGAGATTTTCCCAAGCCCACCTACTGAGGGACACTTGCACAGATAAGGAAATTTGGAAAACTAAGAACTGGTATGTTTAGTGCCACAACTTGCTATTAAAAAATTGTTGCAGTAAAGTTTTGTTTGGACATCCAATCTGAGCATCCAGAGTATTTTGTTAGCACTCACACCCCTCCAACTTACAGTGGAACGAGATCTTCCCAGGAGAGAAACTGAGTCACCCCCACACTTTGGACCTTGGAAGAGTATTCCTCCCTCTTGTCGGAAACAACCCGACTGTTGTGAGTGTGGATGGGTGCTCGAGAGTGTGAGCACCTGTGCCGTGACACGACCAACACAACCACGGGGCTGGCCACGGTCCATGCCACTGGCAGGCAAGTGCATCCGGGTTCAGGCTGCTGAAACAGGAAACTCTCTTGTCTTGACATAGGAGCACTTAAACGTCCAACACATACCAGGAATTGAGACCCAGTAACACAATGCTCGTCTCTGGGATAACCTTCTGGCCACTCGAAAGTACTTTCAGATTGCTGCTGTGAAGCAGTTTGTGCGTGATGTCAGATGAAGGCTGAGGACTCAGAAGATGACTGGATACATGGACAAGACACTGAAGAGTTAGCATGATGAAGGCTCAGGATTTGGAGCAAGACGAAGGCTCAGCACTTGGAAACATAACGAAGGCTCTGAGAGAGTCTGGCACCACTGCGCACCCTACACAACCCCAGAACTAGCTGCGAATCACGCCAATAGTGGTGCAATCACTGGACTCAAAGACTTGGAACAAGATGGAAGCTGGAACAAGAATTCTGAAGACCAGGGGCAGGACTCAGGAACTCAGGATCTCGGATTCAGAAACTCGGACTCAAACTCAGGAACTTGGACTCAGGTGCTTGGAAGTCTCCAAAGACTAGAACCAGTGGAAGATTTGGGCAGGAAACAGATTAGGAACAGGAACTGAAGACTTGGAAACAGGCTTAGAAACAGGACTGAAGACTTGGTCTCAGGAAACTAGGAAGACACAGAAACCAGATGAGGACCAGGAGCAGGAAGACCATCTGATCACACAAGACAGGAGACCAAGAACAATGTGAGAGACCATGAAGGACCTTGCAGGAACCAGGAGATCACAGGATCTGAAGAACCTTGCAAAGGCCTGGAGCAGAATCTGAAGAGCCCTTTTATAGGGCAGCCATTGATGACATCTTCTGAGGGTGCTGCAGGCATTTTCCATTGTGGGCCTTTTAAATGCTGAAGAGGCACACACGTTCTTAACAACGCCTTAAGGAACAGGAGCCGTGGCAGCAGCGTTCTGCCACAAGAAGCCAGAGGAGCCTTCCTGCTGGGAAGCACCACCCACACAGAGGATCGGCAGCAACTTTCCTGATGCAGGAAATGGCAGCACAACACAGGTGGAATCAGGAGTCAGCAGCATTTCAAGGCCGCCAGGAAGCAGAGGTGGCTTTGGGTGAGTCAGGCTGCTTGCGGGGCCTCCCATGAGCAGTAGCGCCACAGTACCCTCTCCTCAAAGCCTCTCCCTCCAGTCTCTTCTCTTCAGTTTCTGAGGGGACACAGGTAATCCCTTACTAACAGTGGTTTGAGAGGCGGACACAGGATCAGAAGATACTTGGTTTCAGGAACTGAACCGAGGAACCATACTGAATAAGCGAAACTAAGACCTGGCTGCAGGCTTGGACGAAGACATGACTTGAAACACACTGAAGGCTAGAACCAAGGTTGAAGAACTTGAACAAAATCTAGGTACAGGTGCCTCCTGCAGGTTGTAGGCAGAAAAAAAAAAGAAACCAAACTCAGGAAGGAACAAGAGGCAAAGCATAGAAGGCCTGTTGTGGGGACATGCTCACCGAACTCAAGGCCTTCGCAATCCTTTGTGAGCACGGATGGGCAACCAAGAGCATGAGCCCCTGTGCTGCAACATGACCGATTCAACCCCAGGGCTCACCGTGGTCCATGCTGCTGGCAGGCGAGCGCATCCAGGCTCGGGCTGGCTGAAACAGGAAACACTCTTGACTTGGCATAGGAACATTCAGGCATCCAACAAACACCAGGAACTAAGACCCAGTAACGCAATGCTGGACTCTGGGGTAGCCCTCCAGCCAGTTGAAAGCCCTTTCGGGCTGCTGCTGCGAAGCGGTTGTACATGAGGACACATGAAGGCTGACGACTCAGAAGATGAGTCTGGAGACGTGGACAAGAAGCTGGAAACTTGGAACATGATGAAGGCTCAGGACTTAGAAATGACAAAGGCTCTCTCATAGAGTCTGGTGCTGCTGCGTGCCCTACACAACCCCAGGGCTGATCGCAGACCATGCCAATAGTGGCACAGGCACTGGACTCAAAGACTTGGAACAAGACGGAAGCTTGTTCCAAGTCTTTGAGTCGAAGACCAGGAGCAGGACTCAGGAACTTGTGACTCGGGATTCAGACTCAAGAAACTCGGAATTCAGACTCAGATTCAGGAACTTGGGACTCAGGAACTCGGACTCAGGAACTCGGGAGACTCCGAAGACTAGAACCAGTGGAAGACTCAGGCAGGATACAGACTAGGAACAGGAACCGAAGACTTGGAAGCAAGATGGAAGACTTGGACTCAGGAAACCAGGAAGACACAGGAACCAGACAAGGACCAGGAACTGGAAAAACATTGATGACCACAAGAGACAGGAGAGCAGGAACGAGATGAGAGACTATGAAGGACCATGCAGGAACCAGGAGACCACAGGATCTGAAGACCATTACAAAAGCCTAGAGCAGAATCTGAAGAGCCCTTTTATAGAGCAACCAGAGATGACATCTTCTGAGGGCGCCGTGGGCCCTTTAAATGCTGAAGAGCCACGAACACACTTAAGCATGCTGGCAGGAGCTAAGAAGCCGGTGGAGTCTCCCCACAGGGGAGCAGCAGCATGGCGGCGCCCACCCGCACACAGGACTGGCGGCAACTATCCCGCTGTGGGAAGCGGCCGCACAACACAGGTGGCATCAGAAGTTGGCAGTGTTTCAAGGCTACCAGGAAGAAGAGGTGGCATCAGGTGAATCAAGCTGCTCACGGGGCCCTCCTGTGAGCAGTAGCATAATACCGACATCCCAGAGCTGTGGTACAGAGAGCACCAGGATCCTGGTTGACCCCTGCCTTCCAGGTCCAATGCCAGAAGAGGGGCTACAAAAGCTTTCTCAGTTTGCTTTGCCTCAGGAGCAGCACTCCAGCCCTCCAACAGGGCAGACCACATTTCAGGACTAGGCCTAGCTCTTTTTACCCTTATTAGTATTCATACTCGGAGAGGGTAAAGGACCAAAAGCAAAAGCCAAGGATATAAGGGAATAGGGAGTATTTTTGACCTTGCTTGATACAATGGTCCTTTTAGCCACTATTAGTAGTAAGGAAATAATCTCCCAAGAAAACACTTCAGCTCTGCTGCCTGAGAACTTCAAACTTAAACAATTTACCAACCTCAAACTAAATCATTTCATCCAGTGCAGAAACAGCAATTGTTTGGCCCTCTACAATATAAATCCTGCTTTTTGAGCTTCTGATACGCGAGGCCTCTCACCACGGACATTGCCATATGTCTCCACACGTCCCCCGTGGTGCTGCGTTTCATTTCTTAACTATGCAATTTATGTTCCAAGTGCATCTCTAACTCTCTGTGTGTCTTTTGCTGATGTGATGAATAGCTGAGAACTCGCCCTTTACATCTTGCTTTCAAAGTGTCCCAACACTGTCTGACTCAAGGGAATAGATTTCCCATCGCCCATAATAAATTCAGCTATTTTATGTTGCACAGGGAAGCTCAGTACGATACCCTGAAGCAGCAAAGTATTAAATCTCCATCTCCTGTGATTTGCAACGTTAGGAGTCCGTGCAATGCTGTCTGTATTCGGGGTTATTTATTTATTTATTTCCCCCAGATTTCAAATACACCTGGCACAGGCTCTAAACTACAAAGTACCTTGTTCGTGGGTCATCTTGGAATGCATTCTGCAATTCATTATAGGGGAAAGGAACCAACACACTTCAGGTCAGCTTCTTCAAGTGTTACCGCTGTTGGCCTTTGGCAAATAAAACCCTTTAATAAATCAAACTCAGTATCTGCTGAGATTTTTACTCACAGGAAATAAATGTATTTAAGATCAGATAACCACGATTTTCTCCAGCAGAGTCAGCCTTTTGAATGTTTGTTGGAAAGAATATGTTTTCTTTCATCTCTGTTAAGATTTCTGCTTGATTTTGCCTGCTGTACGTTTCTTGCAGTTGGTTTTGCAGCCAATCCGCCTTATTACAAAAACTCCAGGGAAGGGGGTCTGATAGATATTTGCATTTAATCTGGGCTGGCCATTATCGGAGGCCAGACGCATTTGCTCTGATCCAGCACGGCACTTCCAATCTTCTTAAATGCAGTGCATGCAGCCTAAGAATTCCATGGTAATCCATAAAAAAAATTATTGAATGCTGATATGCCATTCGCTAGAAAATAAGATGGCACTTTTTTTTTCTAGTGATTTTCTCTCATGTATCTACTATAAAATTCTCCTTTCCTGAGTTTACTCGTTACAGCTCTGTAGTCATATATTACATGAAATGCATAATTAACAACACGCAGACACTACCTAACACCCCCCAACAATTTGCTTTGCTTCATTGTGAAGGGAAAGGCTATATATGAGGAGTTTTAAAAAATGTTAAATACTAATTAACACAGAACTGAAATAAAAGACAAGATTAAAGTGTGGAATCTTAATGATTTGGGTTATTTTAGCTGGCATTTGAATTATTTGGGTGTCATTTTTTTTTTGTTTGTTTGCTAGTACTGCTGCTCTGAATATGACTTGGTTCCCTTGCATAACAGGCAGCTAAATTTGGATAGTGGATTTCAGAAAGACTAGGAGGATGAGGGAGAGAAGCTAAAGTTAAAGCATACACTGTAGCACCCTAAACTGTCTCTCCCCAAAAATAAGTATAAGGCAGAAATTATAAACAATACTACCACATCAGTTATTACACCTAAAGTTCTAAAAACTATTAAAAAATATGTATAAAATAATATAAAACTTGTTACATCTACTGAAACATTTTTTTCCTGTCTATCTTTATATTACATTGTGCTCTGACTGACCTCTACTTTTATCTTGTCTTCTTAATCCTGTTCCTTGTTTTTTGTTACATTTTACTTTTTCTTCTATCATTCATGACTCAATATCTTCTTTTCCCCTCTGAGTCAGACAGTTTCTTTCTTTTTTTTTTTTTTTTAATGTATTGTTTATTGAGCAAGACAGTACCACATCTCAAAACATTAATATTTGGTTGAACAAAACATAAAGCATGTCTTGCAATTATTTCCATGGTAAATCCCCCAATTCACACCAGCATTCAGACAACATACATTCACACAATCTCTCACAGGGACCATCCTTTAAAGCATGAAGGCAGCATGCAGAATTATAACAAATTAGAGACTTTTTCCCACAATTGAAAATAACCTAATAAAAAGAACAAAGATTTTTGGCCACATAGTTCACGCTGACATATTAATTCCATGGTGGAATAATGCAGCATCTCCCTCCTCCAACACTATAGAGAAGGTAGATCCACAGTATGCCACGAAGTTAAAATTACTTTTTTTGCCAGGGCCAGAGAAACAGCCAAAGATCGCTTCCCCTTTTTGAGGTAGAGGGGTGTGTCTCGGAGATAAATGCAAATAAAATATTTTCCCATCCCATAGAAATTTCCGTTTCAAGACAGCTTCTACCAGCTGCCGGAAATGCCCCCCAAAATCTTGCAGCTTATTGCATTCAGAAAACATGTAGCATTGGGACTCAAATCTCTGTTTAAAATGTAGCAAAGCTTTATACGAACACCTTTATCTCTGGAAATGTACACTCGATGCAATAATATAAATTGTATCTCCCTGAGATTAGCTGGAAGAAGAAGCCTATAAACACTAGAAAAAGCTTGAATTAAATAATCTTCAGTCAGCGACAAACCAATATCAACCGCCCACTACATAGCGAGTTTACCAAGATGTGATTATGGGATTTGCTTTTTAAGAGACATCCAAGATCTTGATCGTATTAAGCTTTGGAATTGTTTAAAAAAATGATTCTTCCGCATCAGTAAAGGCTATCTGGTCCAACAGCCCCCCTCACAGATGTGGATAGCATAATGCCTGAGGTGTAAATAAACAAAGAATTGTGATTTTGGAATTGTCCATTGATTGTTGGAAGGAATACAAAGAGTTCGTCTCGTCATCCACCAATTGCCCAAGACAAAAACAAGCTTTCAGTTCCCATGCATGAAACACCGAACCCTCCATTCCTGGTGGAAAATCCCTGTTTCCAATAAAAGATATGAATGGGGAGAGAAGGAATTCCCTGCCCATACACTCCCTCCACCACCTCTAGGCCCTGAATGCAGCCCTAACCCAGAATGCATAGGAAGTTAACTGATTCACTGACCTCTAAGAACAAGGCAATAGATTTCAATTTCTATATGGCCACGACCATTCATTCAGTAGGTCTTCTCCATCAAATTTACTTTGTAAAGCAGCCCAATCATGAATACAGCGCAATAAGCATGCAGCATTGTAGAGCAGTAGGTCTGGGATGTCTTGGTCTCTCCTTTCCTTAACATTAATTAAAGTTGCCACACTAATCCTAGCACGTTTATTTTTCCAAATAAAAGAGGACATCATAGTCTTAAATTCCCTCACCTCTTTCCCTCGTAACCAAAGTTGAAGAATCTGTAAGGGATACAAATGTTTAGGGAGATTCATCATCTTTATTACAGCACAACGACCCCATAACTGACAAAGGAAAGGCAGCCCAACGTTCAAGCAGTAATCTCACCTTAGCAAAGAAAGCAGTGATATTCATTTATATAAATCCATATGCAAATAAGTAAGCCAGATCCCCAAACATTTCATAGCACAAACATTGTAGAGATTACTTACCTGATAATCTCCTTTTCCTTAGTGTAGGCAGATGGACTCAAAACAAATGGGTATAGTGTGCTCGTGCTAGCAGTTGGAGACGGATCGGACGTCAGCACGGGGTACATATACCCCCACAGGAAGTACAGCAACTCAGTAATCTTCCTTGCAAAAGCTTTATAGATATGTGTGACTGACCGATCAATTAAATGAACAGGATTACCCTGACCGATTGATAGTAGCTGGAGACCGCCAGTGTTCTCAACCAGAAGGCATCGACACCCTACAGGGTGGATGCCCTATTATAAGAAAAACATGTCTCACCATGAGTCGGCGAATCCCCATGTATGCCAGCAGCTGGGCGGGATGCTGAGTCCATCTGCATACACTAAGGAAAAGGAGATTACCAGGTAAGTAATCTCTACATTTCCTAGAGCTCAGCCCTGTCACCTCACAGTAAACCTCACCAGCACTGCACATGCACTTCCTCCTGACTCACCCCCTTCCCCTTCTGTGCCTGTAGCTTACCTGGACTTCTCCGCTGCCCCCCCCCCCCACCCCATCAGCATACGCCCACTGACTGTGCACTGCCCAGTCTGCTGCTTTCATGATTCCCCCGGCTACCACTCTGCATCCCTACTCCAGGGAATGGGAGGAGGGAACCAGAAGTGATCCATGCTGTTCCCTGGATGTAAAAAGAAAAAAAAGAAAAGAAAATTAAGCCTTGACTGAAACTGGGAAGAGTCAGTGATCTGCAGCACCAGCCCAGCTCCAGATGGAATGCTGCTTTCCCAGGAGGAGCCAGCAAAGCCAAGGATGGTGCAAAAGTATTAGGAACCCAAGGCGAGTCTTACAGCCTTGCCCTCCCCAAACACAATTACAATTTATAACAACAGATTTTATCTGAAATTCAAAGTATAGTCTTCTGAGGTAAAAACATCACTTAAAACAATGTGTGTATTATATTTATGTACATTGCTTTGGTGCCAACCAGAAAACCCTGCAAAAACAAAAATGATTCATGGAACCCGTATGGTATTAGGCCTATTGTAACACCTGTTGGGCTTGGGTGAAGCCCTCAGAAAGTCATGAGTAAATCTCCCATATGAAAACAGCACAAATTGCCAGCACTCAAACTGTTACATCCCTACCTATGAAAAGACAACACTTCAAATATGGCACCAGGCCCTAAAACATCAATACAGGTCCTATTAGGAAAACAGAACAAGCCAGGCTTCTATAGATCCCCTAACAGAAACCACACAGCAGTAGAATACTCCACTTCGGCCACACAAGCAGAACACAGACAGATCCTCACCAAATACAGAATAAAGGGACCATAAAATATAAACAGAAATGTGCAGACAAAAAAATGAACTGGAAATCACAATAAGTCACTCTATGCAATGCAGCAATGGAAAAACAGAAAATACCAACATTCCTCATAAAACATCAAACAATAAAATCAAGAACTATAAAACAATCATAATTGGAAAAGCATACTAAAATATATATAATTTAAAACAGCTGATGAATAGAACATCCAGTAATTTAACTCATATATACATTTTCGAAAATTTCCCAAACACCAATAAAATATTTGAAAAACAGCAGACACATCAAATAATGTCCAATATTTAAAAATTTTTATTTTATTTAGATTTTTATATTTTACCTTTTGGCACTTCAAAGTGGATTAAATTCAGGTACAGTAGGTATTTCCCTATCCCTAGAGGGCTTCCAAGCTAATTTTGTACCTGAAGCAATGGAGGGTAAAGTGACTTGCCAAGGTCACAAGGAGCAGCAGTGGGATTTGAACTCTGGTTTCCCTGGGTCGTAGCCAGCTGCACTTGTGGGGATAGGCCTGAGTGCAGAGGAACTCCTCTTCCATACAAATTTACAGCAAGCAGAGCTGTTGAATCCTCCCCAGGGCCCACTGAGTTACTTGAAACTCCCCTTCTGCCTGAAATCCACACCATCTACTAATAGTGGGGTTGCTAGCTGGAGGGAGGTTATCTACTCAGGTACCTTGCCTGCCTGTAGAGACTTACAAGTTCCCAACTGCAATTCTGCAGGCAAGCAAACCGCATAGCCTACAGCACCAGGGGCTACACCACTCATGCTCTCTCCCCTACAGCCTTGGCATCAAATCCTGGTGCTTCCATGGCAACTACACCAGATCCTCCTTG
Organism: Rhinatrema bivittatum; assembly: GCF_901001135.1. Taxonomy (NCBI): domain Eukaryota; kingdom Metazoa; phylum Chordata; class Amphibia; order Gymnophiona; family Rhinatrematidae; genus Rhinatrema; species Rhinatrema bivittatum. Next base: position 161,494,636 of record NC_042617.1, read on the forward strand.
TCCATGGCCACTAGTGTTTGTTCCAGATCACTGGCTGCAGCAGCTCCTCACCTGCTCCAGCCAGCGACCTGGAAGATGCATCAACTCTTCTCTCACCTGTGGCTACAGGAAGAGGGGGGACATTCCTGGTTCTTTCCACCCATGTCCTCTGCCGTATGGAAGATCCTACCCCTTTACATAGCAGAGGGCACTAAAAAGGATATTTCAGAAAAAAAAAACAATCCCTGAGTATTGTTTTGTTTTATTTTAATGACATAAATTCACCAAAAACAGGCCATATATATCCTTTTAACCCAGCTCACTAATTAACACAAAGTGATAAAGACATCTTTCTAATGCAAATCAGTTAGTGTAGCTGGGTTCAAAAAAGGTTTGGATAAATTCTTGGAGGAGAAGTCCATTAATGGCTATTAATCAATTTTACTTAGGGAATAGCCACTGCTATTAATTGCATCAGTAGCATGGGATCTTCTTAGTGTTTGGGTAATTGCCAGGTTCTTGTGGCCTGGTTTTGGCCTCTGTTGGAAACAGGATGCTGGGCTTGATGGACCCTTGGTCTGACCTAGCATGGCAATTTCTTATGTTCTTCTTATGTTCTCATTACATATCAAAAATATTATACTGTCTCTCATTCATTCACATCCCATTCACACATCGCATCCCATTCACTACTCCAATACCCAATCACATGCCCCCCATAAAACATTGGTATAAACACATTCTATAACAATATTCTTTTTCAAATGTATTGTGTCTTTCAAATGAATTGCTTTCAAAAATTCCACATACGTTCTTAAGCTTGAGCAATTCCTCCGATGTATTCTCCACTGGAAGTTGGTATAATAACATCACACGATCCGATATTTGCTGCTCAAAATTCCATGTATACTTTCACTATACTTGGATCAAATTAGTGCATTAAAGCTCAAGGTACATTTCATGTTTCTCCAAGTTAATATGAATTAATCAGAAGCTCAAGTTCCAAACACGTCAAAACCGCATTTGTAAATACATACTGCAGTTCTCATTCATGGGTATACTTTACCATATGTCCCCAATGGATTCTCCACCGGAAGTTGATATAATGTGATGTCACTTAATCCGGCAAGTACTGCTCAAAGTTCTGTATATCCTCTCATCCTGGTTGAGTTTCAAAAATGTGAAAGCCACATCAATAATCACATGTAATAATTCTCAATCACAGGTATGCTTTACTATATGTCCAACACCATGGCATTTTGGCGGCCGTCCCGTCGCCTGCACCAGGGGATTCTTTTAACTTGAATCCTGAACTCGGGCCACAGTTTTCAGATTTACACTGGCTTGCTGATACTTGCAGATAAAAATCTGCAAGTATCAGCAAGCTCAGAGTTCTGTATAAAAATCTGAACAGGTCCAGTGCGGTCTTGTTTGGGTGTTGTATGTTATTTGAATGACATACAGAGAAATTGTTCCTTTTGTACCGCATGAACTTCCAAGCCAACTGATCTTAACCTTGGTCACTTCTATTTATGACAGATTGGTATGTGTTCAAAGCTGAGCTACAATGGACCTTTATTTACAGGTTCCAAGGGATTTGACATCAGATTCCACTCTTCTCCCTCCGTAACAGTTTTAAGTAGGAGAGTACGGAATACATCTCCTTTTGGAACACAGAAGATATGCAGCTTGAATCTTCCTCCAGTCTCCCCAGCTCTTCTTCTCAGGCTGAAGAGTTAAGTCTGGGAACTTATCTGAAGTTTCCCAAATGGCAGAACTACTAGGTCATCTGTTCAGGTTACTTCACTACAGAATTGAAAACTACAAATCGAAACGCATGAAAAAGGGATTAGGAACAAAACAGCTATGCAAATTTGCAATGTGTGTCAAATATCAACAAATTAATAGAACTTCTTGTCTGCCTATAAAGAGTACTATTCTATTTTTCAGTGTCATAAGTAACTAAAATCAGGAGTATAACTGGGCAGTTACAAGTCACTTGACATTTATCTTATGCTGTGAGAAATTGGTTCCTGTACTCTGCAATGAACACTTTCTTGCCCAACAACTAAAAATTGTTTTAGAAAGAAATGGCATGATGGACATGATGGATTTCAGTATTATTGTAAAACATTGTGTTGTTGTTCATAGCCACAATGGAAACAAAGTGAAAGGCCCGTGGAAGTACTGAACTCTCACACAGTGTAAATGGTTACATACTGTTTTTAATCAAGTTTAAGCCCGGATAGTGAATTGAATGGAACGGTGGGCAAACTGATTGCTTGCCACCTGCCGAATTTTGCATGTGCAATGAGACTTGTGCAGCTGTGCTGGGTTTATAAAATACAAAAGGATCAACTGCAAAACTTTAAGTTAAAACACGAACATTTAGGGGTCGATTTTAAGACACGTGCACGCGTCCATGTGCACACGGTTCCCAGCGCGCACGCATGAACACGCCAATTTTATAACATGCACGTGGCAACGCACGCATGTTATAAGATATGATATCCGAGTGCACACGCGCGCCTGATTTTATAATCGGTGTGTGCACATGCAGGCGAGTGTCGTCTAACGTGCACAAGGGGGGGGGGGGGGATTTTTAAAAAATATGCGTGGCGATGCAGGTAGGCCTTTCCCAGTTCCTTACCCCCACTACCTAACCCCCACCTTGCTACCCTATTTTTTAATGTTTTTTTTTTAATGTTTTTTTTTTTTAACTTACCTGCTCCTTCACAGCAGAAGTAAGTTACACGTGCCGGCCTGCTGCCAGCTCGCACTTCCCCGGGTCAGGGCTTAATGGCTGCTGTTCCGGCCGGCCCTCACCCCGCCCAGACCATGCCCCTTGGCCTACCCCTTTTGGTTGGCCTGGCAAAATCCCCCATTCTCCATCCCTGGGAACTTTTGATTCCAATCATCTTGAGCTGGACATGAATTAGTTGTTTTCTAGCACACATGTTCATTATCACTCACACTCATATGCTCACTCATGCACACGCACAGTCTCCCTCTCTCACTGATTTGCTTGCTTGCTCTGACACAGATGCTCTTACTCATGGCCTTATGCATGCTCTCATACACATGCACCCTCATCCACTCTCCCTCACACACATGCTCACTGAAACGCTTGTACTGACTCACATACTCAGTCATGCTCACCTCATGCTCACTGGCACTGGCACACTCACACGTTCACTGGCTCATCCATCAAGTCATGTTCACACACTTGCTCAGACTTATGCACACTCACACATGCTGAGTCATTCTCTCTCTCCCTTGCACACGTGCTCACTGACACACTTGCACTCAAACATCACACATGCTGACATACACACCCTCATTGCCTCATACATTCAGTCATGCTCACTCATGTTTGCTTTTCTCCCCCCTTTGTCTGTGAATAAGTAAAACAAACATTTTTACTTATATTGTTGGTCAGGGAAAATCCAGGCAAGGCCCATGAGAGGAGAGTCTGACTGGGCTTTTGAGGGAGGGGGTGGCCATTTTGTGTGGGAAGGTCTGAGGTCTGTATCTGTATCTGTTTTCTATATATATTTTTACTCTGGCATGATGATGAAAGGAGCCTGCCGCAGAGGAAAGCTATTGGAACTGGGAGGCAGGCATTCAGCCAGCAGTGAGACAGCGGCAGGAAGTGTGCTGGCTGCCCCCTGCTGGCAAAATCAGAAGCGGGGCAGATGCAAATGGAGGCGGCAGGAGTGATGGGGGGATGGGACAAGTGCAGCGAGTAGGCCCATGGAACCACGGCTGTTGCCGCAGGGAAAATACAAAAGAAGGTGCTAAGCAGAGGGCTTTGGGGGAGGCTCCTGCTCTCTGAGAAATGTCACCTGGCTGCTACTGGTCACAGCGGTTCAGTAGGCATGTGGCCGCGGTGACCAACACCTGTGACGTGATTGAGGTGACCGGCCCACCGGGGCATGCCCGAAGCCCTGATAGGCCAATCCGCCCCTGTTGTGGGGAGTAGGACTTCATGATGGATGGATTGGGGAGGGTGCTATTGCTGCGTGCCTAAAGTTTTATATTTTTTAGATTTTGGGGGAGTTGGGGGCCACCTGATCTGGTGGCCCCAAGTTGAGAGTCAACCATCTCCGTTTGCCACTTCTTTTATTTTTGTTTGTTTTTTTTCTTATGCTTTAAATGTGTGGCGGGAGCCTTGGGAGCTGCATTAGGGTCCCAGGCCTCCCGATTCAAATCTAACACATTTCAATTAGGTGGTGTTATTTTATAGCGGTTAACCACCTTTCTTGGTCGGCTACGATAAAATATTAACATCAAATTAACTATGCATGACCTTCTTTGCAGGCATTTGCATTATTTATGCATGGAAATTGCATGCAAGGAAGGTTATTGTAATAGGGAAGGGTATCTGCGTGGGGCGATGCAAAATATCGTGTATATCATGCGATATCGCTCTATCACAGCGATGTGAGGCGCGTTAGAGTCCTAATGTGGCTTGATGCATCATCCTGTATGTTTGGTAAAAATTCTATGAAGATCTACTCAGGAGGCTTTAGCTGGCAAATATTGTTTGGCACGGCCTTCAGAGATCATCCAGTAATGTAAGCTGTGGTCCCCACAGATACGGGTGCTCTGTTTATTTTTACGTAGGAAATGCTTATTAATTACAATCTTATGTCCAAGGCAGGGCCAATAGGTACCATAGCCTCTTGCTTTGTTATATTTTTCCTTACAGGCACCTCAGGCAGACTGTCTCCTGCCTAAAAGTAATCAGAACCCTGCAGCTATCCTCTAATTCTGGAGCTTGAGACTTTGACAAATTACTTCAGCTTACAGAACTGAAATGGGATCACAAATCTTGGAGGAGCCTTACCAGACCTCAGAGAGCAGGTAAGACCTTTTTAATGTGTCGTATAAGGGGGGGAGCAGGATCGGTGCTAGGATATTAGGACACTAGAAGCAGCTTACAGCCTTGCACCCACCCCCCCTCTTCTCCCCCCCCCCCCCAAAATGCAATTTTAAAAATCATGCATCTGTAAAAACAGATTTTACATAGATATTCATATTAAAGTCTTCCGAGGTAAAAATATCATTTTCAACACATATTTTTACATGCACTGCTCGGGTGCCAACCAGAAAATCCTGCAAAAAGACACTTGGAGCCCATATGGCATTAAACCTTGTAATGCATGTTGGGCATGGGCTTGGCCCTCAGAAAGCCATGAGTAAACTGAATTTCAATTACAATATAATAAACCTCCCATACCAAAAGAGTACTAATTGCTAGCACTCAAACAGTAATAGCCCTATCTATGTGAAGGCAACGCTGCAAATATTACACCAAGCCCTAAAACACCAATACACCTCTTAAAAGGAAAACAGAACAAATCAGGCTATTATAGATTCCTACAGACACGCTAGGAGAATACCTCACCTCGGTTACACATGCAGAATACAGACACATCCTCACCAAATACAGAATAAGGAGACCATAAAGTATAAACAGAAATGTGCAGCCAAAATCTGAACCGGAAACGCAGAAAGCCAGAATGGAAAAACAGAAATGTTACCATTTCTCTTAAAACATCAACCAATATAAATAGTTAAGCTCTGAAATTCATTGCCAGAGGATGTGGTTACAGCAGTTAGTGAAGCTAGGTTTAAAAAAGGTTTGGATAAGTTCCTAGAGCAGAAGTCCATAAAATGCTATTAATCAATAAGGATTAATAGCTTGGGATCTATTCATTTAATGTTTGGGTACTTGCCAGGTACTTGTGGCTTGGTTGGCCACTATTGAACAAGGATACCGGGCTTGATGGACCCTTGATCTGACCCTATGAGGCATATCTTTTGTTCTTAAGTTCTTATAGTCAATTTGTTTCAATAAAAAAAATAAATATTTCAAACCAGCTGACAAATAGAATAACATCCAATAATTAAAAACTCATATAAAAATTTTCCAAATACCAATAAAATATTTCAAAACAACAGACACATCAAACACCCTTAATTAAAATGAGTAAGGATACAAAAATTTCCCCCCTCTCCATACCTGGGAACTTTGGATATACAGATGCCCTTAGATTGTCGTGGATTAGCAGGAGGGGAGGTTGTTGCACACAAACTAACTTTTTCCTCTCTCTTATATACACACACAATCATACATTCTCTTCCTCTGGCACATACACACACTCAGTTCCACACACAGCCTCTCTGTCTCTTTCACACATACATAGTCACAAACACAGCTTCTTTCACACATACATTCTCAATCACACACACACAGCCTCTCACAAATACACGCTCAGTCGTACACATAAGCACACACCCAATCACACACACAGCCTCTCCCTAACACAAAACTCTGCCCCTACCCCCAAAAGCACAAATAGTAATCGCAGTAGCTTTCTCCTTCCGTCCCGACTAGGGTCAAGATTCTTCCTCCTTTTGGCTGTCTGGGCAACACTGCTGCTGCTCCTTACAAACCTGCTCCAGCTCCTGACAGGGGGCCCCCGCACAGCCACCATGCTCCAATTCCTAATAGCTGCGGGGCCCTGCTGCTGCACCCCACTCCTACTCAGGTCGTGCAGCCTGCCCCTCCAGCTTCCGACAGTCGTGCAGCCCTCAGTGCCGCTCAGTTCCAAGCGACCAACCATGGTGCTGCTCCAGCAGTCAGCCTGAGCCATCACAATCCAGCGGCACTGCTGCAGCCTATGACAGCCATAATCCCGACACTCCTGCTGGCTGCGGCAATCTTCTATCCTCACAGGCCCATTGGACACTACTTCCCCTGCTGGGCCACGGGGGCAGGAATGAATTGATGCCATCCCTGAGATGTCCCCAGTACTGTGGCGCACTAGGCAGCTAACTAGCTCGTCCAGTGCTTCCGCCAGCCCTGAGGGGGGACTTGGTGTCATTTTAGCCATGTTGCACTAGAGGGGGCTCTTAGGATTTAGCACGACCTAAATCATTGACTAAAACCAAGACTGTCTCCTCTGAGCTGAGCAGAGCTTGGTGAAGGCCTCTTAAGAAAATGGAGCACATCATTACTTCTTGGGCAAACAATGCTTCAATGTTTATTACATTTTGGTACTGGCAACTGGGGTTTCATTTAAAAGTAAAAGTTCTAGAAACTAGAGAATGCCATGATTCCAAATTTTGAAAGCATTTTGTGCTTTTGGAAGACAAAATAAGATTCCACATTATGAAGAAAAATCAGCACTTTCTACTCACTGAGTTTTTTAGATTCTTGCAACACAGCTTGATTGTGTTTGTACTTCACATTCAGTACTATGGATAAATTTGCAGATTATTTCAACACCTTAGACCAGGGGAAAGCATTTACTCTTCTTTTTTTTTTTTTTTTTTTTAATATCCCTGACCAGGTAACTGTGAACTAAAACTGATTTACTATTAGGGGCAAGAATAAAGATGGAAAAATTGGCAAGGCCACAAGTTACATAGGACTAGCAATCTATTCTTTAAATTCACCTGCCAAAGTCTGTCTATTTCACTGTGTATCACTGACCCTGGCTCTTCTTAAAATGATAAGGCATATACTCAGTAACCGTACCAAATCCTAGACTCATTCAATCAGCACTGAATTGCAGGGCCTCTATCAGGGGAAAGATAAACCTCCACAGTCCCTGGCCATTACAACGGTTACTTTCACACCGGCACGCAGGCACACTTTGGCGCGTGTATGACGGTGTGCACCCAGATTGGCGGCCATTTTATAATTTGAGAGCACATATGCATGCACATTATAAAATAGCCTGGGCACGCGCACACTTTTAAGTATGCGTGCGCCCAAGCGCATAAATTTGGTTTCTACTGTGTAAGTCAGGGTATTTTAAAACAGGTGCAAGTCCACGCCATGACCAGTTCACCCAGTGTTGAGCTAGATCCTCCATAGATCCTTAATAGCAGGCTACCCCAGACCCTTTTTAAACTCCTCTGAAATGGCGGGGTTATTTTTGTTATTTAGTTACACCTCCTCCGTAGCAGATGAAAAATTACGTGGAAGAGGACCTGGGTGCTCACCGTGGCGCGTGAGTATTTACACGCACATCTCGTGGCCACGCCCTGAAACACCCACGTCCTGCCCACACCACAGCTCTTTTTGAAATCGAGTGAAATGTGCGGGCAGCAGGAGATGCGCACGCCTCTGGGTGGCTTTTAAAATCTACCTCTATAGGTGTTACCTTCTTCTGTTTGCAATAAAGAAAGCAAGATACTGTGATGGTATTCCAACACATAACTTTACTGAAGAAAATGTTCAACATGAATATATGGTGCTGGATATAAGCCTTTTAGATAATCTCCATAAATGCAACTTAAAAAGCAGTAAGTCTGTGATCCTTTAATCTCTCTTCTTTATACTTGAGACGGATTTTGAAGCTGCCCGGGGCAAACTGAAAAGGGCCCCCCGTATCCCCTTAGGATGAAATACCTGGGATCCACTGCTTGTTCTTGAACTTTCCAATTTTCTTCTCTTGTGTACCTTCTAGGCACCTTCCTCTCTCTTCCTGGGTATTTACTTACTATTTATGAAAGCAAATTATATTCCACCTAATTCCCAGAACATCTGCTCTAGGCGGATTGCAGAAGAATATAAATAATATAAAAATATAAACAAATAACATACATCACAGTAATAAATAATACAGTGCAAACAAATTACACATTTAAAAAAAAATAAAAAATACAAATAACATATACACAGACAAAACATAATAAAACAAAATGCAAAACTGAATCATCTGTTCGAGATACTAAAAGCTTCTTGGAATAAGTATATACCAGCTAGCTGGGAATCCACACCTTCTTCAGTTAATTGCCAAATTGGCAACAGAATCCTTTGGACTAAGAGACATCTGGGTGACTTGTAAAAAATCGAATCTTTCTCTCGTTCTCAAGTAGAAAGGATAAAAATGTCCTTCCAATGAAAATTATATAATCAGTAAGCTGCTCAGAAAGGAGGGAAAAATCTTCATCATATTTAACCATTGACTGTGCATTGATATTTTATTTTATTATTTAAACTCTTTTCTATACAGTCGTTAAGCTAGAAGCCGTCACAACGGTTAACAATAAGGCACTTAAAGTAATGTAGCTTTATTTTAACATCTAGACAGGTGCCTGTAAGGTACGGTACAGAGTTTCATAATAGCTATAAGATGCTAGGTGAGGTTGTGTGTTTAGGTTTATCAGGTAGGTTCAAAATTAGTGGAGTTAACCGATAAGGTTAGAAACCTAGGAGTTATTATGGACACCGAAATCAGCCTTAAACAACACACATCAATAAAAGTAAGAGAAGGCTATGCCAAACTACTGGTCCTTAGAAGACTAAAACCCTTATTAACCCAGGAACACTTTCGTACAGTACCAGAAGCACTAATATTTGCCAGCATGGACTACTGCAACACACTCTTCCTAGGTTTATCATACACCACAATCAGGCCACTGCAAATACTACAAAACTCAGCTGCCAGAATACTTACTGGAAAAGGCAGAAGAGATCATATTACCCAAACACTTGTGGATTTACACTGGCTCCCAATAGAACAGAGAGTACAATTCAAAACACTTTGCACAATTCATACATTTTTTTTTAGTTTGGATTAGAGAGAGTAGGAACTGTTCCATTCAGTTGCATAATACAGACCCAAAGCATACCACAAAGAGAAGGGAGAATAGAATCCAAAGAATTGCAGAAAGCGATGAGTCTGTGCTTTGACACAACACACCTACTCATTATGAGTGTTTTTTACTTTTAAGCAGTAACAGATAACATATAGATTTTAAGTTTGATGGGATTTTGAATTCTTACAATGTTTTTTCGTTCAAGGTGTATAAATTCCGTTTTTTCTATGTTAATTGGCTGCAGAGTCAAGACGTCCTTGACTCTGCAGCCAATCCCGATCGCAGCTCCAGTCTGACGTCAGCTCCTGCGGGCGTCCCCACCATAAAAAAAAATCCACAGATACTAGGAGTCACATGTTAAGATGCAATCAGGAATAAACCTTTGTAGCAGCCTCCAGTGGATGTGCTGTGGTAGAGATGGCACATTTCTTTATTCTACACTGCCTGGCCTAGCTATTAGGCCACCTTCCTTAGTAAGAATCCCAAGGAGGCCAATAACTCAAGTTATGCTGCAAAGTGGACATTTTTTTTTAATATCAAGTCACCCATCTGGCTAAATTTAAGCAGTATAAAAAGGAACTGTTCTGGGAGCGGGATAAAGTTATCCAGCTAAGTATAACCGGTTGCTAGCCAGATAACTTTAGACCTGCCTCAGAACAGATCTAAAGTTATCCAGCCTTGTGTGACTAGATAACCTGCCAATTAATATCGGATGTCTTCAAACGATATCTGGTTAAGGGACACTCCTATGTTATTTTTTTATTTTTTTTTAAGTTTAACCATGTGCCTCCCGACCTGATTTCCAGCCACCCTGCCACCATAAATTGTAAACAACCCTGCTGGCTGAGGGCCCCCCTCCTATAGAAACCATAAACAGCAAAGAGGCTCTCTCTGCACTAGGGAAATAGAATACAAAACATGGCCTCCTCTCCTCAACCCTGCCCTCCACCCAATACCTGATCGAATAACGGGGGCCCCCGTTTGCAGCCCCAGCATTCACAGTGGCACTGTGATCCCAGGCCCCTCCAGTGTTGCTCTGGCAGCAGTGCTGGACGCGTAAAGCTATCGGCGTTACTGTCCCGCCCAGCTCACACGTCCAGAGCTGCTGACAGAGCAACGCTGGAGGGGCGCAGGAGCGCAGCACTGCAAATGGGGGACCCTGGAGTCCAATCAGAAACTGGTGAGTGAGAGGGGTAGGGTTGAGGTAGGAGGCATGGGAGACAGCAGGCCATATTTATAATTCTTTTTACTGGGGGAGGGGGAGTCCTGAGCCGAGTGGACTCTCTTATTATAATTTCCATCAGAGGGAAGTGCGGGCGGGGAACTTGTAGTGGGGGGGGGGGGGGTGAAAATTGGGCCGGGAGGCTCACGGTCAAACTTTTTTTTTTAAACCTAAGAGTGCCACTTACTTTTTGAAGTTATCTGGTTGAGTGGGAGGTTATCTGGTCACACAACTTTAAATCTAACTAGCCATATAATCAAAAACTGGCTGGTTAGGTTTACAGTAATCGGACTAACGTTAACTTTGGTCAGGGATATTTAGCGGAACTAGTGTTTATCCCACTGAATATCCAGAACAAATTATCCAGCTAACTTTTGTAAGATAACTTGTCTGCTCGCTGGCTCCCTGGATATGGGCCTCGGTGTGAATAAAACACGTCGCCTGTTTAAGGCCATTTAGAGCACTCTGCAAAGTCACAGAAGCTACACACAGACCATCTTTTAAAAACAGAAACGTAGAAAAAAATGTTAAACCAGCAGTCAATAAAGCAAGTCATTTTCCTTAGTTTAAAACAGTTTGTCAGTCCCAACTGTGTCTGCAGAGAGCGTAGAGGCTTTATTGCAGAGGTTACCAGCGCCAACTGCTCACTTGAAAAATTTTAATTGCAGACCCACATTCTGCCATGATAAATAGACAGCACTTAAAACAAGTCAGCTTTTCAAAGCTACCTTAGACTATTATGGAAATCAATAAGGTTGATTTAAGGATGCGGAGTGGCAGTTGGTGGGCGGGGGGGGGGGGGGGGAGGGAATTGTTGTCTGTAACAGCATAACAGGTAACTAAGGGGGCCATCTACTACTAAACCGCATTGCAACTGGTACAGCAATGCAAGTGCTGGCAGGTTCTAACACTTGCATTAAATCGGGCTTTCATGCCTGATTTACATGGAGAATGAGATGCAGAGCACAGGAAAGTGAAAGGGTGGACTAGCAAAGAGAAACCTTTCCTCTCACCCACAAGTCACAAGCACCCCTTCAAAGAGGGCTGAACAGAACCCCCCACCCAGGAATCACTTCTCCTTCTCTGGCAAAAGACCCTCACACCCCAAAGTATCAAATAATTTGCTGCTGACAGAAGACCACCCCCCCCCCCCCCAAGGCATCAAACAATCCCCATGGCAGAAGACACTCCCCCAGAGTATCAAACAATGCTCGCCCCCCTCCTTTTACTGAGGAAGATGACTCCTCAACCCCATCCTTCCCTCTGACGCAAAGAGGCTTCGGAGAGGTTTCCAGGCCAAGCAGCCCTTTCAGAAAGTGCCAGACATTACATCCCAAGGACAAAGGAATTCATCAGAAGTAGACGGGAGCTGCTGGTTCAGCTGATGAATTCAAAATGGCTCCTGTGAAAGACCAGGGCCTTTTTCCAGTTATCATCCAAGGTAAGACTCAGCTCCTGGCCACCAAATGTAGAAGCTATTTTGTGACTTTTATTGTTAGTGTAATGGCAACAAAATCTACTCAGGAGAGGTTATTTTGCAACTGAAATTTTTCGATAATGAACTGAATAAGAATGCTGCAAGAAGAGCTCTCCGCCTTAAGCCCCCTGTGCATCCAAAGTGACAAACTTCCCTTAGCTTATCGTTTGAGGACATCCTCAATGGCTTTGCTCCCCAGCAATCAAAGAAAATGTTTTGCAAGTCAGTGTTACAATGAATGTGCTGTACAGACAACCTGCAGGTTGCATTACTTTCATTAAGTAAGCTTGCCTGTGTAACTAACAGCTTTTGTGCTGCTGTAGATAAAGAGTTTTCATATCTGCCAATTAAGAAATCATGGCCCAAAATATGTAAATTTGAAACTGTTTCATAATGCAAAGAGGCATATTACAAGATGTATTTTAGTTAGATTTATTCTAGTTTTACAACTTTGGCCTTATATATATGCAAATATAAAGCTTTGGTGTTTATATATTCAGTGTTCATTGGTTTATTTATAGCACACCTGACAACAAATCTCTATTTCGTGGTGCAGACATGGAATTAAAATGAACTCTGTGCAAAATGCAGCAATTTTATACAATAAGATACACAATTAAAGCTGATAAAAAATGCAAGATACAGATGTTCACAAAATAAATCTACAAATCTCTCACTACAAAGTGACAAAAATCACACAGAATTTTTGTAAATAGACAATTGCAAGACCACTACATAGAAACAGTTAGATGAACAAAAAATCTAAAATCAAGATTAGCCAGAATTTCATAATAAAATCAAAATAATATATCGCAGAGAAGCAACAGAGTTACATAATAGAGTAAGCCTGTTTGAATGGCCAGGTCTTAACAAGTCTTTTAAATTCACCCACTTGATGAGCATGCCCCCGGCTTCGATGGGCAAAGTTTTCCACAATGCAGAGAATTCAGGTATGAAAGCCCAGGCAAGTACATCACTTTAAAAGCTAAATAAGATTTTAAACTGAATCTGCAAGGCTATAGGAAGTGAATGAAGGCTACACAACATAGGAGGGACATGCTCTTGCATACTACTGGCCATAAGAAACTTAACAGCACTATTTTCTTTAGGCTGTAATTTATGGATAGATTTAGCAGGAAGGCCAGCTAACAGACCATTACAATGGTCAAGGTGACAAAGTAAAGTGACTTGGACTACTGCCAGTATAAGTCTGATTTATTTAAATAAGGCTGAATCTAAGAGAGTGAAGAAAGAAAAAAAATCTTTCTGGAAATATTAGAAACGTGTTTTTCAAGTGTAAGCGAAGACTCAAATATTACTGCAAGGCTCTTCACATTCTGCTTGTACCATCATTCCTCCATCTAGGAGTAAAGATTTTAAATTCTAGTCAGATAGTTTCTCAAATCCAGAAGACTTCAGGCTTATTAGAGTTTAAACAGTTTTAGGAAGGTGCATTAATTTAAAACAAAATAGGGCATTTTTATTTTGTTTAAAGCAAAACAAATAGACAGTGCTCCTGAAAATAACAAACATTTTTGTTTTCATTTTAGATCCCATTGAATTCTACAGAGCAAACAAAAAGGCAAGCCACTGAAGTTAGACTGCATGGAGCTGGGGTGGGAAAGGACAAGGAAGGAGCAGGAACTACAGCATCCTGTTTCCAACAGAGGCCAAACCAGGCCACAAGAACCTGGCAACTACCCAAACACCAAGAAGATCCCATGCTACTGATGCAATTAATAGCAGTGGCTATTCCCTAAGTAAACTTGATTAATAGCCATTAATGGACTTCTCCTCCAAGAACTTTTCCAAACCTTATTTGAACCCAGCTACACTAACTGCACTAACCACATCCTCTGGCAACAAATTCCAGAGCTTAATTGTGAGTTGAGTGAAAATTTTTCTTCGATTAGTCTTAAATGTACTACTTGCTAACTTCATGGAATGCCCCCTAGTCCTTCTATTATCCGAAAGTGTAAATAACCAAGTCACATCTACTCATTCAAGACCTCTCATGATTTTTAAACATCTCTATCATATCCTGCCTCAGCCGTCTCTTCTCCAAGCTGAACAGCCCTAACCTCTTCAGCCTTTCCCCTTATCATTTTGGTAGCCCTTCTCTGTACCTTCTCCATCGCAACTATATCTTTTTTTAGATGTGGCGACCAGAATTGAACACAGTATTCAAGGTGCGGTTTCACCATGGAGCGATATAGAGGCATTATGACATTTTCCGTTTTATTAACCATTCCCTTCCTAATAATTCCTAACATTCTGTTTGCTTTTTTGACTGCTGCAGCACACTGAGCTGACAATTTTTAAGTATTATCTACTATGATGCCTAGATCTTTTTCCTGGGTGGCATCTGTATGAACTGACAATGAGTTTCTCATTTTTTTCAACATGAAACTGAAAGCAACATGCAACTTTGAGCAGTCACCATTTTGTTTCCTCATTCCACTGCTGGAATTCAGATTGTGCTTGTGAAGCTATTTCTAAGAGCCAAAGAGAAAGTTTAAAAGAAGATTTGGAAAGAAAAGGACAGAGAAAGAAAAAGCAAGGTTGTCTGGGCTCTTGCCGTGTTATCACAATGTCACTGTGTGAGAGGAGACATTGCAATTTTTTGTCCAGTGTTAGAGTTATTGCGTCATTGAACAAGCAGATAGACGTAAGCCAGTATTATCTCTCTCTGTGTGCACTTGCAGTGCAGGCAACAGAGATCAGTTTTTATTTTAAGAACATAAGAAAATGCCATACTGGGTCAGACCAAGGGTCCATCAAGCCCAGCATCCTGTTTCCAACAGTGGCCAATCCAGGCCATAAGAACCTGGCAAGTACCCAAAAACTAAGTCTAACAGCTGTAGTATCTCTGACCAGTTAC
Source organism: Rhinatrema bivittatum (assembly GCF_901001135.1). Lineage (NCBI taxonomy): Eukaryota > Metazoa > Chordata > Amphibia > Gymnophiona > Rhinatrematidae > Rhinatrema > Rhinatrema bivittatum. Next base: position 161,509,816 of record NC_042617.1, read on the forward strand.
CAGGGCACTGACCAGATAGAACAGTAGCCCTTTTTTTTTTTATTCTCTCTGACTAACTGTGGGTGGAAAAAGGAGTCAGTATACAGTGACTACAGAGTATCTGTGACTCTTTTTCCACAAGGGTTGCCATTTCTCTGTGGAAATCTACAGAGTCAGCCAGCAAGCACGCTTTGTAACTGTGTGCGCTGTTTTGATTTCTTTGTGCCCAAGACTCTCCACACGACACTAGTACTGGTGCACTAAAGTACACATTTGTTTTAAGAATGAAAACCGATAGCTACTCTTAGTGACCTGAGGGTCAAATTTCATAATGCCATAGGGAGCTAGAGGTAGCAGCAGCAATGGAATAGGAAAAGGGACATAGGATAACCACCTGTACCAGAGGTGCTACTGATGATAGCACTGTGAAGACCAAGACTCCCCCATCCAAGCTGAAGAGATTTTTTTTTTTTTTTAGCTGGGAAATCCACAGGCAGGGTTGGGCAAGAAATACTTCAGTTGGAAGAGAATCCATTGCCTACTCCCACCTTCTTCTCCTTTTCTACGAGGTAGAAGAAAGCAGAGTCAGTAGAAGGTAACATCAGCAGTGGAGGGGTAGGGACAAAAGGCGTGGAGCACCCAAAAGCAACACAGGGCTCTGCACCATTCTTCCTGAGCAGTGTCTGCAGCAGTTCATTGGAGAGAGTACTGATTCAGATGAATCATATGAAGGATTCTCAGACTTGGAGGACATTGGAGGGTTTGTTGAGTCTAGTTACTAGTATGCTATCCTCCAGTGAGCAGCCACAGAAGGCAGAAAGGAATACTACCAATGCAATTCTAGGACTGGCTTTTCTGCACCTGGAGCAGATATTCAGAATTACATTCCCCCCCCCCCCCCCCCCCCTTAACTTACCAATGGCTACTCTGGCACAACATCCTTGCCTTTAGCTGTCCCTCTGTTGGGGTGGTGGCTCCAGCAAAGCACCCAGTCTTTTTTTTTCTTCTTGCCCAGCTTTCTTCCTGCACCCCTTGCCAGCATTCCCTCTCTCTTCCACTGCGGTACCCTCTTTCTCTCTCATCCACTCCTTGCCCTGCAACATTGCTCCTCTCTCCCCCACCCACCTGTTGTCCTGCAGCTTCCCTGCTCTCTACCACTCATCCCTTGCCTAGCAGCTTCTTTCCATTCTCTTTTTCACTCCCCTGCACAGCAGCAGCCCCCCTCTTCCCCATTTCCAGCCTAGAAGCCCTTTCTCGCTCTCCCAACCAGCTGCTCAGCAACAGAAGACCCCTCTCTTCCACAACTCCTGCCCAACAGTTCCCTCTCCCCTCCCTTCCGCTTAGCAGCAGCAGCCCTCTCCCCCTCACCTTCCAACTGTGCTCCATGGGCTACCAAGTTGTTAGCTGTCTCGTTCCTTTGGCTGCTGACGCTGCTCCTGCTCCTATTGGCTATATGTGGACCAATCACATCACTGCCTCCTTTCTTTGGCTTCGGCATCTGCTGCAGCTGCTCCTCTTTCTCTTTCCTTCTACCCTGCAGGCCAGTTGCAGTACTGCATCCTTCCTTTAGTCAATGTGGCCGTCGATGCTAACCCTTTCCCTTTTCTCTTTGGCCGCCAGAGCCAATCATGCTGCCACCTTCTTCCTTCAGGTTGCATGGGCCAATCACGCTGCGGCCTTTTCCCTTCAGCCCTGCAAGTTGCTCACACTCCTCCTGTTGGCTTGTACAGTTAATGACACTACTTCCTTTTCTCTTTGGCTGCGCAGATCATCATTCTGCTTCAGCTGCAGCTGCCGGAGACATTGTAATAGCCACAGATTTGCATTCAGGTTGCTGTATGTGGCTCGCAAGATGTCGCATGGCCATCCCTGTCATATTGATTGAAAATAATCTCTAAAATGCCTGACTGGGCTGAACTGAAGTGTTTCCTCTTACCATACCAAAAAAAAAAAAAATTCAAATTATGTTGTACTTTCAGTACAGCAGGGTCGGCGGAAGCGCTGAGCGAACTAGACGGGTCGCTCGTAAATGAAATATCCTGCTGGCAGCTGCTGAGCTGCCACTACTGCCGCCACGGCAGCGGCTTTCTCTTCTGTCTTGCTGCCGACCGATGAGCGATCCCCGTCTGTCCTCACCCAACCCGACTACCGGCTCGAGTCAAAATAGTTTGACTCGAGCCGGTAGGGGGCACTGGGGACGGGCGCAAGGCAGAATGTTCGCCTAGAGTGCCTAATACCCTTGCACCGGCCCTGATAACAGCAACAATCTCTCTCCATTACCAGGCACTTTGTGAAGTAATACAAAACCTCGTAAAAACAAAAACAAAAAACAAAAGGTCACAGTCAAACTATATAGCAAATCTGCCATTCCAACCCTGTTTGAAAAAGCAACACTGCAAACATAAAAACATAAGAAATGCTGTGCTGGGTCAGACCAAGGTCCGTCCATCCCAGCACCCTGCCCCCGACAGTAGCCTGTACCAGGAAGCTCCCATAAAGTAGATCTATTTCTTGTTACTCGCTTCCAGGGATAGCAATGGCTTCCTTTAGTCTACCTGGCTAATAAATGTTTTATGGACTTAGATGACAAATATTCTACTGGGCTCTAAAATACTAATACACTTCCTACTGAGGAAACAGAATGATCTAAACTACTACAGATGTCAGATCCCTATATAGAAGCTACATACTACCAGCATAATCACCTTGATTATTCACACAGAAAAACAGACCCTCATCAAATAAAGGATCACAAATTAGAAATATGCCAATGAAAACTGAATTTTTCTTTGTTCTGCAAACCATTCCTTCCTGTTCCCAAGAAGAGAGGAGGGGCTGAATTAGAGAGCAGAGAGCTGTCTTTGCTTTGCAATGTGCTCTGTCTGCATCAGGCTTACACCCTACTCCCATCCTATTCCTTGCATGCTGCCTGGCAAGGGAGGGGCTGGAGCTGGAGGCAGAAGACTTTTCTCTGCAGCCTGAGATTCAAGACACTGGCTCGCACGATCATCATCGGGGCAGAGCCTTGTGTTCTTATGCAATGGGTGCTCTGCTGTGCTCATAGGCAAAGGCAGCCATGCTAGTGACAGCACCTTAGGCCATGGCCCTACCCTGCCTGGCCATACCCTTTTCACCACCTGCCAGATGTTTTATTATGGTATAACCCCTACCTGAATGGGGCACATAAAATGTGAGAGGATCTGGCACCTGAATGAGCCAAATGCTGGTCTCTCAGAAAGCTTCAGAAGGAAGGTGAGTCAAGCAGATGCTATAGTGGATCCAGGCCCAGAGGCAAGACGGGTATGCAACAGGCCTGAGCTTGGTAGGGACCTGAAGCCCAAGAGGATCCCCTCTCTGACCGCTATTTCCGCTGCTCCATCACACCACACCAGAAAGATGGAGCTCACTCTCCAAATATGTTCAAATAAACTTATTTTCGGGTGGTACCAGTCTTCAGAGTATAAAATGGCAGATTGAGAGAAAAACGCTGATTAGATTTATTTATTTGTTTGTTTGTTTATTTATTTATTTAAGGCTTTTCTTTACCGACATTTGTCAGGGACATCATGCCGGTTTACATCGAAACAGGGGGAGCAACATAGAGAGATTAGTTACAAAAAACAGGTAGCAGCAAACTGGGAGATGCAAAGGAAGTATGCATAAAAGAAAGGAATAGAGGCACAAGTAAGATATCATAAAACTAATACAGAGGCATACAATGGAAGAATATAACAGTAGAAAATTACATACAAATCATGTATCAATGTCTTAAGTAGCGTAAAGCAGAGGCATGTGACAGGGTGAAGAGGGCGTTCAATGATTTCGAGTATAGAGACCGAGATAGGTGGGAAGTGAATAGGGTGGGCAAGTTGTATTAGCTGGTGATAATCCAGTGGGGATTGAGATGCGTGGGGTTAGGGGTAGGCTTCCTTGAATAACCACGTTTTGAGCTTTTTTCTGAATTTCTGTGCGCATCGCTCCAGTCTGAGTTCAGGTGACCTGGCGTTCCAGGCATAAGGACCAGCAATGGATATGGCACGCTCTTTGGTGGAGTTGAGGTGCATACGTTTCGGAGATGGAGTGTGGAGGGTACCTTTATATGATGAGCTGGTAGATCTATTGGATGTGTGGAAGTAGATCGAGTCTTTCAACCAGTGCCTGTTCTGGTTGTGAAGGGTTTTATGTATGATGGTGAGTGTTTTGTATGTTAGAGGGTAAATAGGCTTGCCCAGCTAGGCTGAGGTGGTTACAGGAAACATATAGAAAGAATAAATGTACTAGGTCACTAACAGGCTTATATATACCATCCCCCAGGTTAGGAGAAGTTAGCACTCATTACTTTCCGCCACTTCTTGAACCCCCCACTCAGTGAATATAGCTTCCAATCTTTTACTCTTCTAGTTGTCTTTTTTTTTTTTGTATGATATCTTTATTCATTTTATGAATGCAAACATGCTGGGTACACCCAATAGACTGACATTCAGAGGATGTGTAAAACCTTGTACCGATGTCCCAGCAGTATTACATAGAAAAAAGAACACTGAAAAGTAGTGCAAGTAATACAATCACAACTAATACAAACCCTCTCCTACCCCCTTATCCCTCCCCTCCAGAAATTAAACAATCAATCTAGAGGTGGGAGAGAGAGCGCCAATAGATTGTCTATACCCTTTAGTAAGCACTGTAAGACCCTAGTCAGAAAGGGCCCTTAGAGAATTTGCTCTGTCATGTAGGGGGAAACGTGCCCTAAGAGGTAGGGGCAACTGTGTAATAAATGCACCCCAAATGCTAGGAAAATGCTTGCTCCCCTTACCACAACCCCCCCCCCCCCCCCCCAGGCTCCAAGATTTGAAATCCATCAACAAAAGATCCAACGTTTCAGCATGCCAGAAAGAGATCGTGGGAGCATCACCCTTAACCCATCTAGCTAAAATACATCACCTTGCGATACAAAGCCCTTTTGCCAAAAGCATCACTTCACCAGCAGTGAAGTGATGCTTTTGTTCTGGAACTGTCATCTACAGCTTAGTGTGAAAATCCCTACTCTCTGTCCAGAATCGCCATATAGACGCACATTCCCATAGACCGTGACTTAATATGGCTTGGGGCTCTGAGCACCTTCAACATCCTGAACTTTCAATAAGCTTCCTTTGGAATGCTGTATGAAGAGATATGATAAATCTGTAGATAACTCGCAAATTTTGCTCCCTAATCAGTACTGAAGATATATTATTGCTAAGCATAATCAAACCATCCAACAAATCATCTCCCTCCAAATCTGTACCCAAGTCATTATTCCAGACTAACGCCAAGGTATCCAAAGTACGATATTTGGTGATAGAATGTAAATATTTGTATAATGTTGCTAAGGAGTGTTTTCCCACCTTGTAGAGGCCACGTAATCTCTAAAAAGGACCTATGGAGGGAGATAAAGAGACAGGGTTGAATTGTTCGGAAATAAAACTATGCAATTGAAGATAGCACAGAAAATCTTTTACTTGAAAATTAAAATTATCTTGGCAATACTGAAAAGAAAACATCTTCTAGTTCTCTTTTTTCCTTCCTGTGTATTACTGTCTTGATACCACCCATAAACACTTCAGTTCACTCTTGGGCACTTTGTATCTCTGTGCAGACCAGTGAACTCTGGGCTACTCCAGAATTCATTGTACCACAACTCCCATCCAAGTAAATAGCCATGTGCATTCCCTGGTGTCCCTGACACTTACTCTTCTGAAGCTCTCCAAATCCAAATCAAGCTCACACCTATGGGACCTCCCCACCTCTCCTCCATTTCTTAGGACTCCAGTCCCCTTGGCGGCTTCCCCTTGAGGAAAAACACATCATACCGCAGGCTATTCCCCTTGAGGGGGGAAATCTCTGCAGGGCCTTCTCAATTGAGAGGCCACCCTGGGCAAAATCCACATCCCAATGGGTTCTCTCCAATAACCCGCCACAATCCTCTCCCATCTCATCTTGATTGCCGCCTGCAAATTTCAGATAACCACCAGAGTATTATTAATTATAGAAGTATGTAGTCTTTTAAAAGTGTATGCCATAGGTATAACAACCCTTAAAGTTAAACTGTAAATCAACAGGTCCTTTTAAGACCTTGCAAATAAACAAAATTACTGGACAATATAAAGCTCCAATACAAGCAAAGTTTCTGCAATGACTTCTGAACCATTTGTAACGAGCTTTGATAGAGCAGAGGATGAAGTGAATGGGTAGAAGAGTCTTATAATCAACCCCTTTTGCAAAACAATTACAATTAGCATATCCGTGAAACTCTTGTACCATTGTTTCTTATGTACTTAGAATTATTTCACAGCCTCCCCAAGACCGTTGTAAAGTCATATATGAATCTAAAAAATAATAGTAATGGAAGTACAAATGAGTTCCCAGAATGGAAGATAACGCAGAGCAGGTAACATTGTTTAAATGTACAGTCAATACACAAGAAGATCGCCAGCCACTCAGCAACATTACAGAATTACAATCACCGTTCAAGTCATTTTTTCCTGCGTACTGCATCTCCCACGTGGAGGGATTTTGAGCAGCGTAAAAGACGTACCCAGAAAAAGGTGGCGTTTTTCAAAAACTGTCTGCTGAGAGACAAAATCCATGGGTACTTTTAACCCGCACACTTTGCATCAATTTTCAAAGCCAACGCACATCCCCATTTTTGCTCAGAAACTTGCTGCAAGTACAAAATACCCATGTACATTCGCACTTGATTGTTGAGCAGGTACTTTTTGAATGGAAAATAATGCATGAAGAGTTGAAAACTCAATCTTCAAGCATTATTTTTCTTCCATGACCTAAACATCCCCCGGGAACATCCCCTCTTAGTGTGGAACAATACAGGTACATTTAGCTACACTGATGGAAGGTGATTTTCAGACAGCCAGTTTACTTGGATAAAATACTTTTTACTTATGTAAATGATTTTCAAGATTGACCTCAAAATGCATGGCTAGAAATGGAATAACATATGTAATTAGTTTATGATGACGTATTTTTATATTGTATTTGTGTTTTTTTTTAGCAATATGTTGTTGCATGCAACGTGTTACTTATTGTCGTACATTGCTTCTTATTTTTATGTAAACTATTTATTTTATGTTCACTGCCTTGATGCATAATAATTTTTTTAAATTACATTTTTATTGGCATTTAAATCATATTACATGAGATACCACCAGGCAATGAGTTATAACAGAAATCCAGAAATAAAGGCAAATGTATAGGAAAAAAAATATATACAGTATATAGCTTTTTACCAGTACAAATTAAGAAAAAAATATGGGGGGAAAAATAAGCTAACAAAAACCATCATATTAGGACTCCAACCAACTCCCCAATAAGACAACTTAAAAGAAACAAACAGAGCAAGGATATTCATCCCTCCCTTCCTCCTCTTTATTGGTATCCCGCTTAATATCAGCCATATTATAACATCAACAACTATATTCTGACAAATCTGCAAAGACCCATACAAATACTTTTTAAACAATTCTTGCAAAGAAATCGTTCTAGTCTTGGGGAAATTCTGAAGCCATAGATTGTTCTCCAAGGCTTCCAATTTATTATGTAGAATCAAACTGTTCTTGATGTTGGCTGCCCCAGAATTTTAAGTGTAGTCACTTGATCCATTATAGAAGAAACATCATTTTCAGCCACCCCAAATCTTTGCTCAAACTCCGTCAGCTTGGATGAGGTACCTCTGGAAAACTCATACAGCTGAGTCACTATTCCTGCCTAGGAATTCTCTTCCAGATGTCTCTCCCTACCTCCAAATCTCAGGCTCTGCATGGCAGCACAATGTTTTTGTTACGCCCGAGCTCACCTCTTTCTTTGCTGCCTTGTCATCTCTTGACCGAATGGCGGTGTCCGCCAAGCACCACCGACCAGCCTGGCATTCCCGGGATGGTGTGGGCGCTGCCAACCGCCATCTTGTTTCAGGTATCACCTAGGCGCGCGCACGGGCCACCTTTTGTACATGTCATGGCGGGAACCTCGGGGGCGTCTCCTCCGGATGACGTCATCCATCTGTTGTACTTAAGCTGGCCGGCCCTTTAGTTTGACGAGTTAGCAAGGAGTTTCCTCGTTTCTGAATTCCGCTCCATCCTTGGACTTCCGGTTCCAGACTCTACACTTGGCGTGAGACACTCTGGGTACCCGCTTCTCGGGGGCCCTTCCTCGTCGTTGGCTTTTGCTCCTCAGAGGGCCTTCTTGCCTTGGACTTCCTTTTGTCCCGCTCCCCGGAACCTCTTCTGTGAGTACCTTACTACTACGGACTTCAACGATCCCAAGCCTCATTGTGGGATCCTCTTCGGTGTACCCCTTGTCACGGGCCACTACCACATCTTCCCAGTAGGAACCACTCCGGTATACCCTGCGCTGCAGGTCATTACCGCACCATCGCTACAGGACACTCTTCGGTGTTCCTGCAACTTGGACTACTCATTATCACCACTGAGACACCACTCCAGCGTACCCCGCTCCGCGGTCCGCTACTGGATCAGCACGTCTAAGGTATTCCTACACTACTGAGAGTATTCCTGGTGTACCCCGCTCTGCGGGCCGCTACCGGATCTTCACATCGGAGGTATCACCCTTGGGTATACCCCTCTGCTCAGAACTGTACTTTTACTGTACCTCCTGCTCCGCGGGCTGTGCCTTTCTTCTCTCTTAATAAAGACTCTATTCCACAGCTGTGTCTGATATCACTGAGACCGTGCCTACCGACAGTGAGGCTCACAGGGCTCCTCCCTGTGGGTGGAGACACCTCTCACCTCGGCCCAGGGTTCACATCCTTACAAGTAAGAACATGAGAGGTCTAGAATGGGTAGATGTGAATCGGTTATTTACTCTTTCGGATAATAGAAAGACTAGGGGGCACTCCATGAAGTTAGCATGGGGCACATTTAAAACTAATCGGAGAAAGTTCTTTTTTACTCAACGCACAATTAAACTCTGGAATTTGTTGCCAAAGGATGTGGTTAGTGCAGTTAGTATAGCTGTGTTTAAAAAAGGATTGGACAAGTTCTTGGAGGAGAAGTCCATTACCTGCTATTAAGTTGACTTAGAGAATAGCCACTGCCATTAGCAATGGTAATATGGAGATTAGACTTAGTTTTTGGGTACTTGCCAGGTTCTTATGGCCTGGATTGGCCACTGTTGGAAACAGGATGCTGGGTTTGATGGACCCTTGGTCTGACCCAGTATGGCATGTTCTTATGTTCTTATGATTTTATGGTCAATCAAGAATTAAATAAACTAAAGCTTTGAAAGGAACTCTGCACTCCTTTCTATCAAATAAAAAAAGATAAAGGTCTTCAGGCCTACTTTTATCTCTTGCACAACTCAGCATCTCGTCGTGTTTAGTGGAAAGCCTCCCTGAGGTACTGTATCTGCAGCAGACTGGGCTGTTGAGCCTGACATTTTTGTCTAACGATATTGTGACAGCATTGTGCCACTGGGACACGCCAAGCTTTGACAGAAACTTTTATTTTCCTTGTCTCACGCCTAAAATCTGACTTTGTATTCCTGAACAAGTAGTTTTAAAAGCTGCACAAAACAGCACAAGGACAAAGATTAAAAGTCATCTCTTATCTTTCAGAAAGCACTGGTTCCAAGGCTATTTTCACAGCTTCACAGGTCCAATAGAGATTGTTCTAATTTCCATACCAAATGCTAGCAAAGGAATTTTATTTTTACATGGGGGATTGATCAAATGATATCTATTTAAAGTCTCCTGGTTTGTTGCAAACATCTGAATCATTTACATGCAAAGTGTAACAGTAACAGCTCTGCAGAAGATCCTGATGATGATTGCCATGCTTAAAAAATATTGTTCCAACAGAGCAGGGATACTGCAAAACAGAGACCGCCATCGCTGCATTTCATTACTTTTAATTGCTATGTCAACAAGAGCAAAAAGTCTCAGAAAAATACATTAGCAATTTCATCTAAAAAAGGAGGGTAAAGCTCAAGCGGAAAGCAAGCAAAACAAAATAGACTAAAAGACAACAAAAGTGTCCTTTACTGGGGACAGTGGTGGTCATCCTGAGATGGAGATCCTCTTCAGGAAAGGCCCTTGAAACTGTGCATACCAAAGTAACATAGGAAAACGTGAAACAGAGAAAAAGACGGCAGATAAAGACCACAAGGCCATCGTGTCTGCCCATTCCTGATACATAGGATCCTTCATTTGCAATGTAGAGCAATTTTCACTCATAAATTCCTAGATTTTTCCAGCTGCAGATGCAGCATTTCAACAGCTTCCAGAAGCAAGTGCAGGCAGAAGAGCCTGCTGGTATTCAAGTCCTGCCCTCCCCTATGCAGCCAAAATATGACCTCAGACCTTCTCCCGACAGCAGCTTCGCTCTCTTACAGGAACCGAGAGGAGCCGCACAGGCTCAGTTCTGTGTGACCTCATCTCCGTGTGCCGGCTTCTTTTGCACATGGAGACGAGGTCACACAGAACTGAGCCTGTGCGGCTCTTCTTGGCTGCTGTAGGAGAGTGCTTTTGCTACTGGGAGAAGGATCAGGCCATTGGTTTACTGCTGGAAGAGAGCTGGCCAGAGGATGGGGGGCTGCAGTCATCCATCCAAACACAGACAAACAGCTGCTCCCCACCACAAGAACTTCTTGGCAGGCCACCCTGCCTCTCTGGTTCCACACAGCTCAGAAATGAAACGTAGGGCTGCAACTGCAGAGTATGGGAACATGAGCCATGCTGCCGAAAATTGAGGGAGGAGGAGCCTGGAGTCACCCCAGCCAGTAAGGATGAGTAATACTTAGGAGAAGGGAAGGTTTGTAAGTGGGAGCATTCTTCGAAGGAAGGAGGGGGTTTCAGGGGTGGGGGATGCTTGTTGGGAGAGGGGGAAGGAGATTTTTGGAAGGGAGACAATATAAAATGGGTGGATAGTGGGAGAAAAAGGAGAAATGCTGGGGAGAAGAGTAAAGGGATCAGGATCACTACAAGAATCATTGGAGGGAAGGTTATAGAGGTGGGCAGGGACGGACTGGGATAGTGGGAGGCTTCTGTCCACCAAAATATATTTCAAGATTCTAATGGCAAAATTATGAATGATTTTTTTTCCACTGATTTCCTCCCATTTTTGTTCTTTTCGTAGTAAATCCTGATAAATTCCCAGGAAAAATACAAACTGAAAATGAGGGTCCCTATTTATGCAATACTGCAGAGCTTAACAGATCTCAGGACAGGGTGGGATGGAGGCCGGCCGTTAGCCGCTGTTCCGGAGAAGCACATGCCAGCAGCCAGTTGGCTCACGCAAGCTGCTTCTGCTCCGATGGAGCAGTAAGTAAAAAAATTTAAAAAATTCTTATAGTTAGGGAAGGGGTAGGGATCGGGGTGGAGAGGGGAAAGAGAAGGAAGGTTAAGTTAAGCAGGGGAGTAGGGAAGTTCCTTCCCAGTCCACTCCTTAATTGGAGCGGACAGGGAGGGAACTGGAGGAGACCCGATTGCATTGTTCCGCATAATTTGATAAAATTCACCCCCTACACGTGCCACCCGTGCATATGTGCACTGTCAACGGATTTTATAACATGCAAGCGCATGTTATAAAATCAGCGCATCCATGTGCGCACACCGGGAACCATGCATATATGGACGCACACGTGCTTCTTCTAAAACCTACCCCTTTACCTATTTACAATTAAGTGTTTATGTGCACTATTAAGAAAAGAGATATTTTAATCTCCTAATAGTATTTAAACTGGAGTTTCTTTCAGATAGAAGAAACAGGAAAGGCTACTATTTTTTGTTCTCAAAGTTTTTCAAGCCATATATCTGTTATGCGTGCTGTCCGCGGCAGACCCGCAGCATAGCCTCCTCACCTCTCTACAGTGCCTCCAGTTCCTGATTCCTCCTCTCTGGCGGCGGCAGGCCGCCAGTTCCATTCTCGAGCCTCCCCTGGTGCCTCCAGCTCAGCTGCAGTCCCTGGCATTCCTGGTCCAGCCACCACGTCCATTGCTTCACGTCGGGCCTCTCCGCGAGGCACGTGGAGAGATGCCGCTACTTGGTGCCATGCCCCTCTCTAGGCATGCGCGCTCACATCACCAACGCTTATGTAGGGCCCATGGCGGGAACCAAGCCGCAGCCCCAGATGATGACGTCAGCAGAGCTTCAGTATTTAAGCGCAGGCTCCGCTCCATAGCTTTGCCTTTGCAACAGGTCTCCTCGCTGGTCGAGTACTTGTTGCCTCCTTAGAGATTTATCTCACTCCTGTGTTCCTGTTCCTCATTTGATCCTGTTTCCTGTCTCCTTGTTCCTACGTTCCTGCCTTGCACCTTACCTTGGATTGCCTACACGGACTTTGACTCTGCTTCGCCTGACTACGCCATTGACTTTCTCCAAGCCCGGACCTCTGCTTTGCCTGACCACGCCGTTGCCTCTCTCCAGACGCAGACCTCTGCATTGCCTGACTACGCCGTTGCCTCTCTCCAGACCCAGATCTCTGCATTTCCTGACTACGTTGTTGCCTCTCTCCAGACCCAGATCTCTGCATTGCCTGACTACGTTGTTGCCTCTCTCCAGACCCAGATCTCTGCATTGCCTGACTACGTCGTTGCCTCTCTCCAGATTCAGATCTCAGCATCGTTCGACTACATTTGACTATCTCTGTGATCAGACCTCAGCCTTGCTTGCCACTGCTTCCAGATTGCCGCCAGCCCTGACTCAAGCCTGTCCTTTGACGCCTCTTCAGCTTACTTCTTGGACTTGGTCAATTCAGGCTTCGGCCTGCTCTTGCTCAGGCGTCCCCTGTCTGCCTTTGTTTCTTTGGTGCCCGAGTCTCCAGGACACTACCTTGTCCAGTGTAAGACTGTACCATCTCTCTCCTGCTTTCTCTGGGCTGAACTCGATCTCCTCGTCGTCTACATACAGAGGCCCACCTAAGTCCAGCCTGCCCCGGCACCCAAAGGCTCAACCCGTGGGGAACGAGGGCTGGTATTGGGTGAAGCTCCAGCTGGCCTCTGTCCATCAGCCCACTCCGCCTGCCGATAGTGGGGACCCGTAGGTCCCTACTTATGGGTTGCGTCAACCCCACCTTGGCCCAAGGGTCCACCTCCGGTGCAACAATATCCAAGCACCTCTTATAAAGGCCTGGTAATAAAATGGCAAAAAGGGTTAGATATTCTGGTCATAGTAGATCTTTGGGCAGGAGTTATTGATGACTCAAGGAAATTACAGGGAACACAATTCTGAGGGAAACACAGTATACATTTTTTTTGTAGAACATTGGTATCTTAAGAGAGGGCATATAAACTAAATAGACAAATACAGATTTATGTGTAAAATGCAAGAATGTCATTGAGACTTTAATCTATCATGCTCAGAGATCCAGATTTTTTGGCATAAAATAACCAGTTTGCTTACTAAGACACTAGGTCAAATTATAAATTGCTTGGCAGAGGCTGTTCTATTTCATGTTTCTCATTACAAATAAAAAAATAAGGGAGGAAAGTTATTTGTAAGAAAAATAACTTTAATAGGAAAAAGGCAATATTGTTAGCATGGATGGAAACTTCACCGCCTTCTTTCTGAAATTGGAGGAACCCACTGCATAACATGATGCAAATGGAGAATCTAGCTAGCAAAACTATTCTAAAAAGAAAATCTTTTATGAATACTTGAGAAATATACATTCAAGTACTCCCTATAAGAGCTCAGTATAAGATCTTAAACTGTTAGCCAGGGGGTTCCAAGATAGGGTGGGTAGAAGACTTAAGAGGTTCATAATCTATGTAAAGAATTGAGGAAAAAATAGAAAACTAAACATACTTGGTATATTGTTGCTTGATGTACCTTAAAAACAAATGTATATTGGGCATGTTTTGATATATTTGGTCTATTAATAAAAAGTTTAAACATACAAATCCCACCAGTTTCACTGGGCTTGAGTTATCTGGCTAAGTTGTTACCCAGATAACTCAGAGGCACTCCTGTGGCATTCAGGATAGAATAAAATTATCCAATTAAATTGGTGAGATAATCCAGATATTTCCATATCCAAAAAGGATGATAGCAACAAATACAAGTAGTTGGATCGATATATAAAAGGACTTTATTAAATCTTGCCCGACTCTGGCCGAGTTTCGCTCAACGAGCTGCCTCAGGGGCTATTGACCATTTTTTAATTAGTTATTGTTTAGTTTTGAAGATTTATCTAGCAAGTTTTCTGTATGTACACACGGTCTCCCTTTTGCATGTTTCTGTTTAGTGTATGCCATGTGATATCTGCACACACATATGTACACTATAAAAATGACTGTATAGATATACACACATGAACAAATATTATACTTACAAGTTTGAAGTTACTTTTGTTTATGTTTATAAAATGGTACATCTGTTTTTATGTTTTTTATCATATTTATTTTTTATGATTTACTGTTATTTATATAATATTTCCATATTCCATTTTATTTGTTGTCTCAAATATATTCATATGTGTGTCTTTTATTTGTTTGCAATAGCCCCTGAGGCAGCTCGTTGAGCGAAACTCGGCCAGAGTCGGGCAAGATTTAATAAAGTCCTTTTATATATCGATCCAACTTTTTGTGTTTGTTGCTATCAGCCATCTTGGATCGACTACCTGTTTGTTTTCTTGGACCATATCCAAAAAGGAGGCATATGTCTCACTCACATTTCTCATGAAATGTAAATTAGTCACAGCTATTCAAATATCCAAAAATGGAATTAAACTCCTCCCATGATCCCCACCATTGCACAAACACATCATCAATATAACAGAGCCATGTAACCACTTTCAAGAAATATGGTGAATTATAAATAGACTGATCTTCAACTTGAGATGCATATAAACAACCAACATTGGGACTCATTGCGGCCCCTATCACTGTCCCATGTGTTTGCTGAAAAACCTCCCCCTTAACCGAAAAATAATTCTTAGTTAAAGCTACTATTGCAAGAGCTATCAGAAAAGGATTGGGAACTCACAAATCCTTTCTCTCTGCTGCAAAGTAGATCTAATAACCTCAATCACAGCCACTTGGGGAATATTCGAATATAAGAATATAAAGATTAATAACATCTACACTCTAATCTATGGCAAAGAATTTAAAGCTTCAATAAGAACATTCTTGAATCACAAAAGGTTGCAAAAAAACAAACAACAAATATCAATAACTGCTCAAGAACCGAACTGATACCAGAAAATATAGGTCTCCCAGGAAGTGATCTTAGTGACCTATGGATATTTGGCAGCATGTAGAATACTGGAATTTGAGAATTTTTTTGTATCAAAAAACTGCTTCTTTTGCAGTTATCCAATCAGAACCTAGAGCATCCGAAACCATCTCCGTGATCAAGTCAATCAATTGCAAAGTAGGATTATTGACAATTTAAAGTAATACTTCGCATGTAAAAGTTGACAATACATTTCACTTTCATACTCATCTCCATCCAAAAGAACAACATTCCTGCCTTTGTCCACTGGTTTAATCACAAGGCTAATGTCAGAAGACCATGAAACAACAGCTTGCCTTCTCTGCCCAAGAAAGATGGGAAAAAGAAAAACTCCATTGAATGTTGAAGTGACACAGATCCTGTTCAGCAAACTGTTTGAACAATAACAATAATGGGGCAGATTTTAAAACCTGCGCATGGGCGCAGATTTGTTCGCGCAACCTGGCGCAAACAAATCTACGCCCAATTTTATAACATGTGCACGCTGCCACGCACATGTTATAAAATCCAAGGTTGGCGTGTGCAAGGACGTGCACAATTGTGCAACTTGCGTGTGCTGAGCCGTGCAGGCTGCCTCCGTTCCCTCCGAGGCCGCTCTGAAATTGGAGCGGCCTCGGAGGGAACTTTTCTACAGCTCCCCCACACCTTCCCCTCCCTTCCCCTATCTAACCCAACCCCCAACTCTAACTAGATCCCCCCACTTTTATTTCAGAAGTTACGCCGGCCCAAGGCAGGCATAACTTGCGCTCGCCAACGCACCATCCCCTGGCACAGGCCGCTGTGCTGGAGGACTCAGGACCACCCCCGGACCGCCGTCACGCCCCCGCACCGCTCCCAGACCTGCCCCCTTCCCACCCCTTTTTCGAAGCCCCGGGACATACGCACGTCCCGGGGCTTATGCAAGATAGGCTCAGTGTGCACAGGGGCAGCTTGGGGCAGATTTTCAAAGGGATACTACGAAAAGAACAAAAATGGGAGGAAATCAGTGGAAAAAAATTATTCATAGGATGTGTCCTGGTGGCTGGAATGGGGCATCAGGATGGACTTCTCTCACAGCCCTGGCATGGCGAGCTTGGTGGCCATCCTGCTTGCAAAATGCCTACAGTCCAAAGTGCTGAGCATTTGATCCGTCATGCCAGGCCAGATGCCGCACCTGAAAGCTCGTCTTGGGGGTTGCATGTTGGAATTCCAAAACACGAATGCTCTCAACAGCGGGACAGAAAGGTCACCATTCTTTTGCCTTTTGTTGGCTTATATGTACACTCCAGATCCGAGGAGATAGCGTTGTGGGGTGACTAACCGCACTCTCGAGGCTCTTCACCAGGCCAATGGTTTGGAGTTGCACCCTGGACAGTGGCAAGTCCTGAGAGAAATGGTCAGCTGCTTCTCACTGGTTGATGTTTGGCCTGGGCAGCATACCACCTTCACCTACGTGAAGATAGGGGCGGGTTAGGTCTTCCGCTTTTAGATTGACCTGCTCTACTTCTCCAGCTCATTAATTCCATGAGCACTTTCTAGTGCCATTAAACTGGCACCCTTCTCAGACCACCGCGCAATGGCCTTGAAGGTGATACTCAATATTGCCGAGCTTCTTGCCACTCACTGGCACCCTCTTGCAGGAGGAGGTGCTCATGGCAGTGATTCAGGAGTTCTGGGTGAACTGGTGCCACAGTGAGTGTATTTCTTTCTGTCAGTCAGTCAGTGGAAGGACGTGGGAAAGATCCACCTCAAAGTGCTCTGTCAGGTTTACGCCAGGGGCATCAATGGGAGAGCCATTGCACAATCGTTGCATGAGCTGTCGAGGGAAGTGTTTGATTTTGAGGCCCACCTCCATTATATGTCAGGGATGAGCTTTGTAGACAGAGTATAAGGAGAAGCAGCACACCCTCCATGACCTCAAGGAGCAGCAAGGCCAAGGAGCCTATGTAAGATCAGTCATCCAGTTCCTGCGGGAAATGGTTTGCGACTTGAGGTTCTTCTACAGTTTGGAGAAGAGGAAGGAGAATAAGAATAAGATAGCCTGCCTGTTATCTGTGGATGGGAACCCCTGCACTTGCACCCTGAACCAGAGAAAATCAGGATGAATCCCCAGGACTTTTACTCAGCTCTCTTCTCTCCGGATTCCATTGACCTAGATGCTTGCTGGCTCCTGTGGGAAGGGCTTCTTGCCATCAGCAAGGACAGCAGAAAGAAACTAGACAAGCTACTGTTTCTGGCCTATACTTTGCCCTTTGCTGGTTCTAACCAAAGCCTTGGAGATCTGGAACTTGCCTGTTTCCTGCCATTCATGCATTGTTGACTCTCTTGCCTAAGGAGGAGACCTATGCAACATACGGAATTGGCACCCAGACTCGCTGTTGAATGGACTACAAAATCATAGTCAAGGCTCTATTGCTGAGGTTAGGGTCCATATTAGCAGAGGTGATCCACCCAGACCAGTCCTACATGGTGCCAGGTCGGCTGATTTTTGACATTTTTTGGGGACCTAATTCGTTTGGCAAGTTGCATGACTCTGTTGGTGTTTTGTTGTTAGACCATGAGAAGGCCTTTGACAGGGTGGATCACAAGTAGCTGATGGGAACCTTGCAAGTGTTTGGATTTGGTCTCCATATTTTGGGTCTTCTCTGCTTCCTTTACTCCCAAGCAGAGTGCCTGCTCAAGATGGCCACATTTTTGGCATTTGAGCAAAGGGTGTCTTCTGTCAGGGCAACTATACACACTGGCCATCAAGCAGTTTCTGTGCATGATGTGCAGGTGGCTTGCTGGTTTAGTGTTGTAAAACCCCTGCTTGTGGGTTGCCCTTTCCACATATGTGGATGACATGCTTCTTGTACCTCAAGTCCAAGCAGATCTGGAGCAAATAAGGGCCTGCCAACAAGTCTAACTGCACTGCTTACTTGTAAGAATCAACTGGGCTAAGCGTTTAGGCTTTTTGATAGGGTTACAGCGGATGGTCATGCTCCCCAACCAATTTACTAATTTTTCCTGGGGCAGAAAGACCCAAAAATACCAAACAGTGCACTGGGCCATTGTGGAGACTATGACCCCCACCAACTGGGCAGAGCTGGAGAAAGTGGCAACATGCTTACGGTCATGGTCTGGGCTGCTGAACCTGGTGACCTACTGGGGATGGGTCTTAGTGGTGAAATCAGTTGGTGTCCAGCATACTGGCACTGGCTGATTACTCTGAGTCTCCCTGACCCCATCTCGGAGACCCAGAGGAAGCTGCTAGACTTCTTCTGCACTGAAAAGGAGCACTGGGTCTCTGGCATGGGTCCTGAGCCTCCTGCTGGGAGACAGCAGACAGGCGGTAGTATAGAGGACTCCCCTTCTGCCTGCAGACATGCTTGAATGCATATCTCCCCTCCCCAAAGGCACACACACACTGGCCATCTTTTTCTTCTGCCAAGCATGAGGACTGAGGTTCAACTAGCAGATTTTCTTAACATCCAAGACTATAAGTGAGTGGCCTCTTGAGACTGCCAGCATTCTTTCAAAAACTTTTTATGCCCTGGGGCTTATGTAAGTGAATGCCTGATGTTGGGATTCTCATAGGGCTACCCAAGAGCTCCTTGACAAGATTAGCTGCTTTTGCTTGAAATATGTATCTCAGCAATACAAAAAAACAATACACACCTGTCTGTCCTGCTGTCACAGGACCACCCAGAAGAACTGAGAATCTTAGCGCTTCCTTTTGGCTGATAAGACATAAGAAAATGCCATACTGGGTCAGACCAAGGGTCCATCAAGCCCAGCATCCTGTTTACAACAGTGGCCAATCCAGGTCACAAGAACCTGGCAAGTACCCAAAAACTAAGTCTATTCCATGTTACCATTGCTAATGGCAGTGGCTATTCTCTAAGGGGTAGATTTTATAAATTTAGGCGCACGCGTACCTCTGTTCGCGCACCAGGCACGAACAAAAGTACGCTGGATTTTATAAGATTTGTTTTGGGGGGGATCCCTATCTCAGAAGGGCACTCACACATATTCTTTTCCCCTTTAGAAATAGGAGAGTGGGGCTGCCTTTGGCAGTCTCTACTCCCCCAGGGTCTAAGCTTAAATAGATTTTAATCAGTGTGGTTAAAAGAGAGCAAGCTTTGCTTATAGACAGACGGAGAAAAAAAAAACCAGCAGATGGGGAGTCAGGAAAGAAGGCACACTTGGACCCATAAGCAGACACCACAGTCTGTGGAGTAGGGACTGTGAATCTGCAACAAGGTATAGTTGGGAAAGTAGATTATATGAGTTCCTGAGCAATTGGATTAGTTTACAGCAAAGTGCCAACTATCTTACTGGGGCAATACTGGAATCTCAGAGGAGAAGTTGAAACCTACAAGTGGGAAATGCACATTGATGACTGAAATAAAGCAGCTTTTACTGCAAGTGCCTGTCTTTGACAGTAGGTTGTGCAAGGCCAAGGGGGTAACCTGTGACATAAGGTGGTAGCAGTGGAATGTGCACGGACATCCCGATCCAGAAAGAGTGGAAAAAAACTTTGGACAGCCCAGACAGTGAGAAACAGTAAATCAGCATGTACAAGTGCAAGAGCCTGGAGGGAATGATCAGACCAGGCAGTGCACTGAAAGAGGCATGGGGAAAAGACAGGAGCGGCCTAGATGGAGTGAGCTGTGAAGAGCTCAGAGGCCCATTTTCTGTACACTCTGGGGACAGGTGCAGCCCTAAAACACAGTAATGTGTCTGGTCTTACTGTTGGTAAGAGTAGGCAAGGAGAGCAAGGCCTTGAGATGTTTTTCTTGCCGTTGCTAAAGATTTTCTCTCCTCTTATTCTCTTTCCCTTACTGGGAGTGTTTTGATTTTTTTTCTTGGGGACTGCTGAAGAGCTGGTGTCACCAGGCTGCTCTTGAGATATAGGTTTCAGTCTCTTAGGAATAAAATGGGGGGAGGCTGGACCCAGAAAAAGCACCTGGGGAATCACAACTATAGTGCATTAAAGAAAGATATACATGAAATGATGTTTGTGCAGAGCAGCTCTCTGGCTGCCAGGACGTTTTACAAGGCAGTTTACACTTGGATTCTGTTTTCCTTCCTCCTAGGCTGCTGGACTGGAAAGAAGGTTGGGGAGAGAGTGATGCAGACTGTGAAGCAAGCTGATCGAGGATGGGTGGCTGTGCCAAAATCCAGGAGCCAGAACCATGTGGTACAGCCTACATTGGGGTGCCAAGGAAAGAAGCTTCCAGAGCAGAGAGAGCTGATGAAAATGAACAGTAGTTTTCTAAAAGGGGACTATTATGGTGAATTCAGGAGAATGAATTGGGGGAGGGGCCTCTTTAATACACTTATTCCAGGGGCATGGGAAACCTTGTTTAAAAAGTTTAACATAGAATGTCTGTGATAAGAAAAGGTATGAGATACCAGTTTGGGATGGAAAAGGGTGTGGGATATCTGTGATGAGAAAAGTTATGGGCTACTGATAAAGGGATATTGCCTGCACAAAAAAAAGGTATAAATGCAGGGAAAGGGTGTGTACTGCGGGAGTAGCATATGAGGGCACATTCACTGCAGGTTTAAAAACAGATAATGGGAATAGAGCTTTAAAGGGAGTGAAAAAGGGATGACCGCCAGAAGGAATCACAGACCCCAAGGCTCTGGAGGTAGAGTCAGGGCTGCACAGGAAAAGTTAGGTGTGGTAGGGCAAAGCATGAACAGTGAACCCAGATATTCAATGGGTGAACAAACAGGTCATGCCACAAAAGCCTGTCCTTTTGCAAAGGCTGAGGGTGTTCAGAGAATACTGATGCAGGTTGTTTTACTTGTGGTCAGAGTGGCCATGTTGGAGAGCAGTCTTTATGAGGAAGAGATACATAGGAGGAAATATAAGGCCAGTATTGCAGAGCCTGAGGCTTGTATGATCAGTGTTATAAGTCCTAGATCGGGGTGCCCAACACCGGTCCTCCAGAGCCACAAACGGGCCAGGTTTTCAGGATATCCACAATGAATATGCATGAGATACAGTTGCATAAAGTGAAAGCAGTGCATGCAAATCTCTCATATGCATATTCATTGTGGATATCCTGAAAACCAAGCCTATTTGTGGCTTTTGAAGACCAGGGTTGGCCACCCCTGCCCTAGACATACCCTTGGGGAAAATGGAAAAGGAGATAAAATTTAAGAGATGATCCCTACTGTCTGATTTGTGGTGAGAAGGGCCATAAGATAGGGCTTTGTCCAGTATCGGGCGTATGCCACCTGACTTTTTTGGTATTAGAAAATACCGGGAATAAAACCCTTGCCCCTGCTGGGAGAGAGGCACTGGTTCTATTGCTCGGGATTTGAGGAGGGATGAAACCTCCTGTTTGAGCAAGGGAGAATGGTCGGGCGTCCCCCATGTCAGCCGAGGTGAACAGTCAGGAAATTTAGGTGGTAACCCTGAGTGACCACTGCACGTACCCACTGGTGTGTGGTGACTGTATGCCAAATGCTGTTGAAGTGGCAGAGCCGACCGCCGACCGGTATGGATGGAAGAAGAGGTTGGCTCACACTCTCTAGGAAGGAGTCAAAATCCTGACACTGGTGCAGGCTGAGAAGCTGGCTGAGACTTTTGAGGCCGAGTCTGCCTGGATTGACCTTTTTGGTAAGGTCTAGAAGGGCGTCTTCTAGAAGCCAGAGGATAAAATTTCCTTGGCTTGTAGGCCGGCCGCTTAGAGTCACGCCTGAAAGTTCTCTTAGGGGCGGAAGGAAACTCAGACGGCACAGAAGAAAGCTGGTGAAGCGTTTAATGGTGTCCTTCAACTGTGCCACGGACTCTCGGATCTTTTCCCCGAAGAGATTATCACCCACACAGGGTAGATCTGCTAACCTGTCTTGGACTTCTGGTCTTAAGTCCGAGGATTTGAGCCAGGCCCATCTTGCACTAATCCCCGCTGCAGACACTCTAGAAGCAGTGTCAAAGATATCATAGGCAGTGCGGACCTCGTGCTTTCCAGCATCCAGACCTTTTTGAGCCAGAGTACAACGTTGAGCCTGGAGTTGCTCTGGTAAAGAATCAGAGAAATCCTGGATCCTCTTAAAAAGGTCTCTGTTATACTGGGTCATGTATAACTGGTAAGAGGCAATGCGAGATATGAGCATTGAGCCATGGAAGACACGTCTGCCAAAGCATCCAGGGATTTTTGTTCCTTTCCTGGAGGTATGGAGGAATGAGGTTTTGAATGTCGTGCCTTCTTCTGGGCTGATTCAACAACAGAGTGATGATCCAACTGTGACTTTTGGAACTCAGGAGCTGACTAAACAAGATAGGTGGCATCTGTCTTGTGGTTGACAGGTGGCACCGAACATGGGTGCTCCCAGTTTCTCTTCAGGAGATCGCGGAGGATTTCATGAATAGGTATAGATATGATTTCCTTAGGAGCATCTAGAAATTGGAGTACTTCCAGCATCTTTTGCCTAGAGTCCTCTTCTGTCTGAAGTTGAAAGGGAATGGTTTCAGACCTTTCCTTGATGAAATTAATAAAAGGCAGATCTTCTGGTGGAGAACGTCGTCTTTCATCTGGGGGGGGGAGGGCTCTGATGGTAGATCATCTGTATCTTGGGATGAATCATTGGTCCAAGGATCATAGGGCTGATCTCCAGCACCTAGTGGGTTGTCAGCGGGGAGAAAAGGTGCTAATCCTGAAGGACCAGGCCCAGACATCGGTGGCATCGGAGGTAGCACCGACGGCATCGACGGAGGCACCGAGGGGACCAGTGACATCGATGGACGAGTCAGTGGTAAAATCCCAGATGGTGGAATGGGTATTTGCGTTTCCTCATCATCTGATGATAATAGAATCGGAGTGGAAGGCATCGGAGCTACCGGTGCTCTTGGTTCCATCGGTGGAAGGGCACCGATCAATGTATCCAATCTACCCAGTAGCGGTGCGAGCATCGATGGAGGATGGAAGTCCTGAAGTGCTTTACCTATGGCCTCTTGGATCATCCGATTCAATTCCTCGTGGAAGCCTGGGGCGTGGAACCCCGGCACCGGAGTAGGAGGCAGCACTGGCATAGCCGGAAGGTCCACTGGTGAAGGTGGAATCGTGGATCCCGGCACCATTGAAGGTGGGGAATGCCTCGGTGACCCGGTCACAGAAGAGGATGGGGCCTTTTCTGGATGGAGCTTCTTTGTCAGAGGCTCTGTTGACGTCGATGACTTGCCTGGATCGGCGGACTGAGTCTTGCATTGACGGTGTTGACGTTTTTCACGATGATCTCCTCTGTCCTTTTCTTGAGGAGGCAAGGAGGGAATCGACACCTTTGGAATCGTCGATGCCGGTCAGGCAGCAGCAGTGTCCCGGTGCTGGCAAGAGGTCGATGGCACCGGCTCAGACGAAGCTATCGATGGAGTTGGGGTTTTTGACTGAAAGAGAAACTCCATTTTCTCTAAACGAGCCTTACAGCCCTTTGGTGTCATTTGGGCACATTTGGTGCAAGTTAGGACATCATGGTTGGACCCCAAACACATAACACGGACCCCATGTGGATCAGTTATGGACATTGTTTGAATACAGGCAGGGCACCGAAGAAAACCCGACGCCATGACTCAGACAAAAATTTAGCTGTGGTGTGGTCGATGGCCGGTAGGCCCCGAAGGGATAACTCGATGGGAATCGACTGCAACAAATGTAAAACCTTACCTTTCGAATGCAGAGTATGGATATCGATAGGGGGACCCCTATGGGGTAGAATTCTTTTTGAAAAATTTGAAAGAAGTTACGTGAGGAAAATTCCTGTCAGGAATCTCAAGAGAGCTCCTTAACCCACGTGGCTACTGCTGTGCGGAAAAAAGAAGACTGAAGGGGGACCCCTGCTGGACGCAGGGTTGGTGCATTGCTGGGCATGCCGGTTGGTGCCAGTCAAACAAAAGTGTTCTGTGATTGTGCTCCATCTTAAGTGATGTCAACCATATGTGAGGACTACCATTTCTGCTTGTCCTGTGAGAACAACGGAATCCATTAAATCGGTTATTGGAAGATTTTCTTAACCACAGGACAATCACTGAAGGAGGAGTTCAACTCCAGAGCAAGTTACAGGAAGCCCACCAGAGGCATCTCGACTGAGGTGAAGTGGGAAGAGGTGGAGCAAGAGGTTTTGTGGATGAAGCTTGTGCTGGGCCAGGAGGTAGAGGGGTGTGCAAACCAGATTTGGAAGTGGGAGGAGGAAATCATACTTCAGAAGTACCAAAATTATGAAGAAGAAATTGTTGGAAACTCATGCTGAAAAATGTGCCTCTAAGATGACCAAGAAAGAAGAGGAGCTGGCAAGTCAGGATTGCTAGTGGAGATGAGGAAAGCATACAAAAGAAAATGGCGCCAGCGCTACCTTTGACCGTTGCCCATATGACATAGTGAGGGCAAAGGTAGCGCTGGCGCCATTTTGAAGATTGGCAATACGGCCCGCGTGCAGGAGGTTGCTCCCGGACCCCCGCTGGACTTTTGGCAAGTCTTGTGGGGGTCAGGAGGCCCCCCTAAGCTGGCCAAAAGTCCCTGGGGGTCCAGCGGGGGTCCGGGGGCGATCTCCTGCACGCGTGACGTCGGGAGCCAGGAACCAAAATGGCGCCGGCGCTACCTTTGCCCTGTCACATGATAAGGACAAAGGGCCACTGGCGCCATTTCTCTTAACGCAGCCATGGCCAGAGAGCTGGAGATCGCGCCGGGACCCCCCCCCCCACTGGACCCCAGGTAATTTAAAACATTTTGGGGGGGTTCGGGAGGGTGGGGGATTTGTTTTAAAGGTTCGGGGTGGGTTTTAGGGTTTTTTTGGTGTGCCGGTTTTCCCGCGCCCTATTTAACGATACAATACAAATGCCCCTGACGATAAATCGGGGGCATTTGTATTGTATCGTGCACTCTAACGATTTTGGATGATTTTAAAATTATCTGACGATAATTTTAATCGTTCAAAAACGATTCACATCCCTAATGGCAAGACCCTGAGGGTCGTTATGTCATAGTCCAGGGATTGTGTAATCAGCAAAGAGTGGCACTATGTAATGTATATGCACCTAATGTGTATCAGCATGCGTTTTTTACCCGTCTTTTGGGGATCCTTGGTGAACTTTCTGATTGTGCGCTTCTGGTAGGTGGGGATTTTAATATGGTAATCAACAAGCTGGAAGATTGCAAGCCACCTAAACCTGCAGTACCTAGTGACACCCATAAAGGCCCTAATTTTCTGTGCAACGAATTGCGTTTGCTGGATATTTGGAGGGCGTTGCACCCTGGAGAGCAGGACTACACGTTTTTCTCTCATCCTCATGGGTCTTACTCCCGTTTGGACTATTTTTTGATATCAGAATTCCTGTTCCCCAGGGTGACAGCTGCTACCATAGGTACCTTTGCCTTATTAGATCATGCGCCAATCTCCGTTACAGTAACATTTGGCCATAATCCTAAACCCCCGATTTCTTGGCGCATGTCTCCGGGATTATTTTTGGATAAGGAGTTCTCTCGCTTCCTTACCGACCATTGGGGGGAATATATACTTATGAATAATACTACTGATGTTGCACCCCGGGTTCTATGGGAGGCTGGAAAGGTAGTTATGCGGGGACACATTATAGCTTATGTTGCTACCCAGAATAAGAAGCGTAACGCAGTGATTCTTAAACTAACTGGGGAATTGAAACAAGCGCAATTCCGGCATATGAATACAATGTCGGAGTCTAGCAAACGTGAAGTAAACGAACTGAGGGAAAGTCTGCAAGCGCTCCTGTTTCAGTGAGCATCCAAGTCTATGAGATATTACAAATATCAACTGTACCGATTTGGTAACCAACCCAGTAAATTGTCTGGTCAGAGCGCGTGGCCCCAAATCTCTTATTACTAGTATTAAGGATAGCACTGGGACCAGTCAGACAGCTTCAGCAGTTATTGCAGATCGTTTCCTGGAATACTATAGTGGGCTTTATGGGAAAAAGACTAGCCACCTCCCCTGCAGAGAGTCTTTCTTTTCTGATCTTCCTTGGCCACAACTTACTGAGGCGCAGCTCCTCATGTTAAATCTGCCTATAACTGATTCAGAAATTCATGCCATTATACATGGCCTTAAGTTGGGAAAGGCGGCTGGCCCAGACGGCCTTGGGCCAGAATTCTATAAGATTCTGAAATTCCCCATTTTACCTGTGCTGCAGCCATACTATAATAGTTTAGTTCAGGGGACCCTGGTTACACCTACGGAAAATCAATCCACTATCGTGTTACTCCCCAAACCTGGGAAGGACTTACAGGAAGTGGGCTCATATAGGCCTATCTCTCTTATAAATGGGGACTTAAAAATATTGGCAGCAGTGCTGGCAGCTAGATTGAGTCTCTTTTTGCCCTCCGTGATCCATGGCGACCAAACAGGCTTTATTAAGGGGCGCCAAGGCGTTAAAAATGTGAGACGTTTGATTGGCCTTTTAAATTTTCACCCTAAGGCGGAGGCCCTGGTGCTGAGCTTGGATGCAGAGAAGGCCTTTGACTCCCTTTCGTGGGACTATTTGTTTTGGGCTCTGCAAGCGTATGGCATATCAGGCTCCTTTTTATCTTGGCTGAGTGCCCTGTATGCTAGTCCTAGTGCCCGGTTACTTATCAATAGTACTCTTTCGGAATCTTTCCCTATTTTAAGTGGGGTACGCCAGGGATGCCCTCTGTCTCCTCTCTTATTTGTTTTAGCCTTGGAACCCCTGGCTATTAAGCTGCGCTTAGAGGATGGGTTTCGCGGCCTCTGCGTTGGCCGTCAACAGATGAAATTAGCAATGTTCGCTGATGATATCTTGCTGTTTGTGGGGCAACCTGGGACTAGCATACCTGTCATTATTCAATGTTTTACGGTTTTTCAAGCTATTTTGGGCCTGACCATTAATTTTTCTAAATCAGAGGCGCTTGCTCTTGGTCCAGGAGTGCAACAACAGTGGCCGGAAGGGTTCCTGTTCAAGTGGGCTCCGAATAAAATGAAATATCTGGGGGTTTGGATCCCCCGAGACCACCTGGACCTCTATGCACTGAATATAAAAACCACACTGATAGAATTGGATGCTCAACTTAAGGCTTGGCGCTCATTACCCCTCTCCCTTTTTGGTAGAAGCGCTCTTCTTAAGATGGTCTTCATGCCTAAGCTACTTTATAAATTGCATATGTTGCCCTGTTGGCTTACTAGCAGAGATGTAAAGTGGTTGCAGTCTTCCTTTCGAAAATTTCTTTGGGTGGGGAAAAAAGCGAGGTTACGATATCAGGTGTTGATGTCTCAGCAGGGGGAGGGGGGCCTTGGCCTGCCGGATGTTAGGTTATACAATGTGGCATGCCAACTCCGATATGTGGGGGAATGGATCCTTGATGAATATGCATATTGTGAGGATGGACTGGTTATTAGCATGGTTGCACCTTGGTCTCCTCTGTACCTGATCCAGGCTAGTCCTGGGGCTTACCGGACCTTACATATCCCTCGCAGTTTGGTGCAATCTTGTCGCCAGGCTTGGCGCTGGATACGGTCCCGTGGAGGCCTGGCTGGTCTCTCATCTCTTTTTATGCCATTAATGGGTAACTTGGACTTTTCTCCAGGTTGAGCCAACTAATTTCTTTTTGATGCCTGGCTACAGAAAGGTTTAGCGTTCATTTTTCATTTTTATGTTACTGACTCACCGGTAGTGTGGGACTTTACATCTTTGGTCCGAGACTATAATTTACCCGCTAAAATCTTTTATGCATATTTGCAGACCCGTCATTATCTCCAGTCATATCATTGGACTGCGGAGACCTATATTCGGGAGTCAGCTTTTGCACAGCGCTTTTTTGATGGGGCTCTAAAGTGTAATTCCATCAAAGGTTGGTGTGAATTTGGCAGAACGTATCGCTCAGTGCCACATGTGGCCTCTTTAGCTCGATACTGGACTGAGGCGTGGACTATGTATATTTCTACTTCATAGTTGCTTTCATGTTTTAAATTTATGCCCAAAAGCCTACCAGATCTTTCCCTTCAAGAGTTGCAATTTAAGATTTTGCACCATATTTTTTGTGACGATGTTCGCCACTGTCGGATGGGACGGTTATCCTCCCCTAAATGTATTAAATGTCATCAAGTGACAGGTTGGCACACAGGTTGTTTTTGTGCCCAGTACTGAGACCATTTTGGATGCAGGTGATTGCAGTAGTTGCTCAATGTACTGGCTCCTCTATTGGCTGGACGGGCAAGCTGCTTCTTTCTGGTTTAAGAGGAGCCCTTAAGGTGTCCTTGGATAAATATGGCCATACTGCAGTATTACTGGCATGCTGCACTATTTTAGCTGATTGGATAACACCAGACACGCCGCCCAACCTGCGGGCCTGGTTTGGGCGGCTGGCATTTTCAATGCAAATGGAATGGCTGGTTGCCTTGAGCAGTGAGAGGGAAAGGGATTTGATATACCAGTCTTGTTGGTCAACCTGCTATGGCCTATTACCGTTGGATCTTCAATCTACTTTAACTGCAGCTGGATATCATTCCTCTTGGAAGTGACTGGAATTCTATGCCGACTGGTTTGTTATTGTGACCTGAAGCTGGATCTGTGATTACTGTCTACTACAGTGGGGACTGCACTTTGAAAGGACAGTCGATGTCTCTTTGCTGTAAATGTCGAGCAATACTAGTCATGGAAGGGGCTGTCCCCCAGGGCAGGGGGGGGGAGGGGGCTGTGTGTAGTGTGTGGACTGTGTATGGTTGTCTGAGTTGTGACTGGGTGGTGGGCTATGATTGGAGTTTTCTTTGTTTCTCTTGGTCCGGTGGAACTCAAAAGGAGGGTACACGGGGTGTTGTTCCAGTTGACCTTGTTATGTTGGGAAATTGTTTTAGCAATGTATACAGCTGTTAATATCTGATTAGTAATGTAATGTGCTCCTTTTTCCCACAGTTCGGTTCTTGAATGTACCTGTGTTGCTCTTTAATAAAAATGATTTTGACAAAAAAAAAAAGAAATGAAAAGTTCTGTTCGAAGGGCTGTAAAGGAAATTGCAAGAAAATAAAAAAGCAATGAGGCAGCAGCAAGACACAAGATCAAAATTTGAAAAAATGTAAGAGACTGGGAGGAGATCATGCAGTAGCTTGGACACAATTAAATAAATAAAAACCTGAGGGGCTCACGAGACAGCACGTGCATGCAGGATCTCCTGTGCATGTTCATAGTTTTACTGAGCTGTGAGACCTGGGTGTCTGTGTTGGCATCATCAGAATTGTTATCCATGTATAATGGCTAATTCGTGATTGCTCATCGATGGAGAAGAGTGAATTTTCTAATCTGATAGTTTAGTTTCTCGGAATTCTCTCATATTATCACAGAAACTTTACCTGTTCTGGTTTGTTACATGATTTGCACATGTTCCTGATGAGAGTTTATTAATCTCTTCTGGAATGAGCTGCTGATTTTGAAAATGACAAACATGTTATTGAGCCTAAGTGCTAAAAGTAAAATACTGTTCAGCTTACATATTATTCTACATTCTATGTGCATGTAGCTTGTAGAAAGGGCTCTCTCTTTTCTAACAGTTAATTTCATCCCAAGTTGGCCAGTATATTAGTTTTGGAAGAAATCTCACCCAAAGCTTCAGGTGCTGGTGATGTATTGTTGTCACTTCCTGCAAGTAAGGAAAGCATATCCATCTGCCTGACATAATGGAAGAACACAGCTAAAGTGAACAGGTTACTTCCAGATTGTATTCCTGCCTCAAGAAAAGGTAGTCCCAAGCATTATTGCTAGTGGGAGTGAATCTGCTGGCTGATTTATTATGTGCCATTGGATAAGCTTAAAATGAAAATGAAGTTATGCTTGTGGTTTTACACTAGAGGAACTTACTCCAATGTCTTGCTTATGGTGAAGTAGTGGGTGCTATTGGGGGAAAGGGTAGAAAACTCCCAGTCATGCCAGGTAATCTTATAGCATCAGGATCATGTCTCCCTCTTTATACTCAGCATGCAAAGCTGGTGCAAGCTTGGGTTAGAACTGGAAGATAATAAGTTAAACAATTCAAAGTTTGTTTTGCTTTACAATAAATTCCGAGATATGTCTCTCGTTGTGAGGATAATTTTCAAACTCTGCATTCGGCCATTTTTATCTGCTAACTTTGCAGAAATGTTCACAGAAGGTACACACATGCACTTTTACTTTGAAATTTGCTGCCGAAACAAAGTATCTGCTGCTGACTCTTGAATCTGTTTTTTTGTACAGGTAGATTTTTCATGAACCCCCCCCCCCCCCCGAAAAAACCCCCAAACCCAAACAAACCCCAATGCAATCAACGCGTGTTATTTCTCTCCCTTCCCCACCTACACAAGCTCTTGGGATTGCCTTCTCTAAATGAAACAAATGTAATTTTAGCTTCACTAAGGGAGGGAAATTTTCAGACAGCCAAATTATGCACAGAAATCACTATTTTCCTGCGCAAGGGGCTTTGGAAATTGCGCTCTGTATAACAGTCATATTGTGCAATCTCATGTCATGACACCAAAACTGCATAATCTAACTATACAGAAACTGGGGACATTAGGGAGTGTTTTCGGGATTGTAATATATGCCATTTGTTTGATTTTTTTTTTACATAATTTATGAATATTTTTGTAATTATGAATTTTTATATATTATTTATTTACGTAATTGATATTGTTTTCATTATTGCTGTGAGCCACCTTGGGTCCATCTTTTGAAAAAAGACAGGGTACAAATACAACAATACAAATCTGCTATTATATAAAAACTACTCTGTTAAGTAGCTAAACCATAAAATGCTTGTACAGCACCAGCTCAAATACAGAATGTAACTTATAGCATTTGGTTTCAGAGAAACAGATGAATTGAGAAGTCCATATCTACATGAGCAAGAACAATGTACATTTATTTCATCTGCATTAAGAATTAGTAAGCACAAATTAAATATGTTGACTGTAATAAATTCAGTCATACAAGTGCAAGACTCTGGCTAGAATGAATTTCCATGGCAAATGTATAAAACCCCCCAGTAAATCAGATAAGGAGGAGCATGTCCATTTAACTTTTATTAAGTATACAGAAGTTTCTGTAGAAATCAAATATGAGAATGAAGATATGGCCAAACATAAAATCTATCAAATTCATTGAAAATGTTGCCGTCTTAAATAGTAGTTGTAAGAATGACCAATATATATTCTTTGTTACAACCGCCCTCACTCTACAGGTAAAAAAAAATAATACACATTCAGTAAACATTCTTTCCTAAGGTAGCTTCCCTTATATATCAGTGATTTATCCATTTCTTGTATACATAAATTTTTAAACATACCAATCAGTGGTTCTCACAATTAAAAAATAAAAGCACAAAAAAGTTTACACTCTTGTACAGGTAAATAAAAGATCTTGAATTAAACTGTATATCCTTAAGGGCATAGTATAGTTTCAATTTCATTACCTATTACATAATTAGCTTCTTACATACAAATATTGACATATTTGGCTTGTGCTTCAAAGCCTGTGTGTCTATAAAGTCCATGTCAATGCAGCTCATAATTTGAAGTCACTAGGGTTGTCTTTACTGCTGCTAGGTGTGACTTGCTCGTGCAATATAGTCTCCTCAGAACTCACTGCTGCAATGCACTTTTCTGTTGCGTCTTCAGTATCTGGATCTAAACCTTCAGGGCACTGGAGTTTCAACAGTTCTTCCCGAAGCTGAGCAGTGTGCCGCTGTAAGAAACCAGAACAAGGTTGTAAGTGCATGACAAGATCCACATATACCACCCACTTGTACAAGACTATCCCTATCCAAATATCTAAAATAGGTTTAATTAAAAAAAAAAAAAAAAAAGTTAGCACCTGTATTCCTTTAGCATAGGGGTGGGCAACTCCAATCCTCAAGGGCCAGTAACTGGTTATTAGGATAGCCCTAATTTATTTTTTTATTTTATTTAACAGCTTTTATATACCGACGAATGTTGGGAACATCTCGTCGGTTTACAAGGAACAAAATTAGCAAAAGGCTTTACAGGGAACACAGAACTGAAGGGGAATATAATCTTAGGAAAATTAAATCTTAGTAAACAATAGAACTAAATGAAATTTAAGGGGGGCATGGGAGAGGGAGGGGCAGGGGGAGAAGACAGGCGGGGGGGGGAGGAGAGGTGAGGGGAGGGGGAGGAAGAATGGAACAAGGGATAGGGAGACATGTTTGATTATATTTATCATCACATACTTAAAAGGAGGAACTAAGAACATGTTAAATACAAATAATATACAGAATATGTACAGATGTTAGCTCGCATGAATAAGCATGAGATAAATTTGCATGCTAATTGCCTTAATTATTTGCAAATCGATTTTAAGCATATTTATTAGGAATATCCCGATAATCCAGTCAGTTGATGTCCCAACCCTGCCTAAGGTAAAAGAGTGATATAGCTCCACTGTGTATATTCAATAAAAAAAACCCTGTGCGTATGTACTGGTTCATTAACATGACTACAGTATAGAAAAATGACCACAGAGTACAAAGACATAATCATGCTGACCTTGGGATTATTAATTTTTGTTATCATTGTATTTGAATAGTGCATCCCGTCTGAAACCAACACTGTTGGATCAATTTTTTAGACCATAGATCCAACTTGGGTGTTTCCCTGCTATACTGATTAACACGGGGTCTCTTACTACTGAACAGTGGCTGACACCTTGCACTTATGCTCTGACTGCACATAAACCTGTAATGTAATCCATGTGCCTTTAACTAATATTTTCCAATTAATTTAAGCTAAGTAAGAATAAGCTCCTAATTTAGCCTTCATAATTAGGTGATGAGCTTTAAGATACTGTTTTTTTTGTTTTTTTTTTGGTATTTAAAGCTTTTATTGACAAATTTGCAAATATGATACAACATGTAGATCAGATAAAGTTATTGTCAACATTTTCCATTTTTCAGTTCAAACCCTCCCTTTTCCCCCACCCCCCTACCAAGCAGGCTTCAATGTTTCATAAAATGGCATGTACGTCGTAAATAACAACGTCAATTGTCCACAAAATATATAGAAGACTTAAAAGTGATAAGGCATTAGCAAGAGAAAGATTACTATGGAAATACAATACATAATTTACAGTACATACAATGGTAGCCATCAGTAAGTAGCAAAGCTAGGAATAACAAATTAAGCGCATTCATAAAAGTGCGACATGAGGGTAACAGCTGGTACAGACTGTAAAGGGACTCATTAATAGTTGACCTTAAGATTTAATATGAAGTTGGCACCAAGAAGTAAAAGGTTCCCATATCGCTTGATAGGTAGATATATGATGATAGCGAAGAGCTGTAATATGCTCTAGCTCTCGTATGCTGTGAAGACAACTGATAACGGACTGTACGGTCGATACAGTGGGACTCTTCCAGTAACAGGCCAATGCTGTACGTGCTGTTAAGAATATTTGATGGCATAATCTTTGAGAATAGGAATTTATATCCACAAAGGTTCTTCCCAGTAGTATAATTGTCGGATCAGCAGGTACAGTTGTCCCTACAATCTGGGTGACCCATGCTATTACCTGGGTCCAATAGGGAAATATCACTGGACATTGCCACCATATGTGCAATGTCCAGTGATATTATAAGTCCACACTTCCGCCAACATTTAATATCAAGTGTGGGGTACATGGTATGCAAGCGGGTGGGAACGTAATGCCATCTGTATAAAAGTTTCACACAATGGTCTTGTAAATTAGCAGATATAGAGCATTTACGAGCATGGAGGAACAAGTCCTCCCATTCTTCTAAACTAAGAGTAAGGTTTAGCTCCTGTTCCCAGGCAAGGCCTTGAAACAACTTATACATTTTGGAGATCACCTTTTTAGTATCACGAGTTGATGTGCAGTAGGTTTCAAAAAGGGATTTACCTATACGCAGACGAGATGAGGATAATTCCACCCTAAGAAAATGTGCTAATTGGGTATACTCCAAAAAGGGAAGAGAGGACGTCTGAAATTGTTCTACAAGTGAAGTATAAGATATTATCTTCTCCTGTTGTACTAAAGTACCCATGGTCGATAGACCCAGGGTCTTCCACACTGGGAAAGCACGCTTGGGTAGACCCGCTGGGAAATGAGTATTGTGGAATAGGGAGGAGAGGCAGTGATAAGAGGTATTTCCCATCAACATTGCTTTCCACTGTGACCAAACCCTCAGAGTGGTGTGAAGTGGGAGAGGAAGGTCCTGAGTGGCTCTCCAGGACTTTCTGGGTTGCCAGAGATGGGCGATGAGAGGCAAATCTCCTATGAGTTTGTTGTTCAATGAGTTGCCAAGGGGTAGGGCGGAGATGCTGGTTATGTATGTTTAAGACAGCCTTTAGCTGAGCAGCTGCATAGTACCAACTCAAGTTGGGCATACCCAGCCCACCACACTCCTTAGAGCGGTAGAGAACAGTCCGGGCTACCCTCAGTGGTCGCCTTTTCCAGATGAAGTCAAATATTTTTTTCTGGGCTTTCTTCAAAATACCAAAGGAAAGGTAGATTGGGAGAATAATAAACAGATACAACAATTGAGGGAGAACATTCATTTTGATTATGGCTATTCTGCCCAGCCAAGAATGATTGTCTCCATACCATCTCTGTAGGTCTCCATCTATGGTCTTAAATAAGGGGGCTTAATTTAACTGGAATAAGTTATCAACATTTGCACTTAAGTAGACACCCAAATATTTCAGGGGTTTAGTTGTCCAGCGGAAAGGAAGTGTATACTTTATCTGCTGTGCCACTGAATCTGCTTCATTAAGATTGAGAATCTCAGATTTCTCTAAGTTTACCTTAAACCCTAAGACAGCACTGAAGGACTGGATGGCCTCCAACACTGCAGGAAACAAGGTCTGGGGTTGGGTAAGGGTAAAGAGAATATCGTCGGCAAATAAGCTCATTTTATATTGGTTTGCTCCCAACAGCACCCTGTTAATATTGGCTGTCCCCCAAACAGTGGTAGTAAAAGGCTCTAAGAAAAGAGCGAAAAGTAGGGGGGAGAGGAGGCATCCTTGTCTCGTTCCTCGGGGAATATTAAAGCTTGCTCCATAACCTCCGTTGACCGTACACTTGGGATCGATTCTTTCCGGACCCACCAAATGGGATCAATATTTGAAGCAGATCTGCCTGGGATGAACCCCGCTTGATCATTGTGTACCAACTCCTGTAAGAGGTGGTTGAGACGTTCCGCATGTATGCGAACTAGTAATTTAAGGTCCAAATTGATTAAAGATATTGGGCGGTAGGACGCACACAAGGTGGGATCTTTTCCAGGTTTAGCGATGACTGATATGCCTGCAGTGTTAGAGTGAGGTCCTAGGGTTCCCCCAGTTCTCAGATAATTAAATGCTTCCGTTAATGCTGGAACTAGGGCAGGTGCAAATTTCTTATAATATTTGTCAGAGAAGCCATCGAGGCCAGGTGCCTTGCCCAGTTTAAGGGCTTTTATTGCTTGGTGGACCTCTATTGTGGTGATAGGGTCATCTGAAAAGTGTTCGCTGTGAATCTGTAATGGTAGGAATCTGTACAGAATCTAGGTACCTGTCAATATCCTGCTGAGAAATGTCAGTGCGTGCACTATATAAATCAGCATAAAATTTGGTGAAGCATTGACTGATATCCGTGGTCTGCGTAACCATTACTCCCTGATCATTTTTTATCTTAGCTATGCTATTTCGAAGCTGCACGTGTTTGAGGTGTCTGGCTAGAAGACGTCCTGACTTGTTGCCTCCTTCGAAATAGATTTGTCTGGAATTGTTAAGTGCGTGTGCAATATGGTCATTATCTATAGTCTGAAGGGATCTGCGGGCAGTTCTTAATTATTGAAGAAGCTGGTCTGTTGGGTGTAACATATGCTGTCGAGATAAGGTGTGAATTTCTTGTAGTAATTTTGTCCGATTTTCCCCTTTTAACTTCTTACAGTAAGCTGCATGGGATATAAGCTCACCTCTCACAAAAGCTTTGGAGCATTCCCAAATGATAGTCTGGGATGACTCGTGTGGGTTTTGGTTCTGAAAGAAGGCTTGCAAAGTATGTTCCACCCATTTCACATACAGGTCATCATCTATCAGACTTTCGTTTAGGTGCCAATATTGCATTCCCCTGAGATACTGTTTTAAGATACAATTTTATTCAAAGAGAATTCTCTTTGGGAACAAAAAAACCCAAAGCTTTCCAGAGCACAAAACACTTGCTCTCTTGCATCATATACAAACTTGATTAACTGGCATATAATTGACAAGTTCTGCTAATTCAGCATTGTGTAGTACACAAGTAATATGTCTTAAAGCATAAAGAAAATTGATTACAACTGCTGCTACATGTTGTATAATAATTTGTTTAAAATTACTTAGGGTGATGAAATTGTTATATAAGTTGACCTGCAGTGTGTTGTCTGCCAGGATTCAACTTAATAAAATTATCATGCAGTAAAAAACTCTCAAAACCTGGGCTGCAACAAGAATCTATCATCAATACCACAGTCTATGATGGCCTTCTGAAAGTTACACTCTTCCGAGGGGGCGGAGCCGTCACGGACTAAGATGGCTGCTTGATCAGGGAGCTCCTGACTACCCACTGCTATTAACAGTGGCAATCCATATCCATCCTCCCCATCAGCAGCATATTTTTGCCTCCAGATATTCCTCATACACTACCCCATTCGGCTACCAGGAGGAAAGGAGCAGATCTCAGCCATTTTTCTTATTTAAAGGCAGGAACGGAAGCTGAGAGCCTGTCCGTCATGGCAGGCCCAGAGATGGCTGAGCTCTCAGATAGGGAACCTGCATCTCTATCGGAAGATTTGCCCCAGCAGTCTACCTCAGTTCCTACGAGAGAGGAATTCCGCCAATGGTTTATGGAACTGAGAAAAGATATCAAGATCAATAAGCAGGAAATGATGGATAAACTGGTAGAAATCAGAGAGGAAATGGCTGACATAGGCTACAGGGTTGAGGAGTGTGATGTCCATGAAGATAAAATGGACAAAATGAAATCTCAATGCAATCAGCTGGAAAAAACAGAAACTGATTTACTTCTTAAGCTGGAGGATTTAGAGAACAGAAATCGCAGATGCAACCCGCGATTTCGCGGAGTCCGGAGATTGAGCAATATGCGGACTGCCATGCGGTTGTGTGCTCTTTGAGCCTGTTTTTCCTAGCCCACACCGGTGAGGAGGACCCTGGGGAGCCTAACTTTTCAATCGACATCGAAAGGGCGCACTGCACCCTGGGTCCTCGTGCGGGGAACCAACCGAGAGACATTATCGCCTGCAATCTCTGTTTCCTGGTGAAGGAAAAAGTGCTCACTGCGGCTAGGAAGCAGCAATCTTGGGACTGGGAGGCTCATTCTATCTCCGTGTTCGCTGATATTTCTCCCGGGACACTTAAAAGACGGCAGGAATACCATCATCTTACCTCCCTGCTTCGACAAGAGAAAATACGCTACCGATGGCTGTTTCCAGTGGGCCTTGCGATTACCATTAAGGGAGTCACCTCCAGAGCACATACAATCCATGAAGCGACGACCATTTTGAAAGCTGCCGGCTTTCCAATTCCAGACTCAGCTTCTGTGGCGTCGTGAGAAAGGCCGGAGCCCCTGCGATGGCAATGTGTGGAGAAAGGGGGACGAAGACTCCGCCGCAACACCGAGAAGGCTTCTACATGGGCTCGTGAGGTACTCGGGTGAACAGTCACGGATTGAGCAGTACAGCTGAATCTTTAACTGTCTGCTGGGGTTTTATAATGTTTTTCACCATGCCTTGCCTATAGGGATGTAGAGACTAATTGAGGGTTTCATATTTTCAGCTCAATACAAGCTTTGGAATATCATTATGCTTGGGGGGGGGGGGGTTTGGATATGTGTTTTTGATATGACATGGGGGTTTGGGAGCTATTGTGTGATCACCCTGTGACGGCTACCGACCCTCACTGCGAAAGCAGGAAGGGCATGATGTCATGGCGTTCACATAGGGGGCTGGGTGAAGGATGGGAGGGAAGGGTATGGGGATAGGGTGGAGCGGGAGGGCTGGTTTCTTGTTTTGCAGTTGGTAGGCCTAAGAACCAGTGTTTGCGAGATGCTGTTTATATAATTCAAGCAAGAGGGTATATCACTAAGGGTGACGTGCCGGGAATCCTTTTCTCAGTCCATCATGGCTCTTAAGCTTTTCTCTCTAAACGTTAAGGGCCTTAACTCGCCCAGGAAACGCCATCTCCTAAAGCAGGGCATTCACATAGCTGGGGCCACAATCTTATGTCTGCAGGAGACTCACCTGAAAAAAAGATATGAACACCTTCTTGCTTGGCCCATGTTTACTCATCGTTTTTTTTCAGCTGCTAATAAGCATAGTAAATATGCGGGGGTCTGTATCCTATTCAAACAGGGTTATGACTACCTGATCGATCTCATGTGGTGGATGCACTAGGCAGATTTCTGATGGTCAAATTTGAATTTCAAGGGGAATTGTTTACTTTACTGACTGTGTACACACCTAATACCAATCAGAGGTCATTTTTTGAACAAATAGACCACTTATTGGAAAAGGAGGAAGAGGGCACTATAATTCTTGTTGGGGATTTTAACTCTTAACCCCCAGCTTGATAACTCGGGAGGGAGTAGGGTGGGTATTGGTCCCCACAGGAAGAAGTTACAGGCTCTCAAAAAGAAATGGCATCTTTTGGACGTCTGGCGTCAGAGAAACCCATGCCTTAGAAATTACACCTTCTTTTCTGCTGCGCACCATACCTACTCCCGCATTGATTATTTTCTTATAGATAAAATGATGGTGGGTAGGGTACAGCAATTGCATGTCAACTCCATTACCTGGTCTGATCATGCATCTATAGAACTGGAGCTTACCCAGGCTATGGATGGGATGGGCTTCCGTCCTTGGAAGTTGAATGATACTCTAATCGCTGATGACACTTTTTGTGCTACATTACATGAGCATATTACTAACTACCTAGAGAATAATAGCGGAGACCCCATTCTTATATGGTACTGTCTGAAAGTGGTAATTAGAGGACATCTTATTTCTAGAGGTACTTATGTTAAGAAATAGGATCAGAGGGTTAAGCAAGCTCTATTAGATAACATCACTGCATTAGCAAGAGCTCATAAACGGAAGTTATCCATGGAGATATATAAGAAATTGCAGAGGGCTAGAGAGGAATTACGTTCTCTGGTGGATTTGGAACTCGCCTCCAAAGTAGCCCTGGTAACACAGGAAAAATTTGAATGGGGTAATAGATCTGGGAGGCTCCTAGCTAGATATTTAAAGCAGAAACAAGCCTGAAACCAAATTACGGCTATTACAGGTAATGGGGATCAGTTGCTTACTTCTCCACCAGATATCCGCAATCAGTTTCAACAATTTTATGGTAAATTATATGAAGCTAATACTTCTATTTCTATAGCTTCCATTGAAGAATATTTGGGGGGAATACAGTTACCGACACTCACAAAGGGCGAACGGGAATTCCTTGACAAGGACATAACACCTGTGGAATTGCAACAGGCCATTAGTGATTTGAAGGCTAAAAAGGTGCCCCGTCTCGAAGGATATACTCCGCAATTTTATAAAAAAATTGCAATTTCTATTGTACCCCCCATGACTACACTCTTCAATTCCCTGGGGGAAGGACACTCTTTGCGATCCGGTGCCAATACTGCAGGAATCACAATATTGGGGAAACTCGGGAGAGATCTTACAAAATGTGGCTCTTATCGCCCAATTTCTCTTATAAATGTGGATCTCAAGCTCTTAGCTAAAATAATGGCAACGCATTTAAATATGATAATAGCTGGGCTAATTCACACTGATCAAGCTGGATTTATCCCAGGGAGGATGGCGGCGGATAATATCCACAAAATCATAGATTTGATTGAGCAAGTTCAGGAGCAAAAAACCCTAGCTGTAGACGCCGAGAAGGCCTTCGACATGGTGCACTGGGAGTTTCTTTTTAGCACCTTGAAAAAGATGAGCTTTGGCCCACATTTTCTAAACTGGCTACAACAATTGTACACTCAACCCCAGGCCAGCGTAAAGGTTAATGGAACTTATACAGAGCCTTTTGCGATTAATAGGGGTACGAGACAGGGATGCTCTCTCTCCCCATTACTATTTGCGCTTTTCTTAGAACCTTTAGCTATTAAGGTCCGCCAGAACAATGTGGTTCAGGGGGTATCTATAGGGACAGCGGACTATAAAATGTCAAAGTTCACCGATGACATTTTATTTACTCTGACGAATCCTATCCATTCCCTTATGGAAGTCCTACATGAGCTATGTACATTCGGAGCAGTGTCTGGGTTCACCTGAAATGTGGACAAATCCGAAATTTTAAATCTAACGGTACTGGAAAGGGAGCTAGCTATCTTAAAGTCATCTTTTCCCTTCCAATGGGCTAAAAAGAAAATTAAATATCTAGGTGTCCATATTAGTAATAATCCATCTGAGTTGTTTCAACTCAATTATCCTCCCCTAATACGTAGAATATTTGACGATTTGGATAGGTGGTCGGCACTCTATCTATCCTGGTTTGGTAGAATCTCATCAGTAAAGATGAATGTACTCCCGCAATTGGGATATTTATTTCAAGCTCTCCCGATATATATTCCCACCACCATCTTTAAGAGATGGCAACAGAGGATTTTCTCCTACATCTGGAGAAAGCGGCCACCTAGGGTATCCCGAGGGGTTCTGTACCGGCCTAAAATAAGGGGTGGTTTAAGTGTTCCAAATTTACACTGGTACTACATGGCTGCGCAATTGCATGCTATAATCAACTGGCATAGGACGGGCGAGCAGAAACAGTGGGTAGTGATAGAACAATGTTTAATTGGGAGAATGCCTATACAGTCCTTAGTGTGGCAACCTCGTTCGTCCTGGCTTCCCATTATCTGTTTGCCACTGTCGACACAGTCTATTTTGAAGGTATGGGAGCAACGAAGAACGAGTTTGGTGGGTACTCGACACTATTTCTACAGTTCCCATGCTTATACCAATTTGCGCTTTCCAGCGGGGAGATATACTAAAGCGTTTCATACATGGGAGGAGTTAGGCTTAACACATATGTCCCAATTTTGGGCGGGAGGTGGGCTATCCTCATTCTCAGTTTTACAGGAGTCCTATCACTTACCGGCAGGTGATGTTTTTCCATATTTACAACTTAGGCACTTTTTAGTGGCGGAACAAGTGGTATGTGATCTCGCTCTGGGGAAGACACAACTTAAACATTGGTGCGACCAAGCTGCCACCTTCAAAAGGGCGATCTCCCATTTGTACAACTATATAAATAAGGACCCCCAAGAAAAGCCAGCATATATGAAAGCATGGGAGCGGGATTTAAATAGCGAGCTATCAGAGGACTCTTGGGACTCCATTTATCTTCACACCAAAAAGAGCTCACCATACACTATGTTAGCTGAGAATTGTTATAAGCTTCTGTTTAGGTGGTATTATACACCAGCACGTTTACATAAATTCCAGCAGACGCACGATCCACATTGTTGGAAAGATTGTGGTCAGTTTGGAACTTATTTCCACATGTGGTGGGCCTGCCCACGAGTAACTACATTTTGGATTAGCATTTCCCTTATTATTCAGTCTATCATTGGAGAAGGAGTGTTGCTCACGCCGGAAATGGCATTATTGAATTTACCCTTAGAGGTCTCCTCAATAAAGGGCAAGACCGCACATTATATTATAATGGCAGCACGTTGTGAACTAGCACTTCTATGGAGGGCTTGTACCATGCCCACAGAGCTGAATGTAAGAGCGAGACTGTCCAGGCTATGCTGTTTTCATGAATGTTTTGCAGTACCTAAACATACGAGTCTCCGCCATAAGCAGATTTGGCACCCTATACGCATCTGGCTG
Source organism: Rhinatrema bivittatum (assembly GCF_901001135.1). Taxonomy (NCBI): domain Eukaryota; kingdom Metazoa; phylum Chordata; class Amphibia; order Gymnophiona; family Rhinatrematidae; genus Rhinatrema; species Rhinatrema bivittatum. The sequence goes on from NC_042617.1 coordinate 161,551,876, forward strand.
AATCAGGAGAAAGGAACTTGATATTGCTTAGTACCATCACCACATGCTTAGGCAGATCTACATACGTAGTATTATACACTGAGGATATGAGCATTTCTCTTTGGGAGAGGAATGGCTATTGTTCTTACCTGTGGCTGCCAGCTCTACCCTGGGGGAGGGAGGGGAGGTTGGGGAGTAATTAAGACACAAAATTCATGTAAAGGTCTATGCCTTTATTGTACTTTTTGTTTGTGTTTCACAATGACAAACATTGTTGTCCATAAATGTTGTTTGCTGTTTTCACTTTCAATAAAAAATTTTAAATTATAAAAAAAAAAAAGAAAGTTACACACTTCCTCACCTGTCAGTATTATTTCCCTCAACTTAACCATTATGTGTCTGCATGCGTCTCATAAGAGACAGAATAACACACAAACACCAAAATGGTTAACTTTCAAAAACTGATATTTTTTTCTATTTTTCTGCAATTCTGGCCCCAAAACTTGCCAATAAGTTTCTTTACAATTTGCCTGTAAAGACCTGATGTCTGGAGCAAAGTAAGCCCTGCTGTATTACGGAGCAAATGCTGCTGAAAAGTGCACTGCCATGCTGTGCTCCCTTTTGCAGCAGTGCCTGCAACCTGGTTTTCACAAACCATGAAGTTGGCAGTTAGTACATCAAAAAAAAAAAATGGAGAAAATAATTTTTCACTCAACACACAATTAAGCTCTGGAATTCATTGCCTGAGGATGTTAAGGCAGTTAGCGTAGCTGGGTTTAAAAAAAGGTTTGAACAAGATCCTGGAGTAGACTAAAGGCCTAATTTTAAATCACTGATGTGCGTCAAAACCACGAGATACGCAAATGGCTAAGCCATGCAAGTGACACAGGGATTTTATAACGCCCACAGCCAAGCGTGTATTTTGCTGTACACGCGGAAGAGCCGGCTGTGAAAAAGGGGTGGGATGGGAGCAGGGGTCCGGCTGGCTGGTGTGTGCAACTTACTGCAGCTGAGGAGAGCAGGTAAGTTGAAAAATAAAAATTAGATTGGGGGCATTTAGAGGTCAGAGTGGAGAAGGAAAAAGGTAGGACTTCCTCCCTTTTCCATTCTCCGCGCCAACCCCTAAACCCCCCCAACCTATTTTTTATTTATTTTATTTATTTTTTTTAACTTACCTGCTCTCCCAAGCAGCAGTAAGTTGTTGCACGCCAGCCAGCTGTTGGCGTGTGCTTCACTGGGACAGCGCCTAATGGCGCTTCCCAGCCGGCCCCCACCTCCGCCTCCTCTGAGTGTACCACAAAATATGCGCTTGGGGAAAGGCCTAGTTGCGTCAGCGTGCATTTCTTAAAACATTTCCCCCCTTGAGCACGCGAGTTGGTGATATAAAATCGGGTGTGCACGTGCCTGCGATGCACGTTATTAAATTGGTGCATCCATGTGCGCGTGCTGGGAACTGCCGCACACGTGGATGCTCACATGTGGCTTTTAAAATTTACCCATTAGTGAATAGCTACTACTTATCATTGCATGATAGCAGCATGGGATCTATTTAGGATCTTACTAGGTACTTGTGATCTGGATTAGCCACTGCTGAAAACAGAATAATAGGCTTGATGGACCCTCGGTCTGACCCAGTACGGCAATTTCGTATATATTTACTCTGAAAGAGAGTTAGTATGAGCATTTTAATTTAAATCACATTTTCCCTCTAGATGTTTTTTCTTTCTCTTTGGAATAAATTTTTTTTTTTATTACTAGCAGGAAAAAAAAAAAAGTGTTTCTATGAATTTAGCTTCACTCCCCAGGTCTCCTTCCTAGTTTGCTACTTAAATAAAGTGCTTCTTCTTTATTTTCCATTGCACTACTTCCAAGATAATATTCTACTATAATCCACCTTTCCCTATTGATATTCAGAGTCAGTATGTACATCTTTTCTTATTGGTCCAAGCATGAGTGAGTGGGTGAGTGAATAAACAGATTTTTTTTGCACTTTTTATTTATTTTTAAGTAATTGATATATACGTGCTTATGAGAGGATATATGAATGGAGAGTACCTATTTGAAGCCTCGACAACTGCCGGAGCTTTCAAACTTATGTAAAATAATCCCCTTAATGTATATTCCCTCCAAATGATTTACATTTTTTTAAATCTATATTCCGCCTTTTGTTATATTTCAAAGTGGATTATATTTATGTCCTTATCCCCAGAGGATTTACAACATAAGTTTGTACCTAAGGCAATGGAGAGTGAATTTACCCAAGGTCACAAGAAGCAGCAGTGGGATTTGAACCCTGGCTTTCAGCCTGCTGCTCTAACCACTAGGCTACTCCTCCACTCCACTAATAAGAAATTTGGGTTTACGGGCTTGTCAGAACTATAATGGAAATTGTAAAAAAAGCAGCTTTCAAGTCACAAATATTTGCAAATCACTAGTTTTCGCTACTTGTCATTTCTCAGTTTACATTCCATGGTAACATTAAACAGATTTTCCGTGGCAGGTGGGATCAGCACTACCGCAAAGCCAAGACTGCAGTTCCATGAAATTATCTCGTTCTACTTGGTCACACACCATAGGCTTATAATTAATTGCTCTCTTACCTTAAGAGCTGCTGCATGGTGGGACATGGTCCTGCCTACCCGTTTGTCACTGCTATACTGCTGTATATCTGCAATCCACTCTTCACACTGAGCCATGACCTCGGCTCTTTTCAGGTAAAAATGCTTGTGTATCACCTGTAAGAAACCAGAAGGCAATGAAGAAAAAAATCAGAGCAATTAATAGATACCATGTGATCCAAGGCAAGTAATGCAGTCATTTTCATTCCCAAACTTTGTCTTCTTACTGAAAAAATGAACATCAAGTGTTTTAAATTCTGGAGTCCGTGCTGTGCTATACAGAACATAAATTCATGGTTTCACAAAGTGTTACATGTATTCTTTTCCCTCCAGAAATATGGTTATTGCTTTACTAACACATTCCTCCTAGTGTCAGTGGTAGGTAAGCACAAAGATTATTTAATAATCCAGATAGTTTTGAATACATTTGGTCTGTGAGCTAGGTTAATTTGAATATTTAGATTATCCCTATTCGCACAGTCTTCAAAGGGCGAAAGTGCATACCCCCATTCTTTTACCAGTTTTTCTAGACTAGAATGGGTGCCTGAGGACCCACATGGTTGCATGTAGGTCATGTTTCTGCTCAAATTCTCATTGCAAGTTTAGAACTCCTGAACTCTTCTCAGATACCTTCCCCCTGTGCTTCACATCAAATATCAAGATGTTTTCCACTTCTCCCCTATCTGCCATGTCCAGCAAATCTTCAAAAGATTACATTCCCCTACTGCGCCTTTATATCCAAACATGACTTCAGAAAAGAATCCTTAACAGTTGCAGTTTAATTTTAATGAAATACTTAAATAACCTGAAGCACTCAGGAATAATTTCATGTTCTTCTGACTCAAGGGTAGGATAAATGATTAAATTAAAACATAAGATTAGATTTTCACACTGGCAATTTCACCAAAAGTGGATTACTGTAAAATTTGTTTCTGACAATAAGAGAAGTAAAACTGAGTTAACATATGCACTATTTAGACAGTTCTAGCAAGTTTACCCACTGAAGGAAATGTTTCCTTTTCCTAAGATGTTTGGGAGACGATATAAGCAATGTTCAAACAGAAGACATCATCCCGACTATTTTACCATTAAGATTAACTGCATGAGATCAGACCATGAGGTCAGCTGACAGAAAGCGAAATCCAGACAAATAGTAGAGAAATTTTATCCCCTGAGGCAGCCTTTGTCGGATATATCGTGCTAAGCTAAAAAATGCAGACGAAAGACTAAAATATGCAATTGGATACACTATGCTGTGTTATGATATACTTTAAAAATGCAGATGAAAACATTATGATCACCATTTATTTATTTATATCACTTTTTCCAGCAATGGAGTACAAAACGGGTTAAAACCAGTTAGGGTAACAGGATACATAGGCAGCATAGCATGATGCTACTGCAGTTGATACATTAAGGTCAAATAAATAAGGCAGATTACCACATATACCCTGACAGATCTCTGTATATTTGATATACTGTGCCTAAAGCCATTGTAAACTAATCTGTGCTCTATGCTTGATTTAAGTCAAGTCTCACATATCAGATCTTTTTGACTACTATGTACCTATACTTGATATGTAATGCCTTATTAGAGTACAATATGCAATTGACGGCAATATATATCAAGAAGGGCATATTAATACTGTATGATTTGCAAAAGGAATATTTTATTACAAAATATTAACTTAGATATATTAATCAAATTGCACAATAAGATTACTAAAAATTATAAGGGTAAACAATAGAGAATCTTGGTGTGCAGCTTGAATCAGAGCAATTAAGGTCACCATATCGCCATTCAGTAGGCATCTGATATCCTTCCACTATATTAAGAATATTTTTTAACTAATTTTTTTTTTAATAAGTTAAAAGTCAAGATATGCTTTGTCTAAAATAAGTCATAAAATGACATCCCATTGACAATCCTTGATGGTATTTCTTTTTTTTATAAGTAAAAAAAAAACAACCCCCTCTTCAAACTCCAATCTTATTATCCACTGCAATATGAAATGCCCTGCAAACATGACTAACTGCAAACTTTCTAGGAAACAGTAACAAAGAAATCTAATTAGATTTTATTGTTATATCCCGTGGGGGAATGTGTTAATTTACTGTGCATCATCAATATTCTGACAAGTAGTCAACCATTCACTCTACAATTACACATTCCTGATTGCTTGGCATGCATTGGTTTGTGAATACTAAATTTCTAAGTGGTTTTCAGAATCCAAAAACAAAGATTACAGATTTGAATATAGTGTGCAGGTACTATATTCACACACATACGGAATGGCTGTAATTCCCTCTCTTTCCAAATGAAGGCTGATTTCCATGTGTGATTTTTGTCAACATATTAGGAGTTTTTCCATTGCAACAATATTTCTAACATTAATGGTTTTTTGGTCTTAGATCAAATTTAGCCTGAAATGCAGCTATAAACTTGCATAATACTATCATATAGCTCTGTGCATCATTTAAATAAGCAAATAAAGCAAAACCTGATTACCTGTGACAAGTGTTCTTTGAAGACAGCAGGATATCAGTCCTCACAGGTAGGTAGGGTGACATCATCTGATGGAGTCCTGGTCAGTACAATGATTGCAAAGCTTTCTAGAGTTTTCTTCATGCTCTATTGAGCATGTACCGGTTTTCCCATGTCATGCTGTTGTGTAGGGTTTAAAAAGAGAAGCCGACTCCTAGGGGAGATGGTTGAGTTCTGTGATAACTGATATCCTGCTGTCCTTGGAGAACACCTGTACAGGTAAGCAACTTTTGCTTTCTAAGAGGACAAGGAGGACATGAAGTTTTCACAGATGAGCAGTCCCTAGATATAGGTTGCCCTGAACAAAAGTTGGGGGAAAAAAAGACAGTAACAATACCAACTGTTAAAAATGTTCTTGTTGGCAACAGGCCATTTTTTTATTTTGTGTTTTTTTTTTCTTTAGGGCAACCTGGAAAATATAAAATCGGGATCTAGGGGGTTGGGTTGGATTCTAAACATGGGAGAGACCTTTCAGGACAGATTGTCCAAAACTACTGTTGCATTGGAAATACCTACCTACACAATAATGGGATGTGAATGCATGGCAGGAACTCCACATTGTAGACTTGTAAATCTCTTCCAAGAGTCTGAACTCAGGTTGGCTACTGATGCTGCCATGGCTCTAACACATTGAACCTTGACATGCCCCTTCAGAGTCAAGCCTGCCTGGGCATAACAGAAAGATGCAATCTGCTATTCAATTAGACAGTATGCATTTAGCTACAGCAATCCCAGGTCTGTTTGAGTCAAAAGAAATAAAAAGTTGGGTGGGCTTTCCAAGGGCTTCAGTCTCTTCCAAGTAGAAGGGTAAAGCTCTTTTGCAATCCTCACAATTTAAGACTTGTTCATCTTTGTGTAGCCTAAGGAAGAATTTTGGCAAGACAACTGACTGATTAAGGTGAAAGTCCAACACTACCTTATGTAGGAATTTATGATGCATGCATTGATAGGGTGAATAAGCCACTAGGGCCTGGAGCTCACTGATTCTGCATGCTGAAGTAACGGACACCAAAAATCTTATATTCCAGGTCAGGTACTTCAACTCACAGGAGTCAAATTGCTCAAAGGGAGCTTTCATTCGCTGGGTCAATACACACTATGGTGCCAAGACACAGTGGGAGGCTTCAGGAGAAGCAAGCCCTGCAGGAACCTGAAAACTAAAGGTTTTACAAAGATTTGTTTACGTTCTAAGAGGTGATGATAAGCACCAATTCCACTGAGGTGAACAGAATTAGTCTTGAGATCATACTCAAAGATGTAGAAATTATTCAAGAAATTTTTGTATGAAGCAGGATAAATAATCTAGGGCTATTCCCTCACACATGGAGGTAAACCTCAAAGCCATACAACCTTCTAGTGGAATCTTAGAATGCAGCCATTCGAGGTTACACTGGGACAATGACATACATAAAATGTGGTCTTCCTCCTATACAAGCAGGTCTTCCAGAACAGACTATGGATCTTTGGCTGTGTCTTCCTTAATCCAATTAAAACCCTTTTCAAACTTTTGATTGGAGAGCTGACTGTGGCTTAGGAGTTTTTTGCTGTCTTAGATGAGAATTATGCAGCAAAGGATAACATTTCTTTGGAGGTTAGAAGTGTCTCCTTGGAGCACTACTCAAATACCAGATGTGGCTTCACAGAAAGGTCTGAAACATTAAACAATGTTATTTCATTTGAGCCTTTGCTTCATTGACCTTATCTCTGAAGATATTCTCTTCTTTGCAGGGCATGTCAGCAAGCCTGTCTTGCACATCTGACCTCAGGAATGAAGCAGGAAGCCATGAGAATCTAAAGGCACTAGCTCTTATGGCACAGGCTCTCAATCCTGTCTCGAAAACATCATAGATCCTTTAGTGATACCAGATTGTCTGACTTCTCTTAAGGGAGAAATCTGGATAAATCTATGACCTTCTGCTGAATGTTATGCAAATGTCGGCCTACTGGTAGGATGCTATGCAGGAAGTGAGCAAAGCATTTTGATAAACCTTTCTCCTAAGAGTGTCAAGTCTGTGGGAGTTCGAGCTCTGGACTTCTTGAGATTTGATTCAACAACAGACTGATGAGGAAACTGTTTGTTAAATCCTAGGGTCTTCTGGTCATGGTATATCGAGTTTGCCTTCATGCTGATAGGGGATATGGGGAAGGAGGGGGTTTCTCCCACATTCTTATCTATACATCCTTAAGAATATCATGGATGGCTACTGCCACTTGATTTTTGGGGGGACTGAGAAACCGTAAAATGTGCAACATTTTGCCCTGGGCTTGTCTTTTTTTTTCTAACTGAAAAGAAATACCCTCCAACATTCTTTTAATAATATCAGCAAAGGAAAGGTGGGGACTTTCTCCTTTTCTATGGAGGTGAGGGATACAAGGGGAAACTTGTGGACTCCTCCTGATCAGAGTAGTCCTCAGATCCTTATTTGTACCCCTCTGAATGCTGACACCTATTCCCACCTTTAGGCTGGAGAAGTAGCCTGTCTAGTACCCAAAATCAACAAGAAGCCCTCAATTGGCTGGGTGTACTCTACATCCCAGGGAAGCTTCCTTTCCCGATGCACTGGCAACTGATATCAGGGTGGATTGAACAGATGTCAATAGATGGAGATGGAGATGGTGGATTGCACAGATGTCAATGAATGGAGAAGGTACAGAGAAGGGCTACCAAAATGATAAGGGGAATGGAACAGCTCCCCTATGAGGAAAGACTAAAGAGGTTAGGACTTTCAGCTTGGAGAAGAGACGGCTGAGGGGGGATATGATAGAGGTGTTTAAAATCATGAGAGGTCTAGAACGGGTAGATGTGAATCAGTTATTTACGCTTTTGGATAATAGAAAGACTAGGGGCACTCCATGAAGTTAGCATGTGGCACATTTAAAACTAATCAGAGAAAGTTCTTTTTCACTCAACGCACAATTTAAACTCTGGAATTTTTTGCGTCTGGAAAACTTTTGCCTTGACAGAAAGAGCGCTGTATGGCGTCCGGAAAACTTTTGCCTTGACAGATGATTTTCAGCTAACGCGGTATACCTGACTGCTCTAAAAAGAACATATCCCCTGAAGAAAGGTTCCGGCGCGAACCAGAAACGTCGCTACGTCGGGTGGATTAACATCGTCAGATAAGTCGGGACTTTGAAATTACATTGAAGGAGGCATTAGAATTTTATAAATAACATTTAAGAAAAATTGGTTTTAAGGGATAAAAAAATTGTGTTGCAGTTTTCACTAGGGTTTGCACAGAATTTAAAAAAAACCCATAGGTGGAGGAGGTTTGGTTGATGATTATACTTGAAAATCTAACAGACCTTATGCTGGGCTGAGAAACCGATATATGAAACCCTTCCTCTACCTTTTCAAAAATTTTGTTGTTGAAGTATTGGGTAATGTGCGAGGGTCTCACGACACTTTGCAGTTTACCTTTTAAAATAACATGCAAATCAAGACTTGATCGTGAGCAAAGAATTATTTTTGATATTTGGTAAAAAATTAAAATACACTGGGGGTTTGTTTATATATTAGATTGTCATTTTGTCAAATACCCCAGAAGATTTGGGTGCTGTTTTTGAGGTTTGGTATCTTAAAAAGTTAAACAGGACATCAGTGGATCTGTGCAGAACCAAGCCTTCAGACTGTGTTGAGTTAATCGTTCATATTCCAGTTTTCTTGGTTAAATTATTTCTTAGAATTAGGGCAGGATATTATCAATTACACCTCTAGAGAATACCTTAGTACCTTTCACACATACAAATGCATATTTTATACTCAGACTCTTGAAACTGCCAGTAATATTTATGAAAGTGTCAAACTTGTCTGACTATATAATTAACAAACTTATCAAGAACAAAACTTAAAGAAGAACAAAAAACCCAACATGAATAAAAAACCCCCCACCAAACAAGAGCTATATCACAGTTGACAGTTACCTTAATTACAACCCAGAAATAAAAAAAGAAGTGACACAGCACATCATGCAAAGGTACATTCACTTCTCTGCTGACTGATTTTCAATGAAAACGTGCTTCATGAAGATGTTCTCTCTCTCTCGGGTGTATATCAGATAAAAAACCCTCCCCAACTACATTCTATTATCAAACCACAGCTTAAGAGTCATCACGTACTAGCAATGGAAGCAATTTACCTTAGCATGCAATTTGTCTCCTTTTTATTTATTTACTTAAATGGCAATCTAATTTTATGATCAGCTTTCGGGTGCTTTAACTATAGTGCAATTTGATTTTGAGTTATATTCATTATAAAACACATAATTTTGCTCCAACTACTAATAGTACAACTAAAAATAAAGTGTGTTATTTGTGCAGGGTGAGCAAATTGACTAATGTTCAATCATTCTCTTGGTTTGCTATGACCATTTTGTTTTCATCTATTTCTATAAAGCATTCTGGGATTTGTAGTTGATCATTTTGTTCTGGGGAAAACTAAATTCCAATCAATTTTCTGTAATTCAAATTAAAACGAATTCAAAAAAATGTATTTAAAAAGCCTTTTAACTGTTCTTACATTTAGCTCGCAATAGGACAATGAGGCTTAGTCAATATTAGTGCATTTCCAGTTATGAAAGGCGGAATATAAATTACAGAAAATGTGTCTGTATTGCAGTGGGGTGTAGGGTTGGCAATACTCTGGGGTTTGCCAGCACCAGCTCCAGAGTGGCTCCTGGCTGGCTATCAAATTATTATTTGTGAAAGACGGTATAGAAATGATTTTAAATAAATAAATAAAATAAAGACTGCTCCAGGAACCCCTGCTCTGGAGTTGCTCTAATGCCAGAGCAGGGGTTCCTGCAGCTGAAGGTCTCTCTTGGCTCAGGAGTTGGCGTGCAGCTGGAAGCTAGATTTCTGGAGCCACTCTGGAAAAGAGCATTTGCCAACCATAGTGGAATGTACCATTCTTACTTGCTGTACTGTATACATCATGAGAGCTTAACTAGAACTATTGTCTTTTGGAAACAGCAGTTCACCAGTCACACAAGTGGGTCACATGACTGCATGGTACAAAATTGATTTATTCACTTTCTGGAAAGGCCTAAAACCTTTTCTGCTCATGAACAGCAGTTCTCACCATGGCAACTTCCTTAGTTCAATTTGTCTAGCATTGACTGGGGGGAAAACAATGCTAAAGGGGAGATGGGAGGGTCTGTGTGACTGGTAAACTGGTGTCTTCAAAGAATATCTATTACAGATAAGTAACTTAGCTTTCTCGGCAGACAAGCAGTTCATCTTGGTCCATAGTATGTGGCTGTCTTCAACAAAAAGTGGACAATAACCATCAGTAAATATTTTTATTTGGGGAAAAAAAAATCCCCTTTTCTGTTTTTCTTTTTATAACATGGAAGACAAAAAAAAGGTCCCCTTTATATCTTACTAGTATGGCTTCTTTGGGAGAAATAAATTACAAATTTTCACACCAACCACATCATCTGTATCTCTTAAGATGAGAAGAGTCCAGCAGACACCCAACTACCTGGTAGCCCTAATTCTGTATGTCTTCCTTGGTCAGTACATCCCAGGAAAGTGATTTAGGCGACATAGTGGATAATATATTGAAATCATTGGCCCAGTGTGCTGTGGTGATCAAAAATGCAAACAGAATGTTGGCAATTATTAGGAAGGGAATGGAAAATAAAACAGATGATAACATAATGCCTCCATTTCGCTCCATGGTGAGACTGCACCTTGAATACTGTGTACAATTCTGGTCACTGTATTTCAAAAAGGATACAGCTGCAGTAGAGAAAGTGCAGAGAAGGGTGACCAAAATGATAAGGGGCATGGAACAGCTGCCCTATGAGGAAAGGCTAAAGAAGTTAGGGCTGTTCAGTTTGGAGAAGAGACAACTGAGGGAGGATATGATAGGAGTCTATAAAATTATGAAAGGACTTGAACAAGTTAATGTAAATCAGTTACTTACTCTCTCAGATAATAGAAGGACCAGGGGGTACTCCATGAAGTTAGCAAGTAGCCCATTTAAAATAAATCGAAGAAAATTCTTTTTCTCTCAGCATATAGTTAAGCTCTAGAATTCATTGCCAGAAGATGTGGTTCCAGCAGTTAGTGTAACTGGGTTTAAAAAAGGTTTGATAAGTTCCTAGAGGAAAAATCCATAAACTGCTATTATGGTAATTAATAAGCAATAGTAGCTTGTGATTTATCTAATGTTTGGGTACTTGCCAGGTACTTGTGACTTGGATTGGTCACTGTTGGAAACAGGATACTGGGCTTGATGGACCCTTGGTCTGACACAGTATGGCATATCTTATGTTCTTATGTACATTTAATAGGTAGCTAATTTAGTCCCCTGATAAACAAAACACAGCTTCTAAATTAGTGCCAACACTTAAAGTCCCCACACTTTTCTCTTCAATTAAGGAAGCAGTCACTCTCTCAGAAATCCCATTGAATCAGCTAGTCAACTCTGCTTAAGCTAATTACATTCCAGGTCTCTATAAAGTAAAAATAAAGCTTTTACATAGATACCAGCCTTTCAGTTCATAAAAAAGAACCCAAGATATTGCTTAGCACTATTCAATTTTTAACTTTCTTTCTTTCCTTATAGCATCTATACCAAAATTATTCATCTGTCCTATTTTCTGTTTCTTAAGGTTCCCTTAATTAATGGAATTCAGTTCAGTCTCTCTTAGTGTATTTCCAAAAAGAGACAACTTAAGTGCTGAAAATACTCTAGAGATAGTTCTGATTCTTCCTCCTCAGAGGCCTCTTCCATGGTGTTCTGAAGTGGGTTCTCAGGTCCTCTGCTGTGTTCTCTCTCCCCCCTCTTTCTGTCAGAACACTCCCCCATTTATAGCACCTGGCAGCCCAACTACTGCAATTCTGCTGACTCAGCTCTACCCTGCTCAGCCTCTCTCAAAACTAGCTACAGGGGGAGCGGGGAAATGAAGTCCAATATTGGCCACTGGAGTTTTTTGTTAGTCTTATTTAACTCACAATAGCTCCTGCCTCATAGTTTTATGTTTTCTCTCTTGCACAGGGACTAACAAATCCTAATACACCATCACCATATCTTTATTAATTTAAAAATATGCGCTCAAGATAGACTTGATTAAAGAAAATCACAGAGATTCAAATGTACAGATAAACACAGAACACACTTCTTGCTCAGCATTATTTTTTTTTACGTTTTAGATGTTTTAAGCAAGTCTTAGACGTCAAAGATCTGAAAATAATGACTTATTCATTATTAAATAGACAATTACTGTAATGCGCTACCACATGGATTATCTTCAAATCTATTAAATAGCTTCAGATAGTGCAAAATATTGCCACCAAATAGCCTAGTGGTTAGAGCAGTGGGCTATGAACCAGGAGACCAGGGTTCAAGTCCTGCTGGCGCTCCTTGTGACCTTGGGCAAGTCACTTTACCCTCCAGTGCCTCAGGTACAAACTTAGATTGTAAGCCCTCTGGGGATAGGGAAATACCTACAGTACCTGAATGTAAACCAATGTGATATCTCAGATTGAATGTTGGTATATAAAAATAAACGAATATGCATGAGAATAAAAAGAAATTTGATCATACAACTCCCTGTTGCAAGATCTCCATTGGCTGCCTGTCACTTGTATCCAGTTTAAGATCCTATGCCCAACTTTGAAGGCATTGTGCTGGGGTATTTCTTCCAAGCTTTCTAACTCATTTATTTTGTATCAACCTGGATGAAATCTATGTTCCTCTCAACATGAATTATTAAGACTTCCCTCACACAAGGAGATTAGATTAGAGAGGACTCGGGAGATGAGTTTTTGTGTTTTGGTGCCCAGTTTACAGAGCTCCTTGCCACTTACTTTATGCCTGGAAAAGGACTAGCCTAAGATTAGGAAATCTGTTAAAACATGGCCCAGACTGGAGCCATTTTCTAGAGAGGAAATTAACAATGATCCCAGCCTTGGTCTGCCAGCGCAATTTCAGTTTCTAAGAATATCCCTAGTGGGGCAGGAATGACCATGGATTGGGGATGCCTTGAAAAGAAAAAGAAAAATATGGCAAGAGGGTTGGGGGGAGAATTAGAGAAGAGAGTTTATTTTCTCCAACAAGGCCTGACATTTTTTTGTTTTTGTTTTACTTTTGTTCTGGTTATTTTTTTTGTTTTAAATAAATGAAAAAACAAACAAACCTAAATTTAACAAAACACCCCATGTTTCTGCACACCCTTAAGACAGAGTATAAATGTAACAGAACAGAGGAAATCAGATGTATCTTGGCCAATAGGTCCTAAGAGATCATAGCTGCTTGGTTGTTTCTCAATTTTAATAAGGTTTCTGCTACCAGAGCTATGGAAGGATAAGTGTACAGAAATCCTTCCCCGTCCCCCAATAAAGGGAGAAGGCATCTGCCGCTATTCTGCCTTCTGATTTCCTTCTGGAAGTTAAGACTTGTACCTTCCTGTTATGGGCTCTGCAAACACTTCTCTTTTGGATACAATCCATTCAAGATTTTTTTTCGCTACATTCTGATTCAGGAACCACTTGTGGAGGTATAGGTGTCAAATGAGTTTGTCTGCCAGGATGTTGTTACTTCCTGCCAAATATATGGCTGTCAGAGATGGCCCAGTTCATACCCTGACAGTTTCCCAGCATAGAAGGATGACGCCTGCTCCTCCCTGCTTGTTTGAATTAGGACAAATTTGTTGGTCATCTGCTTCCTAAAAACCTTTAGAATATTCAGATCTGTCCATAGTTCCAGTAGGTTGATACGCAACCTCTTTTACAGATCAGTGGCCATAGACATGAAGCCATTGTAAATGATTTTCCCAGCCTAATTTGGAAGCAGATGTTATCAAAGCAACTTGATAAACAGGAATTTCAAAGTGTAAATACTGTATCAAATTGGAATGGGAAAGGAACCATAAGTCCTTGTGTAGCTTGTTTCTACTGCCCCTTCAAGGTCATTTTAGCTTGCCTCATATCTTGAGCTTCTCCTTCTTCAGTAATTTATTCAAAGCCCTTAGGTTTAGGATGAGACAGAATCCTCTTGTGTTTTTGAGACCCAAAAACTACTTGGAGTAAAATACCTGCCCTCATGACTATCGTGGGACAGATTTGACTACTCTGGCCTGAAAGAGGGTTGATGTGTGACTTGAGCTGATACATGTGTAGAATGAGCCATAGTGCTCTTCTATGCAGGTGATTTGGAGGGATCTTCCAAAGGTGTAATCTGTAATTGTACCCTTCAATCCAGAAAACTCCATTATCTGAGATTTAAATGGGCCAATTGTTTACCAAAAAATCCTCACTCTTCCTCATTCAGGGATATCCTCCAGAACACAGATGGGACTTTTGACAATTATTCAGATTCAGTCAAAAACTCATTCCTGGTTTTGACTAGATGGCTGTGTGGGGCTTACAGTTCCTTTGCTCTCTGTGGTGACGCTTTCATCCCTGTTGTCTGGTACGAGTGGGACCTTGGAAGCATTTCTTCTGAGGAAAAAATTGCATTCAATGGCATTCCAATACGAAACTTCCAAGATGCTGAGCATGGTTCAGAGGTGGCGGTGGATCATGTCTGAAGTATTTTATGGTGGTCCTTCACAAGTTCTGCTTCCTTGACCTTCTTTCTAAAGAGATCGCCACCACTGCAAGGCAAGTCAGTGAAACTTTCCTGCACATTTTCCCTGAAGTTAAGGCCTGCAATCATGGGAGTTGAGTTATAGCAACCATGCTCTGAGTTATAGCAAAGCCTCTCAATGCAGTCTCAAAATTATATATCAAATGGACCAGATGCTTTTGACACTTTTTACCTGTCTTCAATAGTGATGGAATTTGACCTGCTTCTCAAATGATACTGGATAGAATCCTGGGCTCTATTCAGGATTATGTGCAAGTACTGTATTATGTAGAGTTGGTAGGATGCTATATAGCAGGGTAGCAAAACTCTGCTCCTCGAGATCTACAAACAGGCCAAGATTTCAGAATACCTGCAATGAATATGCATGAGCTAGAGTTGCATACAATGGAGACAGTGCATGCAAATCTATTTCATGCATATTCACTGTGAATATCCTGAAAACCAGGCCTGTATGTGGCCTTTTAAGGACTGAAGATAGCTACCCCTGCTATATAGGAATGGAGCATAAAGTTTTGATAAAACTTTATCCCAAAACGTTCTGGAGTAGAAGAAGTATGCCCCGAAGTATCAAAGTGCAAGTTCTTCTAGGCCCCTTTTTATGAAGATTTGATTACCACACTCTGGTGTGGTAACTGGTGCCTGATGAAATCCTCAGCTGCTTGGACACAGTATTTCACATTCACCTTCTTAACAGCATCAAGTACAGTTTGTAGAGTTTTCTACATCCTCTTCCATATATCCAGAAAAACAGGGTGGGTGAGCAATCCACCAACTCTTTAGGGGCATCAGTTAGGGATGTGCCTCCATTTATTTTCATTTTTTAGTGCACACTAATTTTTGTAGTGTGAACTAAATGGAAATAAAATCACATGAAAACAAAATGAGTGGAAAGGATTTCTCTGCGGCAGCGACTTAGTCCAGCACTGCTGGCACAGCAGTTGCCCAGCCTCTGACACCGGCCTGCCCACTGGCCGAACAAACCACCGGCACTGGCAGAGGAAAGAAAGGACAACGCTCCTCCCTTCCCCCCTGGAACGAGGAATGAGACACTGGCGCCCTCAAGGCTGCGACTGCCCATAGCCCGCCCACCGATAAAGGATTTCTCTACAGCGGAGACACGCACGAAGAAGCACAACAAATGAGCTTGCCCCTTTGTGTAGACCCAAAATTGCTTATTCTATTGCACCATGGTTGTCATTGCTACAGACATGAATCAGATGCACTTCATCGAACCTATTTTAGGAAGAGGCATATATGGAGATCTAAGGAGCATCCCAAGAAAGAAGCAAAGAAGGATCGCAAAGTTGGTCTTCCCTATGAAAAGTAACAACTCTTCTGGTATCTCTTCCTGCTTAATGTTTACTCTGCTCTTGTTAAATGTTCATTCTCTGTCAAAAAATATCCCTCTGATCAATGACCAGTTAGAGGATTTAAATCCCACTATTTTTTGCATTTCTGAAACCTGGCTGAATAACAAAGATAATGTGCTCTTAAACTAAATCTCGCAGCCCAACTATGATGTATTTCATTTTCCTAGACCTAAAAGAAAGGTGGGGGTTTATTAATAATTAGTTACAAAAAAAAAAAAAAAGATCTTACGCTAGTATCATGCAAAGTACGAGATTAATCCTGTTTACGAAGTGGCAATTCTAAAATCACCTTAACTAAACATAGGGCTGGTCTATTGTCTACCAGGAATACTACAAAAAGACTGCTTATCTGTGATTGAATTATTTGCTAAGGGGTCAATTTTAAAAGCGGTGCGCAGGCGTCCATGTGTGCATGGTTCCTGGCGCACGCACAAGTTATAAAATCAGCTACCTGCACACCCGATTTTATATCGGCACATGCATATGCCTATTTGTGCCAACCTGTAAACTGTTATGATGGCAAATAACTTAATGATGGTATAGAAAAGATTTTAAATAAATACATAAATAAATGTGCGCTGACAACTTAGCCTTTCCCCATGTCCTCCCTTTTCCCCACTCTGCCCCGACACCTAAACCCATCCTAACTAACCTAATCTTTTTTTTTTTTTTGGAGCTTACCTGCTCTCCCAAGCAGAAGTAAGTTCTAGTGCGCACTGTCCTGGTCAGTTCCCATCCCGCCCCTACCCTGCCCCTTTTTAGAGACCCAGCTCTTCCGCGCATACTAGAAGATACAAGTGTAGCCGGGCCACTCTGAAAATGAGCTTCGTGCATGTGCGACCTGGCCACGAGCATATCTCCTGGTATTTGTGCGTGGCAGGGTTTGAAACTTTACCTGTAAGGTGTTTCCATCACCAGACTCTACCTTAATTATAGGAGACTTTAACCTGCATGTAGACAGAACACCTAGAACTGCAGCTTGTGAAATGTTTTTAGAGACAATATATGATTTAGGATGGATGCAGTTTGTTTCATAAGTTACTCATAAAAAAGGGACATATTCTAGACCTAATATTTGCCAATAACAGTAACAGTCTATTTAATACTTCTCACACTATATTGCCCTGGTCCAATCACCAATTAATAAAGGTTGAAATAACCTTCTTCAACCAACTCATAAGAATATAAATAACCAAACTTTTACCTTCAGAGAAAAGATAGACTTGGAGGTAGCTGCAGAATCAATTAAAAATAAGCTACTGGAATTAAATCAAGATAATGCCTCCTCAGCATTTGATCCCTGGGATCAGACTGTCAATGTCATAGTTGAAAACCAAAGTTCAGTCCAGACAAAAATGATTAAAAAAACAGAAAGGACTACCTCTAATCAAAAGAAGCCATGGTATGACGACAATTTAAGACGCACTAAACAGACCCTTAGAAAATTTGAGAAACAATGGCGGAAATGCCCGATTTCTGAATCCCTAGGAAAATATATATCTCTCCTACCAAAATACAGAGTACTAACTAATAAAGCGAAAAAAGATTATGCCAAACAGATTCATGGGGTAATATTTAATTCTAAATTGCTCTTTGAAGTTGTTAAACATTTAATCAAGGACCCATCATCTTCCATCTTCAGAAACTATAATTTCACAAAGAATGCTTGCAACGAATATGCCACATCTTTCTTAGATAAAATCGATAGGTTGAAAACTCAATTCCCTATCTGCTTGCCCACAAAAGCATCTGAAGAATCACATGGCCTGGCTAAATTGACCACATTCAACAGAGTAACTAATCTCAAAATTAGTCAAATCATTACTAAGATTAATCCTGTGAGTCACCAACGTGAACCAATTCCAGCTAGTTCCTTGAAACAAATACACAGTGTTATCACTTCAACAATCACAATCTTAATTAATCATTCACTCTCAGAAGGATATGTGCCACATGGGGCAAAGCAAACAGTAATGAAACCAATCTTAAAAAATAAAACAGGAAGAATCGATAATTGGGACAACTACCGTCCAATATCTAATTTGTCTTTTATCTCAAAAGTACTTGAAAAAAGCAGGGTTATCTCAACTGGTAAATAATTTGGAAGACCAAGATATTCTCTACCTAAACCAATTTGCATTTAGGAAACATCTCTCAACTGAGACTTTACTCCTCTCATTAATGGACTCTGTTCTACGTGTGCTTGATGCTGACAAATCTTATTTTCTTGTGCTAATCGATTTAACAGCTGCCTTTGATACTAAGGACCATTCCTTATTATGCCATCAACTGACCAATACTGGGATTGAAGGTAATGCTCTCAGATGGTTCTCTTCTATCTACTAGGACATTGTAAATCAAATTTGGCAATCACATATCTGATACCTTCCATATTGATACAGGTGTCCCTCAAGGTTCAGCACTCTTGGCAACATTATTCAATATTTATATGTTCCCACTGTGTAAATTACTGGTAGTCTTAAGAATTACTTTCTTCTTGTATGCTGACATACAGTTTTACATCCCATTCTCCAAATAAACTGAACCCCCCCCCCAAAAAAAAACAAACCGGCATCGACACTCTCAACCAATATGAAAGCAATACAGCAAGAACTATCACAACTCAAACTAACATTAAACACAAATAAAACCGAAATAATTTGGTTAAGTAGAAATGCTTCTATGGGTAAACCTCTGCCTCTAGACCTGGGTAATTGTCAAATTACTCCCTCAGATCAAGTACAAGATTTAGGGATCCAGATAGATGAAAACCTTACTATGAAAAATTACATCAATAAATTAATGCAGGATAGACCAAGCTGCGTATACTACTTCAGTTGAAACCTTTACTAACTTTCGAGGACTTCCAAAGCGTGTAGCAAACTTTTTCTCAAACACAGAATACTGTAACTCCCTATTACTTGGCCTTACCACATGTCTCTTAAAACCATTATAGTCATTACAAAATGCCGCAGCAAGACTTTTATTAGGAACAAGGAAATTTGATCACATCACACCTTCGCTATTTTCACTTCATTGGCTGCCAGTACAATACCTAATCTATTATAAAGCATTAACATTAATATTCAAAAGCATCCACTCAAGCAACATAGTTCTGACTCTACAACCATATACGCCTCAGTAAACACTAAGATCTCAAAATAAAGGTCTACTGACTGTTCCTACAATACGGAGTACACATCTGATGCAAGTAAGAGATTGTATATTTTCTATAGCGGGCCTAAAGCTTTGGAATTCTCTACCTGAGATGTTACATTTGATACCAGACAGAAAGTTTTAAATGTGAGCTAAGAACATAGCTATTCAAAATTGCATATAACCGAACTTAAAAATATCAGAATTCAGAGAACTACAATAACAAGAAGGACAAGAGATAATAAACGAAGAATGAGTAATACATTAACAAGAGAATGGAAGTATCTTACGAAAATATACAATTATATAAAATTTGTTAAATTATAGCTCCTGTGCTACTCGTCTCATGTCTTAATATGTATTAGAACATTTCATCAGAGTCATAATAATCCTTGTTTATGAATACTACCTCTATAGTCTGTCATTAATGTTGATTTATAGTATGAATGTTACTTTTGTAAAACATTATGATCTTTATTTGGAACGACGGTACATAAAATGTTTAAATAAAATAAATAAATAGACAAACTCCTTGAAACAAACAGAAAAAAACCCACAAAATATTTGTTGTGGCTGCTCATGCTTAGCATCCTTGAGTCACCCAAAATACCCTGGGCTCATTGTTCACTTGCAACTCAAAAAGGACAGTCTTAGGAATTCTCTAAATAAAATCTGGAAAGGACAGATGTTCAAGGGGAAACTTGTTTCAAGCTTGTGAAGGAAAGGGTCCTGATAGGAGGTCAGAGGAGTATTACTCTTCAGAAGAAAACTCCTCTGACAAGTAAAGAGTTCCACGGAATTCCTCACATTCACAGAGAACATACTGAACGGATATCTAAGAATGCTATATGTGGCAATATAAGCACTGGGGGATTTGATTATTTTTGGTAAGGGATAGAGTGGTATAAAGACACATTTTGAATTGGTTTTAAATGGGATACATACTTCACTGTTTACATACTTGAAGTTATTTGTAATAAGAATATATGTTATGAAATTGTGTGTGTTATATGCTTATGACTAAATTGGTTTGGGTTATAAAGATGATTCAATTCATAAATTTAAATAAATATACTGATGCCCCTTGGAGCCAAAGACCCATATGGCCTGAAAGTCAATGCGCTTATGCTCTGCAGCCTCTGCTTGAGGCTAGCTCTTTCTGGATCATCTAGAGATTTTTATTTTGGCTCAAGCAGGGAAAGAGACTTATTTCAACTCCTGGTCTGTCCTCTGACTGAGAAGGTTAGTTTCACTCTATGGTACTTGTGTTGAGCTTTTGGCACCAGGTTCGAGGAGTTGGACTTTTATTCAGTTCAAGGCAAACAAAGAGCCTGAACTTAAAGCCCAAATGATCATGGTGTGTTTCTTCAAGATTGTAAGGAATAAAGACAAACATCTATTTTCTTTTCAGAAGATGACAAATTTTTTTTTTGGATGATCAGGCTGCTGGTAAGACTGTATCGAAGAAAAGGAACTGCAGGTCAGTCCAGCAATTTGAAGAGAAAAGAATCATTAAGTATATAAAATAAATCTAACTAGGGGAAAATGAGAGGGTTTATAGACCAAAGACTAAAGAAAAAAAATCAATTTAATGTAAGGGACTGTAATGGGGGTATAAAGAAAAAAAACACGATATAGCTTTTCAGCGAGTAAGAACTTAAAGGAGCTGTGTAGAAACGTACTCACTTGAACAGTAACGGACTTTAAGAAGAAACAGTGTAATGCCAAGCACAGTTACATGGCCCATTTGTGCTATGTTGAATTGCTGTCTTCAGTGAAAGTAAAGTTGCTTGCCTATAGCTTGTATTCTCCATGAGTTGCAAGATAAGTCAATCACAAATGTGGGTGACATCATTGGGATACCAAAAGTGCCTAGCCTTGATTAGAAAAGCATAGGTTTTTGTGCTCATATGTGGCCAGCATTGCATAGGTGTGTGTACTGTGAGGCCACCTCAGTATTATAGAGGGCAATTTTCAAAAAAATATTTCTATAAATACATTTTTTTTAAATTGCCTACCCTTCCCGCAGAAGGAAGTATGCATGTTTCATGCGTGTACTTTTACCCACATTAAGTGGAAGTGTTCCTGTTTACATTTTTAAAACTATGTGCATTGCTTTGAATGGAAAAAGTAAGTGCAGAAAAATACAGATGCAAATCTCTGCAGGTACTTTATTCCTAGGCAATTTTCAAAGGGAACTTATGCGCATACTTTTCCTTTCAGAACTGTGTAAAGTTGGTGGGGAAAAATAACTGTGGGGTTTGATACTACCTGCATACATTTGAAAATTGTCCTCAAAATACAGCTAAATCAAAAGATATTTTTGAACTCCAAGAAGAAATAGGAGGTTATGTGTGTGTCTGAATTTTACCTCTGTCCATGGAGAGCACCAATTACAGCTAAACAACTTTTCTCCATGGACAAGCATGAAAATTAAGCTCACATGTATGGACACTCAAGCTGAAGGCTGTCTTGAAATTCCCTTCTTTGTCCTTCACAAGACAATCACAAAAAGGGTGTACAATGGGAAGGAGTTGAGAAATTGATTTTAGTTAGTTCTTAAACAGATTCTTTAGTACTGACTGCCAAATTTACTATCTTGACGGAAGTGACAACAGTGAGAAATAAATGTATCTACTGAACTCTATGTAGCAGCTTTATATATTTCCTCAATGAAAGCAGAGCTAAAGTGAGCTTCCATTGTTCTGTTATGAGCTATAACATGGCCTTGTAAGGACAGGCTTGATTTTGCTACAAACTGATACATTATGAGATTCAACTTGAAATTATGCATTTGTAACACGTAGCCCAGATTTTCTAAAATCCTTGGTTCTATCTATGCAAAAGGAATGTGATCATATATAATCCAAAGTGTTTTGTTAAAAATGGTAATAAAGGATATCATCATCATTTACTTATGATTATGCTTTCCACCATAATAGTTCAAAACGTGTTACAGGCATAATAAACAGATAATAGATTAACAGTGAGTTAGAGCAGTGGTCCCCAACCTTTTTTGCACCAGGGACCGGCTTCAAGCAAGACCATTTTTCCATGGCCCGGCAAGGCGAGGTGGGGGTGGGGCAGGGGCGGGGCTTTGGTCATATGGGGGCGGGGTTATGGATGGGATTGGATTTTAGTGCATACTTATTTAATTATGACATTTATAATGTGAATGTGACTCAACTCACCATAGGTTCAGACATACACTGTCACATACATACACATTCATGCTCTTATACTCAACCATTAGCTCTCGCTCTCACTGACACTAACACACTCTCAGGCTGTAAGATACTCTCTCCCCGTCCACCCCCCCCCCCCCACACACACTCTTACTCCCCTGGATTTTCTCATACACACTCATACTCTCACTGGCTCCCTCACAACCTCAGAGCCTCTCTCATTCCTCTGCTGCCACTGTCACTGCTGCCGCGTGGCTGTTGGAGAGGTGCTGATTCCTGCTACTGGCACCGAAGCCCATTCTGCTGCCTCGTACATTGTGAGATCCGCATAGAGAAAGTGCTACTCTTGCACATTCCCAAAGATTACATGTGCCAATCAGTAAAAAGTAATT
This sequence comes from Rhinatrema bivittatum, assembly GCF_901001135.1. Classification (NCBI taxonomy): domain Eukaryota; kingdom Metazoa; phylum Chordata; class Amphibia; order Gymnophiona; family Rhinatrematidae; genus Rhinatrema; species Rhinatrema bivittatum. Next base: position 161,574,719 of record NC_042617.1, read on the forward strand.
TTTTTTTTTTTTTACATCTGCTGTCTGATCTTAATTTGCTAATCGGTTGGTCACAGGCTTTTTTTTCCCATCTTCCCTTTCTTATTTTTTTACCAATTCATTTTATATTGCCTTTTTTTCTATTTCTTTTCTCTCCATCTGTCTTCTTCCCTCACACACACACACAGGCTCTCACTCTCACATACTCTCTCTCATACAATCATTCATATACACAGTCTCTCACTGGCACATGCTGTCTGAGTCTCACACACAGGCGCTGTCTGAGTCTCACACACAGGCTCTCTCTCACTCCCACATGCTGTCTTGCTCAAGCACAGGCTCTCACTGTCACATGCTCTCTCTCATACAATCATTCATACACACAGTCTCTCACTGGCACATGCTGTCTGAGTCTCACACACAGGCGCTGTCTGAGTCTCACACACAGGCTCTCTATCACTCCCACATGCTGTCTTGCTCAAGCACAGGCTCTCACTCTCACATACTGTCTCTCTCATACACACAGAGGCTCTCACATACTCTCTGCAAACATTCAGGTCCTCACTCCCACACACAGTCTCTCAACTCACTCTCATACACACACACACACGCTACAAATCCTCAGCCTCTCTCTCACCCCTGGGCCTCCTCTTCACGGGCCGCTGCAGGATGGGCTCTGCAGCGGCCCTGGTCTTCTCGGGCCGCAATACTCCTCTTCTGCACGCGGCTGAAGCTCCGCCTCCTTCCTGCCCACGCGACTCCGGCAACATTTTTCTTCCGGGGCAGGGCAGGCAGGAAGTAGGACGAGCACTTGCAGTGGCTGAAGCTCCTCCTTTCTGCCCTCACGGCTCCGGCAACATAGTTCACCGCTCAGCCGCGACGCACTAATTTGCTTTTCGGGTTGTGGGTTTGGAGGAGGCGGGTCTTCAGCCTTGCCCCACCTCCCCGCGACAGCTAATGACCAGCAGCCGGGGAGAGCGGCGCCGCGTACTGGCAAAAAACCCCCAACGGCCCGGTACTGGTCCGTGGACCCGTGGTTGGGGACCCCTGACTTAGAGTACACAATTCAATAGCTGAATTTGGGGTTAGGAGACAATATTATTACATATGTTAGGTACTCATAGCACAGATAGAGCATGAAACATAAGGTTGTACATGAACTGGAGCATACACATCTCTGTGATGCAGAGAGGGTCTGGCTCCAGTCAGTGCACAGCTTGTGTGTTTCCTGTGAGCATGAGTAGATCCTCAGGGATTATTTTAGGAATTTGATGGGGTGACTATAAGCCAATAGCTACTATAAATAAGAGGGTTTTCAGGATTCTCCTGAAAATGAGAAGGGCTGGGGCATATCTGATCTCCGACAGAAGCAAGTTCCAGAGGGTGGGGACTGAATCTGTGAAAGTTGTTTTGCTGGTGGACAGCACCAGGCGAACTTCAGGTAATGAGTGCAGCAGGTGGACAAGCATATACGAGACAAGTTGGTTGTTCAGATAGGGAGATACTAAGCTTTTGAGGGCCTTGAACACTAGGGTTTTGAAAATGGCCCAATAAGTGTGTTGGGAGCCAGTGTAATGTTATGAGGAGTGAGGTGATGCAATTGAATTTTCTGGCTTTTAGTATGGTTTGGGCAGCTGTGTTCTGAATGAACTGTAGGCAGTGCTCAAGATTTTTGGGCAGTCCAATGACAAAGCGCTGCAATAGAGTAGGCAGGAGATAACACAGGCCTGGATCACTGTTGCAAAGATTGGACCATTGAAAGAAAGGCGGAGGTGGTGCAGTTAGTGTAGTTAGAAGGTGGTAGATTTGCTTACAGAAAGTATTTTGGCATCAATGCTTAATTTAGAGTCCAGGTTGAAGACCAAGCTTTCTAACCTAGAAGGGGAGGGCTGTCCCTTCTAATGTTATCCTCAAACAGGTGTGCACATAACACCTTATCCCCACTGAATTGAAAAGGCGTACAATGCTAAACTGTGAGGTGAATTCCCCTGGGACAGAACCTTTGAACCTTGTTGTTAAGGTGGGTAATAAATATGTTTGTCTGAGGTTTCTCATCTGAGGAATATACGGTCCAGAAAACAGAATATATTGTCCAACCACCATGCATGAGGGTTGAGGATTCAGCTGAGCTGGTCCACTATAACAGTCTCTGGTAAACCAATGGTTCAGAGAAGGAAGTGGTGAACTTCAGCCCAATCCCTTATCTTGATTCTTTCTAGACATAGGGGGTAAGATGCAATTACTCCCTGTAGGCTGATGCAGAAACACTCAAAACATCAAAGAGTGTAAATCCTGTGATGTAAAGATCTCTAGTGTCAATGAAAGCTTAATAGCTCAAAGTGCTTTCCATCAAAACTGAATCTTTAATATCCAAGGTGATATAGCGTTGTGATTCACAAAAACAATCAGTTAATGTATAATGACAACTTCAATAAATGTCCCCGACATGGCTTGTGTTTTGCTTTTGCTGCATCGGGAAAGACATCACTGTGAAAGACAGAAATACAAAATGTAAACATTGATATGAATGGAGTATGTAAGAAAGAGAACAGATCAGTATTGAAACCACCCAGTGATGGCACAGCACCTACTGTAGTGTTGATTATTCAGCAGCATTTGTCAAAACGCTTGGACAGTAAAAGATCACTCAATCAAAGGTAAAAAATCAACCCTGATATTTCTAGATACAGAAGACATGCCAAAACCAGAAGAACCAATAAGCTCATAGCCAATCAAAGAACAACTTAGGGGAGAGTTGTCATGTGGTAAAAGGAGCTAATCAAAAAGCAGGAGAATAAGTCAGTGGGAAAATCATAAAATATTGAGAGATATGAATGAAGTTATAAAAATCAGAAGAAAGCTGACCATTCAGCCTCTTGATTGAGGACTATAGATGTTAAAGAACCCAGTTCATGAATTCACCATTGTTCACTGTGTATGAGCCACTAGGAAAAATCATCTCCATGGGGACGATAGACTCCAACCTCTATGACAAAAACCTTAGTTCTGTGGTAGAGTGGTTCAGATCAAGCCAATCAACTACAAAGGGGGCAACGTTCTTGGACAGGCATATATTAGAGCAATCCTCAAAAATACGGGTCTTGATTCTCCGAATCATCTTGCCTACATATACACGGGGGAAAGAGCAACTGATTACAATACACTACTGTTGATATACAATCATATCATCTTCTTAGTGGGTAATTCCGGCCCATGGAAAAGTGTTGGAAAACTGATAAAGATTCTGTCATGGGGCAAGCCTGACAATGTCTGCAAGGGTCTGGTCTTTCAGGTGTAGCAAGAGTGTTTCTGGGTAGATCTGATGAGACCAAAAGGTCCTAAATATTCCTACTAGACCGAAATGCAAAATGATGGGGAGGGGGGTGCAGGGGTAGCAAACATGGGGACAGATGACAATATGCCATAGTGTCTTTTGATAATGGAGCAGACTTCATTGATTCTGCTTGAATAAGGGAGAACGCATGTGATACTCTCTGAAGGTGTAAGTGGTGAAGGGAGAAAAAGGAAGTCCCGATTCACATAAAAGGCTCACTTAAATGCATGCTTGATAAACCTGGATATTGGGGGGGAGGGGGGGGGGGGAGGACCGTGTTCGTAAAAATGAGACATCAGATTGTTCCAGACAGTGGGGCGGATTTTCAGAGCCCTGCTCGCGTAAATCCGCCCAAAACCGGGCGGATTTACGCGAGCAGGGCCCTGCGCGCCGGTAAGCCTATTTTACATAGGCCTACCGGCGCGCAGGGCCGGTAGGCTATTCGCGCTCCTTTTAAAATCCGCCCCAGTATGTTTACTGCAAACCAGTATGCTCTTAGAGCAAATTCTCAAAGTCACAATTCATTATTTCTCCACATTTTTTGGAAAATTAAATTAACAATTAAAAAATGCTGCTTGCGTAAGTATTCAACTCCAAACTCCAAATTTACACAGATGAAAGCTATTACCCTAACAAATGGCTTACAATTGGCTTCTACCTGTGAATCATTAAAAAGAGTTCAGCTATACTTTAAGAGCATACTGGTTTGCAATAAACATACTGTCTGGAACAATCTGTGCAAGTGTCATTTGTAATCCACACAAATCTTCTGACTTTTTAGGGGGTTGAATACTTTTGCAAGCCGCTTTAGATTGCTCTGCTGCACTTGAGTATCAAAATTCATCACCCCTGTTTTAAACAATAACTCTGGTATATGCAGCCTGAATAACGATTAACACTGACCCCAATGAATAAAACAATTACTGTCAACGTGCTCAGTTTGCAGATTTAAATCTACCCTACTGATATGAATATATAATTTACTGCCAATTCAAATTCTGAATTATTGCAAGAAACGTACAAGTCATTAAATACCTCATCCTCTTTTCTTCAGCAGATTTTAATAATTTACATATTCCTTTAGGAGGACCTGAGTTTATTATTTAGCTCCAACTAAGAATGTTTCATGGTATAAGTGCTGAAATGTAATACTACTGGCAGGAAAGGCAGCAGCAGGAAACAGACATTGCTTTATAAAAGACATTCTCAACTTTCAGTAAACAATTGCTTCTCTACAGGGCTAAATCTATTTGGAATTATCTTATTCCTCCTTTATTTTCCTCAGTTGGGGGAATGATGTCCACCTGTGTGATGCCTTTCTGGTTTAAGCCATTAAGAATACTGGAATTAGAGTAAAAAAAAAATAAATCACAAGCTTTAGTTTTGATGTGTAAATATCCCATTAAAAGGGATATTTTTAGTTATTTATAATCTATTGTACTTCACAATTCTAATACAATTACCGTAATTTTCGCTCCATAAGACGCACCTAGGATTCAGAGGGGGAAAATTAAAAAAAAAAAAATTGTGCTAAACCGGCTTTGTCCCCGGGCATCTGTGCGTCTTATGGAGCAAATTAGGGGAGTGCATAACTTTTTTTTTCTCCCCATTTTGTTTTCGGGTCTGGGGATGGCCATTTCGGTCCACTCCCCAGATCAGAAAACTTTTATTTTTCTCTGGGAACCCCCCCCCCAAAAACCCCCCCACCACAACCCTTTAAATTAATTAACAACCCCCCACATACATTTTCCCCCCACTTTGGGGGGAAAAAAAGTGCGTCTTATGGAGCGAAAAATACGCAATGTGGCTTGTAACTGTACAATTGTAAAATAACTGAGTCAAACACATTAAAACAAACATAAACTCTAACAAAAATAAGACAGTCTTTCTGGAAATCCTGCATCAAAATTTAGATTGGACACCATTTAGAGAGGTAATTTTCAATAGTGTGCAAATAAATGCATAAGAAGGTGTGCCTAAAGATCGATGCCCTGAAAGTAGGTGTGAATGTTTCAGTACACACACATTTTCTTTATGCAGAGATCTGCATAATTTATCCACCTATTTTAAAAAAAGTATATGCATATATTTTGCGCATTACATAGTTTGTAACATGTGCGTGTAAAAACCCTCAGTTAATATGCGGATGCAGGTATTTTATAAAAGTTGGCTGACATGCATGTATCTTGCTTATGAAAATGTGTATTTCCAAGCACCAGTTTGCTGAGATCTCCCAAAAGTTAACCCAGATCTTCACCAATGCATCCATACCCTCCACCTCGTGTTCCAGACTCCCTAGCCAAAAACTGCAGACAAAAGAGAAGATTTAATACCCATGACTTGATTAGCAGGTGCAAAAGCATACGCACGTTTGAAAACGTGTGTGTTCTCAGTTAATAAAATACATAAAGAGCGTGTACTTCCAAACTAAGCCCCAGAATGCCTTCTTTGTACATACATACTTTTCTGCTCAATAGCAACAATATGCATATATTCCCACCATTTTGAAAATTTGCTTATTACGCAGAGCCTATTAACATGCGTATATTCTGATTTTACTCACACAACTCCTTTGTCTTTGTAAATAGCCCCCTTAAAGTCTAGAGGCTCAATTCACCCAATTTGAGTTTGAAACTATGACCGAGGCAAACAGATATTTGGGAAGGCTGGGGAATAAAAAATAATTATTCAAAGCAGGAGCAAGTGCTGCACAGGAAGCCAAATAGTAATGAACTGGGCAATAATGAATATATAATGACATTTTTGGAGTTTGCCCAGTTCTCAGCTGTAGAATAGATAAGCAACCACTGTATTCTATGCATAAGTCTCAAATCCCTCTTCAGACAAGCGAAGTTGCTTGGATGACGTTGGTTCCCTATAGAAAAAGGTAACAAAATTCAACTATGCATGCATGGACTCGAACATCAATATAAGCTTGGGCAACAAGCCGAAAATGCCTACATAAACTTCAATCTCCACATCCCTTTATTTGTATATTCAAACTTTTACTTTCCCCAGCTGCAAAGATTTAATGAGAAAAATGCCAGCATTCTTATAAATATAAAAATATTTATAATATGGCAAACATTACCATCGGTGGTTCTAGAAAGAATAAAACATCATCTACTGTGGTGTTTATAAGCAAACATGTACACAAACTCCATCAATACACTAAGACCTGTCCTGCCACAAAGGGGTAACACCCTATTCAGATGGTTGAACACACCTTTCTATGAATTTGAGATCTAATAATGCCAGAGTACCTAGACAATTGTGATACACTTCAACCTGGGCAAAGTTGCATTGCAAAACAAAACAAAAGTAGGGGAAAAGGCAAAAAGGTGTCCAATCTGCCTCTACATGCGGGGGGATAAAAAAAGCAAACAACAATTTTTCCTAACATCTACAATTCTCATCAGCTATGTCACTTAAACACCAGGGATGTGCATTCATTTTTTTTCCACTTCATTTTGATTAGTGCACTCTGAAAGAATACTTTTCAAAAGGATTTACACCTATAAAACTGGGTTTTACACATTTAACCGCACTTTACTCTTGTAAGTGGGCTTTTGAAAATTGCCACAATATATGCCATTGAAATGTCAATAGGCTTTACATGTGTAAGTGCACTTCTCAGACTTCCCCCGCCTTAAACATCATTACTCATTACTGCTCAGTAATGAAGGTCCACTGTAGTTGACATGGCATGATGATGTTTAAGGTGGAGGAAGCCTGAGAAGTGCCGGTTGAGCAACAGTTAACATTTGATAAGTTAAGCATTGATGGGATTTGGTTATTCATGCCCCCTGAAGAAGTCCAGGAGGGTGAAACGATGGACCCTTGCCAGGGTATCTGTCAGACTAATAGTCCAAAATGAGAGAAGAGTATGAACATTGAAGAACTGAAGTGGGAAGTTGATCCACGAGTAAGAATGCTATACAGACATAGTTACTATGGAAGAAAATTAGAAGCAAACTATTTTTTTTTTAGATTATTAATAAATGGGTAGGGAGAAGTTATGTTTTTGAGTATGACTGTGTGCATTTTCAGCCGGATTTTAAAACCCCGGCGTGCGTAAATCCCGGGGTTTATGCGCGTGGCCAGACCTTATGCGCACCGGACCAATTTTCAAACGGGCCCAGCCAAGCGCATAAACCACGGTACGCGAGTAAGTGCCAGGGCCTGAAAAGGGGGCGGTACAGGGGGTGGAGAGCGGCGGTCTGTAGCTGGAGGCGCCGGTACAGCGGCCATTTGCTGCTGTGCCGGGGGAGCACGCACCGGCAGTCGGCCAGCACGCGCAAGTTGCATCTGCTCCAGAGGAGCAGCAGCTTAAAGAACAAAAAAAAAAAAGGTATGGGATATTAGGTTTAGGGGGTGGGGAGGAGAGGGGAAGGGAAGGGGAAGGGAGGCTAGGATAGGGAAGTTCTCTCCCAGTCCACTCCTTAATTGGAGCAGACTGGGAATGAACTGGGGAAGACCCCGGTACGTCGCTGTGCGAAAGTTGTCAAATTCAAACCCCCCCCCCCTTGCATGTGCCACTCCCGATTTTATAACATGCGCGCACTGGTGTGCGCATGTTATAAAAATGCATGTCCATGTGTGCACGCAGGGTACAGCGCACACATGGATGCGCGCATGTATTTTTAAAAAATCTACCCTATATGAGATAATCAGTCTAAGGAGTGATTTTAATTAGGGTACGGTTGATATGATTGGTAGTGATTATGAATGAGGGCCAGGTACGTTTGTAAGATGTGTGTGAGAGTAGTGTGGTTTTTAACTGGAGCGTCGTATTTGGCATAGTGTACCTGCATGTCTGATATATTTCATTTGATGCATTTGAATTTTTTGTATTAAATGTATATTAAAACTGTATTTAAGAATTTGGGATTTATGAACAGATTTTAATTTCTCATCATTTTGTATAATATTAGGATGTCTACTGAGAATAGCTAAACTATACCTTCATTGTATTTTTACCTTGAGGGGAGATACTCATGCCAGAACTATTCTTTGCATGATTGAGAGAACTAAAACAAATTATTGTTGGTCTGGAAGAGCTACCAGAGCAAACTAACTAAATAGTAGTAAATCACCAGGACCTGATGGTATTCATACCAGAGTTCTATTATTACTACTTATTTCTATAATGCTGCTAAATGTATGTAACATTGTATAAATAAACACAAAAACAGTTCCTTCTCCACTGAGCTTGCAATCTATTCAAGACAAACTTAAAAAACAAGAGATTTTAGAGTTTCATTCATTATGGCAAATGAGCCATAATAACCTAATTCAATAGCCTGCCCACACTATTTTTTGATATCGGACCCTTTCTGTTGGTTGCAAAATCATTGAAACCAACAAGGATATGATCATGAGTTTTAAAGGACTTCAAGCACAAAACTGCAGGCCTGCTACTAGTAATCTATAACTTACCATTCAAATTTAACACTATACCTGAGGACTGGAGAACAGCTCATCTAATAGCAATTTTTAAATAGAGTCTGGGGTGATCCAGGTAACTGCTGACCAGTAAGCTTGGTATTGGTGTCAGATAAAATAGCTAAAGCTATTGTTAAGAACAAAATTACTGGCCATATGGATAAACACAACTTAATGCAGAAGCACCAGCATGAATTTAGTAAAGGGAAGTCATGTCTTACTAATCTATTAGAATTCTTTGAAGATATAAATGAAGAACATGGAAAAGGGTGAGCTGGTCAATATAGTGTATTTGAATTTTCAAAAGGCATTTTATAAAGTCCTTCATATGATACTTCTCAGAAAATTAAAAAGTTATGGGACATTAGGAAAAGTCCTAATGTGGAGTGGTAAATGTTAAAAGAGAACACAAAGAATAGGCCTAAATGTTCAGTTTTCTCAATGGATACTGCCAGAGATCTGTACTGGGAATAGCAATGTTAATTTATTCATAGGGACCTTTGCTTTCAGTTTCTATTTTATTTTTCATAGGAATTTAAATTTATAACAAAAATATTATCAGTGGAAAAATGCCTTTCTACTGATTTTTGTAGTAACGTCGAAATTCCAAGGTACATTAGGAATTAATGAGAGATCAAATTTGTAGATAATACAAAAGTATTTAAAGTAGTTAAAATACAAGCAGTCTTGTGAAGAATTAGAGGAGGATCTTGTGAGACTGAGGAATTGAACAGCTAAAGGAGATTAAATTTAAGGTGGGCAAGTGAAAAGTGATACATATAGAAAAAAATAATCCTAATTGTACACAATGCGGGGTTCCACATTAGGAGTTACCGCTCAGGAAAAGGACCTTGGAGTCATGTGGAGCATACAATTAAATCTTCAGCTCAATGAGCAGCAGTAATCAAAGAGCAAATAGGAATTATTTGGAAAGGAAGAATAAAATAAAATAGACTACCATAATGCTTCTGTATAGATCTATAGTGCGACCATACTTTAAATATTGTGTTCAATTCAGGTTGCTCCATCTCAAAAAAGATATAGCAGAACTGGAAAAGGTACGGAGAAGGGTGACAAAAATGATAAAGAGAATGGAATTATTTATAGAGTGTATTCCATTCCCTTTGCCATTTTACCTTTACAAAGACTGAACAGGTCAGGGGTGTCCAACTTGGAGAAGAGACAGAAGAGAAATGATAGAGGTTTATAAAATCAATAGCATACAAACAAAACTGTTCCAAAAGACTATTTAAGAACATAACATCAGAAGAGGTTCTCATACTGGGGCAGATTGAGGGTCCAGCAGTCCGTTTCCAAAAGTAGCCATTGCAGGATACAAGTACCTGGCAAGTATCCAAACATTAACTAGATCCCAGTCTACTAATACTGGTAATAAGCAGTGGCTCTTCCTCAAGTCAACTTGACAAATAGCTGTTTATAGACTTCTCCTCTAGGAACTTGTCAAAACCATTTTTAAACCTAGATAAGCTAACTGCCAGATAAGCTAACTGCCTTCTCTTTCAACGAATTTCAGAGTTTAATTATGCACTGAGTGAAAAAGAATTTTCTACGATTTGTTATAAATGTGCTACTTGCTAACTTTATAAAGTGCCTTTCAGGCACTTCAAGAGCAGATTACATTCAGTTAATATACACTAACATTATTGCATATGTACATGTAAATGAAGCAAAGGAGATGTAAATTAGGATTTTGAAGCTATATATTCATCATATGCTCTCTCCACACATTGCTTAGCAGATGCTCATGAAGGCAAAATATTTAACACCAGTCTCGGACCAATCGTTGACTTATTAGCTCACATACTACTTAAAGGGCTCAGCAACCAAGAAGGATTGGGGCTGCTGGAACGGGAGGAGTCATTGGAGCTGTGCAGAAGAGATCAGGGTCGAAGAAGAGAGACAGAAGAGCAGAGAGACTATGGGACAGGAAGACAGGAATAGCAGAGGAAAATAAGGAGGTGGCTGCGACCATTCATCTTTAGGCACATGACGAATTAAACCCACCATTTTTCCTTAGACAGCTAGATCTCTTGCCAAACCTGGCTTGTCTGTTTTGAGCTCATCTTTGGATACTTTCAAACCAGAGCGGCTGTATTTTGTGGAATAGTACTGTGAGTCAAGCAAAGATGAACTGAAATGTTTATTCATTATCTCTATCAGAGGCAACAATGGCAGGACCTCAAAAAGGATATCTACAGATCTGATCTACTTAATGTGATCGGTTCAATAGACACCATGCACGTAGTATTTATGCTAGTTCATGAAAGGAAAGCAGCCTTTAAGATAAGAAAAATCCATTACTTCCTGAATGTGCAAATGGTGCGATGTACACATGCAAATACTGAATGCAGTGGCCAGATATCCCAGGTCCAGCCATGACTCCTTTATCCTGCACTACTCAGCCCTTTCCAAGTAATTCAAGGAGGGCTGTTTTGGCAGAGAGTAGCTTCTAGGTAAGTACTCTTACCTAAAAGCCATTCAGGTAGTCCTAAAATATTTATCTCTAAGCTCTGCACACTGCCTCTTTCATACTCTCCTAACTACATCTACACTCTTCAGTCAACATATCCATCATATCCATGTAAACCAAACATTTATTTATTTATTTATTTATTTATTTAAATGCTTTTAAAATATACCGACATTCATAGGACATATCATGCCGGTTCACAATCAACATTGTAAAGGAGGAAGAGGAAATTACAAATAACAGGGAGGGGGGAGGTGGAGCAGTGAAGGAAAAAGGAGAGGATGGGGGTCAGGTGACAGTAAGCGCAGAAGTTGCGGGAAGGAGAAAGGTAGTGAAGTGCTAGGGGAGAGAGAAATTGATAGGAACTGTGTTAAAAAACTGAGAATAGAAAATTAACAAATTTACAAAATCAGCAATTCCCTAGGATGCATCAACGGATTAGAAGGGGTAAGGGAATTGGAAATGGCAGTGGAGGTCACTACGAAGGTCACTATGAAACAATTTTCAGGACTGAAACCAAACTAGCATACACACAATCATTAGTTGCTTCTGCCATAATAGATGCAAGATTGGGTGTGGGGAGACCAGGGTTAAAACTCCCTTAAAGTAAAGCATAACAACATTAAGATTTTCCATACTGTGTCAGATCAAAGATACATCAAGCCAGTATTCTGTTTCCAACAGTGGCCAGTCCAGGTCATAAGTACTTGGCAGGATCCCAAAAGGTTGATAGATTCCATACTGCTTAATTAAGGGATAAGCAGTGATTTCTCCAAGTCCACTTCAATAATGGTTTATAGACTTTTCTTCCAGGAACATGTCCAAATCTTTCTCCTAGGACAAGCAGGATGGTAGTCCTCACACATGGGTGACAGATGGGGCCCGGAAAGGAAAACTTCTGTCAAGTTTCTAGAACTTTGACTAGCACACTGAGCATGCCCAGCATGCCACTATCCATGTGGGGTTCCTCTTCAGTCTCTCTTTTTCCACGAAGCTTTTGCATCACTGCTGCTGAGCTCGTAGCTAATTTTGCGGAAAACTCTCTTTCCATTTTTTCCCAGTTGCACCGGGTCTCTCTGTTTCCTGGGTTAGTGACTAGGTGTCGCGGTAAGTTTACGTTGCTCGTGGTTGATTACCAATGGGGCCGTTTTCCCAGTATCCGCCGGCCATCGACCGTGTGCAGGGTTCTTTTTCCCATGGCGTCGTCTGGTTTTTGTCAATGTCCCCAATGCCATCGGACCATCACGGTCCCCCCCCATGAAGTCTGTATTTTGTGCCTAGGGGCATTGCACGAAGTCAGGGTATGCGCCTTCTGTGCCCAGATGCCTCCTAAGAGCTGTCGCGTGCGTCTCGACAAAATGGATAAACTTTTCAGTGCCAAGAATTCACAGCCCTCGACTTCAGTATTGGAGGCATTGATGCCCCAGGGACGTGAGTCAGCAACTCCTGCTCACGTGTTGTCTTCTCCACCACCGAGTTCTCAGGTGGAACTGGGCGTGGGGGATCGTCCCCTTTCTATTTCTTCTAATTCCAGGTCTGGATCTTTGCCATCACCCTCGGCTCGGGGAAGGACCGGGCTGAGCATTGGGAGAAATCAAGAAAGTATTGCCATCACTCGCCATCTTTCCATGGCTCCAATCTCGGAAAGGCATTGGCACTGACTGAGTTGTCCCCGAAGTGGTCCTGGTGCAAGGAGGCTCCACCCTCCATCGAGACTGAAGGCCCGAGGCGATCTCCACTGGTTTTGGTGATGGTCAGCGATCCCCCTCAGGGCTCTGATGGGGATTCGATTCTGCCTCCTCCTCTTCAAGCTGTCCTCTCGTCGTCAGCATTTGAGGAGGAGTTGGAGTGCCATGTACGGTTAGCAGTTGGCGAGCCCTACAAGGTATAGAGCTGCCGGTTCATTTGGGACCACCATCGCTGCCGTAGCTGGCTCCATCGATGCTTGCACTGTTGCAAGAGCAACTGGATTTACTGCTTGGTGCCTTGCTGATGCAGGCCTTCCCAGTGCCCATGGCACCGAAGCGGTCTCTGCTGGAGGCTATTCTAGTGGCCAATTCCTCCAATGAGTTAGGACCATCGGGTTTGGTGCCAGTGGGCACCCTGATTCCCTTGGTGCTTCTGGTGCCCGCAGTGCTGCCGATGCCAGCGCACCCCTTGATGCCCACTGGTGCCAGCACCCGTACCTTTGGGGCTCCCAGTGCCTTCAGGGTCAAAGACTAGGGCCAGCATAGGGGCTCCACCTCTGGTGTCCCCGGGCGCTTTGAGTGAGGATGCCCCCAATTGACCATTGGGAGAGGGAGGCATCCCTGTCCTCTTCAGAAGACTCCAAGGTCCTTCCCTCTGAGCCCTCGCTTCCAGAGGAAAGGCGTATGTCTCCACAGGAAGACCTGTTTGCCGTTTTTTTGAGGGCTATTGTCAGAATCGGTGCCCTTCCAACTTTTGACTGAACAGGCACAAAATGCTGGAGAGCCTCCAATTTATGGATGCCCCTAAGGAAGTGGTAGCAGTACTGGTGCACAACATTTTCAAGGATCTGTTCGTCCGGTTGTGGGAGCACCCCATTTTGGTTCCTCCAGTTAACCAAAATACCAATGCAGTTTACTTGGTGCAACCTAGTTTGAGCGCTGCCATCTTCCACATCAGACCATGGGAGTGGAATCCGCTCTGAAGAAAGTTAAGAGGACACGGACCCATGCTTCGGCTCCTTCAGGTCGTGATCATAGGACCTTGGATACTCTAGGATGGAAAGTCTTCCAGTGGTCCATGCTGGCGGCTTGGATTGCATGTTACCAGTTATATATGGGCCAGTACTCCAGGAATCTCTGGAAAAAGGTTCAAGATCTGGTGGAATGCCTCCCTCAACAGATTCAGGAAGACTTCCTGAAGGTGATTCAGCAGGGACTGGAGTGTGACAAGCACGATATCCTGTCCACTTATGATGTTTTTGAAACAGCAGCGAGGGTGGCTGCATGGCCTGGGCTTTGGGCCTCGGACCTCCAGCCAGAAGTGCAGGAGCATATTGTGGACCTCCCTTGTACTGGTGAAAATCTCTTCGGAGATAAAAATCAAGGAAGCAGTGGCACAGCTGAAGGATTATCATGAAACCCTTCAGCATCTGTCAGCCAGCACCTCTGACCCATAGTCCTCGTGCAAGAAGCCATTAAGTCAGAGTTCGAGACTTCCTTTTTACCGCCAGAAGAAACATTATTCTCCAGTGGGTAGAGTGAAGTCACAGTGTGCTACGCCTGGGACACGAATGCGGCAGCCACACGATCTTTGGCCGCAGCAGAGCCCTGCCACAGGGTTTTGACTGGTTGGGAAAGAGTTTAAGCCAGCAGCCTGTCCCCGTGACTAACGACCCTCCTGTCAGAGGCCGCCTGCAGATCTTGGCAGACTGCTGGCGGACAATCACTCGGACCAGTGGGTCCTATCCATTGTTCGTCAGGGGTACAGACTGAATGTCCGCAGAGTCCCCCAAAATCACTTCTGTGCTCCTCATGGGGTTTCTGACGAACCAGCAAATACTTCGAGTAGAGCTCTCCGCCCTTATAACAGCTCGAGCTGTCAAACTCGTGCCGCTAAGTCAGCAAAGCACCAAGTTCTACCTCAGGTATTTTCTGATTCACAAGAAAACAGGAGGCCTCCATCCTATCCTGGACCAGAGGGCTTTGAACAGATTCCTCGCAAGGGAACGATTCAAAATGGTTTCATTGGGGGGGGGGGGGGGGGGTGTCCTGATCCCTCTCCTAAGGAAGGGGGACTGGATTTGCTCCCTCGACTTAAAGAACACCTATGCTCACATTATCATCTCTCCCAGCCATCAGAGGTACCTCCAATTCTTGGTGTGAGATGAACACTTCCAGTATCAGGTACTGCCTTCGGCCTAGCATCTGCACTCTGCATTTCACAAAGTATCTAGTGGTGGTGACTGCTTATCTCAGAAAGTAGTGGCTGCAGGTTTTCCCTTACCTGGACGACTGGCTCATCAAGAGCGCTACCAGGCCTGGGGCCTTGCAGTCTCTCCAATCCTCCATCAGGATTTTGGAGACCATGGGGTTTCTGATCAACTACCTGAAATCCCAACTGGTTCCATCCCCACAGCTGGACTTCATTGGGGCCAGATTTGAGCCAGAGCGTTTTTGCCCCGGTTCGCATAGGAAGGGCGAAGTCAGATAAATTTCCTGGAGCTCTGTGCGATCCGGTATGCTCTGTGGGCCTTCCGGGATTGACTCACTAACAAGGTAGTTTTGGTTCAGACCAACAATCAGGTGGCGATGTGGACTTTAACAAGAAGGGAGGCATACCCACCGCTTCCACTAGTATCGAAGACTCTCTTGAAGCTCAAACAAGATTGAGGAACCATGATCCTAATTGCGCCCAATTGGCCGAGGGAGATCTGGTTTCCCCTTCTGCAGGATTTTTCCTTCCAGGCGCCAATCAGCCTGGGGACCTCCCCAGACCTGATCATGCAGAATCAGGCCAGGCTACGCCATCCCAATCTCCGGGCCTTACCTCTCACGGCTTGGATGTTGAAAGGATGACTTTGCAGGCCCTGGACCTTTCAGAAGGGGTATCTCAGATCCTGGTGGAGTCCAGGAAACCTTCCACTAGAAAATCTTACAATCTGAACTGGAAGAGGTTCTCGGGCTGATATAAGGGACATGGGTTGGATCTGTTCCCTTGTTCCACCTCTCCGAGGTTGGCCTGAAGACCACCTCCGCGAGGCTCTACCTCAGTGCTATTGGGACCTACCACTGTGGGGTGAGTGGCTCACCCATCTCAGTGCAGCTGCTGATGGGGCACTTCATGCGAGACCTACTTCAAGTCAAGCCTCCAATTAGGCCACTGGCAGTATTGTGGGACTTCAATGTGGTCTTGGCCCACTTGATGAGAGCCCCATTTGAGCCCCTGTGGTGTTATGACCTGAGGTATCTGTCCTGGAAGGTTATCTTCCTGACTGCGGTCACCTCTGCAAGCAAGGTCAGTGAATTTCAGGCTCTGGTGTCGTACCCATCTTATAGAAAATATTTTCATGATAAGATGGCTCTGTACACACATCCTAAGTTCCTTCCTAAGGTAGTGAAGGACTTCCATCTCAATCAGTCTATCGTCCTACTCACCTTTTTTCCAAAGTTGCATTCATACCAGGGCGAGCGGGCTCTGCACACCCTGGACTGCAAGAGAGCCCTAGCCTTTTATCTAGAGTGTACAGTGGCCCACAGGCAGTCCAAGCACATCTTTGTCTCATTTGCCAAAAACAGACTTGGAGTTGCAGTGTCAAAGCAGACCTTATCGAACTGGTTAGCAGATTGTATTTCGTTCTGCTATGCACAGGCAGGACTACAGCTTGGTGGCCATTTTGAGGCTCATTCTGTACGAGCAATGGCAGCGGTTGCCCACTTGTGTACTGAGCTCATGGGTGAGATCTGCAGGGCTGTGACCTGGAGTTCTCACCAAACTTTTGCCTGAAAATTACTGCCTGGATAAGGACAGCCGACGTGACAACAATTTTGGTCAGTCAGTCCTCCGTAAACTTTTTCAGCTGTGAAACCCAACTCTGCCTACCTTAGGCCCTTGAGTTGGATTCAGATTGTCTCCCAGGTTGTAGCCGCATGGTTTGTTGTGCACATTGGCACCTGTTAAGTGCTGGCTCCTTATAGTTGGGAGCAGCCTATAGCTACATATTCACCCATGTGCGAGGACTACTATCCTGCTTGTCCTAGGAGAAAGCAGAGTTGTTTACCTTTAACAGGTGTTTTCCTAAGACAGTAGGATGATAGTATTCAGGAAACCCGCCTGCCACCCTACAGAGTTGGGTTTCTCTTGTTTATTTTATTTTTCATGAATTCTATGTGGATGCGTGGATAGTGGCATGCTGGGCATGCTCAGTGTGCCAATCAAAGTTCTAGAAACTTTGACAGAAGTTTTCCGTGTTGGGCTCCATCTGATGATGTCATCCATGTGTGAGGACTAACAACCTGCTGTCCTAGCAGAACACCTGTTACATGTAAGCAACTCTGCTTTTTTAAATCCAGCTACTCTAACAGCTTTTACCACATCCTCCAGCAACAAATTCCTGAGTTTAGAAATTAAGTAAAAAAGTATTTTCTATTTGTCTCAAATTTGTCTATTTGCCTAGTAACTTCATTGCATTTCCCCTAGTCTTTGTACTTTTTGAAAAAGTAAACAACCTATTCATATCTATCTGTTCACTCATTTTATAGACCTATATCCATATCTCCCCTCAACAGTCTCTTCTTCAAGCTGAATAGCTCTAACCCCTTTAGCCTTTCCTCATGAGGAACTGTTCCATTCCCCCTTCTATGTATCTTTTTCGAGTTGTGGTTACCAGAATTGCACAAAATATTCAAGGTGTGGTTGCACCATAGAGTGATTCAGAGGCATTATGATATTCTCTGTTTCAGTCTCCATTCCTTTCCTAATAATTCCTAGCATTCTATTTGCTTTCTTGGCTGCCACCGCACATTGAGAATAAAATGTTAACATATTATCCATGATGAGGCCTAGATCCTTTTCCTGGGTGGTTATAAGTAATTGTTCCACTGCTTTCTTTTGTTATAACATTGAAACACTTAGGAAATATAAAATAAAACTGAAAACCAAGGTACCTACATATAAGATTATGCAAAACTTATTTACAGCATGAGTTGTGTGCAGGCTACCATGTGTTTTTTCAGATAAGGCTCCAGCGGTTGAGTAGTAAGTCCCTTACAGAAGACACAGAGTGGGCAACCTCTTCCTGCCAACCTGGATGTTCTTGCCCCGCCTATTCCATGGTCCTCTAAGATGGGTGCTTTTGCATGGCGTGGATGGAGTGAATGTGGTAGGTAGGGCACACTGTGTGATTTTAGTCACAAAGTCTGTATTGCTTTAATTCAGGGATGCTCAAAAACCAGTCCTCAGACCCTTCCCAAGTTTCAGGTTATCCCTAATAACTATGATAAATATTTGCATACATTGGAGGTATGTTTAGCGCACACACACAATTTAGTGTTCATGCTATATTATTTATCATGTAGATGAAATACTTTTGTGTTAGTGTGTATGGTAATAGTGTGTGCACTATTGATACTACTGTTCAGCTAAAACATATTGTGCATCACCTGTGCCACTGAATTTTTTTTTTTTTTTTTTAGGTTTAGTGCATAGATCCCTTCTAACCATAACTACTACAGCTGGCAAAATATTCCATCATTTTATTACAGAGTACAAAAAAAATCTCTTCCTATGGAAATAGCAAAATCACTTTCCCCTTGATGCAAGGTGTCTGCAGGGTGACTACAGACACATGACACTCCCATGTGTCTGCAGTCACCCTGGTTAAAAAATAATCAGCTATGAGACCTCTATAGGGTCCTCCAATACACTTGCACAGTGCAACCAGATTTCTTCTTAAACATTTCTGCAATGCAAAGTACTTCTATACAAATGCTAGAAAGCTAAAAAAAATATGGGTGAACAAAAATGTTTGAGTTTAAAATTAAGTTGTTAGAATAGATATTTCAGAAATCTGGTAGAAGGATGGTAACCCTTTTTATGGGGATTTGAATATACAAGATCAAATCAACAAATGCCAAGGACTCTTAACTGAATATTCAAACCAACTCAAAAAGTTATCAAAAACATTGAAAAAGTTGTATTGTTGGAGATAAGAAGACAGAAGAAATTTCTGCATATTCAGTGTTGATCTACCTGCTTATGTTCCTTTAGTATCTGTTCTGGTCCATCAGATAATATTACAAAGCAGAAATAAAATATGGGAATTTAGAGCTACTCCACATTACCTCTTTTTACCCTTAAAAGATCCCAAAATAATATTATGAGTGAATCTACTTATATAGCATACATTATATAAATTGCAATCTGTTAAGAAACTTGCTTATTTCTTATCTATTATCAAGTCAGTATGACAATATATTATTTGATGTCTAAAATAAAGACGTCTTAATTAAACTTCTAGAAGGCATGGCTTCCTTTATTATTATAATTCCTGCTACAAAGTGACAGAGCTATTTATTTATGGATACTATAAATGACTGTTTTGAGAGCAGTTCAACCAGGTACAACTTGTTTTTAGATAAAACAATTCTTGATTTAGACCTGAGTAAAAAGCAGGATCTGATTCAGAAGGTAAGTAAAGATAAGCTGCTTAGTAACACTGACTATAATGTGGTCAAATATAACATCCTCATGAAAGAAAAACTTACAAAAATAAGTTTCACACAAATGTGAAACATAAATGTGCAAGTAAGAAGTTATAACCAGAAAGGTAAAATTGCTGGCAGCAGCACAGAATCTACTTAAAAATAAAAAAGGTTTCAAGATCAAATATATAGATGGCAGGTCATCGAACTGTATAACAAGCAAGCATCTTTAATGAATACTAATACAAAAACATGGGGCAAAGCAACATTCACATGGTGGTTCATAGGGCAGTTCATATAAAAATGTAGACAGAGAGCAAGCAAGTAATGGCATAACACAAATACTGCACAACCAATCAACAAGAATTGACAAACTGCAGCTTTTTCCAAGACTGATGCACTACTTCTTTGGAAGAAGAATGGCATGCTCAGTGTCAGCCATCTACCTTTGAAAGCTGAATGGGGACTGCTCAGATCTGCAGAGATCAAATCAATATTCGGCCACTTTCTGGTAACTTTTTGCTAATTTTTGTCAAAAACAGTGGGAACAATAGAACCCTCCCGCCACCAACTCTCAGACTGTTAAAACATATTGAACCCAGCTAGATTTTGAAAAGTAATTTACTCCCTACAAGTAACATAAGCTCCAAAAATGCAAAGACCGAGTTCAGGTATCCCTGCTTTAAAAGTATTCACTGGTCGGGTAGTTGAGTGAAAATCAAATTAAGGAGCTTTTCATTTCTTGAAACACAAACGTATGACTGATGGATGCAAGGTCTCTATCTGAAGATGAGAAAGAATCTTCAGGAAAAACAAACCACAAAGTATACATCTGCTGTGGATGTTTGGGGGCTGATGCATCTTAAGTGCGAGAAGCAGAAGACATAGAAATAATATAGAATGAAAGATTCTAAATTAAATCAAAATTCCAGCTTTCCTATATTCAAAGTTTGTGTTTTATCCATTATTCCCCCTACAGGTCACCCCAATCTTCTTGGAGGCCTGATGCTCTCATACCACTTCTGTTTAGGGTAGTAACCACCGCTCTTGCACAGTGCCTTCTTAGACGTTCAGTGCAGTCACACCACTACTGCTTTGGCTTGTAAACTTTAAAAACTTTTATAACTGTGAGGCGACACTTTTACACTGCTAAGAACTGCTACTCTAGAGGAATGTATGGTGCAAATTCAAAGAGATCAGCTTTTCTGTACCACAGATTGATTTTCTGAACATTATACAATGGCCTTTTGCAATATTCTTAAAACAAACCAATCTTATTCAAGTTTATGAAAGCATACCTCCTTAAAACATGGTGAAGAATTTCTTATTTGTTCAAGCATGGCCCATTTGACTGTTGCCTGTCGAATATTCCCATCATACTCTCTAGAGCTCTGAGTACCACTAGGAGTGCCTCGAGACCTCTCATAGCCTGGTTCATTGAAATAGGGCTCAGATACCAATATGAGGGACTGGACAGACACCAATACCTGTGAAAGAAGGGAAGAAATGATTAAACTTAAATAGATTTGGTGAATTAAAAAAAATCTATTGTGTGACAAAGTAGTCAACAGAATTTATCAGTAGTAGAATGGATAAAAGCTTTGTTTCCTTTTTAAAGGAGTTGAAAAGCTGGGGATCCAACAGAAGCAGGGTCTGCAGTCCCCATGGTGGAGAGGGAATCATGGTCAGCTCAGAGTGACACCTCATGGCTGGATTCAGGACCCATGACTGCAGAGTTCCGGATGGAGACCTGGTGCATGGTCTCTGGTGCAGGGCTATCATAGCAATGACTAGATGAAGTATGTTGTGGGGTGTGGTGGTGGTGGTGGGGGGGGGGGGAGTGGAAATATAAAATATGGGGGAAATCCATGGGTAGTTGCAAATGAAGGTTTATTGTGTCAGATCTCAGTCCTGGTTCCAACTGGGATGAAAGTACAAAGGAATAACAGGAAACTGCTGGGTTATGAAAGAAAAATAGAAAGTGAAACCGTGTCACAAATTTAAACCTGGAAGCATACCTGAAAAGAAGACATAATTTGAATAATCAATAGAAAATGCACAAAAAAATAAACAATTTAACTATCAGATTACTGAAGAAAAATATTTCCACTGGCATTACTTTCTTCTGTTTTTATTCACTAAAATTACCAAGACTTGCTAAAACTAAGCTTGATAGCATGACTTATTTAAGAAGCTGAACCATATTCAAAAGGTGATGAGTCACAAGGCAGTTTGATATTTTGTGGAAAAACACATTTCTTTTAATTTTCTATAGAGAAATAGGACTTAGAAGATCATGTCTGTCTCCCCTTCCCCAATCACTGCTACACCCTGCAGCTAATTTCATACAAATTTCTGCCATGGTTAATAGAGCATTCAGTGACCTTTAACTCATTCTCCATTTTCTATTGAGAAATGGTCTATTTCAATTCAATTAAACTTCATACTGTGATGTCATTGAGCATTTGTAAAGCTACCCTGTCACTGGTTAATGCCTAAAGATCTCTGATTACATAGTTTGAAATATGTCACTCAAATCAACTCTCTCTAAAGTAAAACAAAGAAAACTTGAAAACCTAGGGAGGCAAGCGCACACTGTAATGTCATTGAGGATTTTTAAAGTTGCCCTGCCTTTGGTTAGCTGTCAACCACATGCAAACTTTTATATCAAAAAAGCTAACCAACATCATGAAATGTTCACATATTCATGTTTGACAGTTTTATCTCCCATCTTAACAGTTCTTTGGGTGCTAAGAAATGAAATTTCAATGCAAGACTTCAATGTACTACTGCATCATGAGTTGGACTGTTGACTTTAGCCAGAAGTTGAAATCTGTACTAGTGGATACCATGACTACTCTGGGCTGCTGTGAATTATAGAAATTTAACAACTCTAATGCAAATGCCTACTCTTGCTTCTCTGCAACTTACAACTCCTTTTCAGGAATTGATTTAAGCTTTATGCAAAAAAGGGAATTTAAGCAGAGTAACTAATGCAATTGTCTTAGTTGTGGTATTTCAGATCATTTGCCTCTTCAAATTGAAACACTGGTACAAAAGTAGGAATTTACTCTTATATGGAGAACGTATGTCTGAACTTCTTGCATCTTTACAGAACAGTGTTATATTTTGATGAATATGAACCTTCTATGAGAAATTAAAACACTCCTTGGGAAGCTTCTAAGGTTGTCCTCAGGGGGTATGTGATTGTTCAAGTTCTTATGCAAGAACGCTTTAAAATCCTAAAAATTAAAAAATCCAGACAGGATGCCAAGGCAGAAAAAGTAGAGGAAGTCTGATCCCGGGTAGCAAGGGTTGTGGGGGGGTGGTGGTGGTGGAGGGGTGCAAGCTGCATGGTCATCACACTTCCAGAGGAAGAGGGTTCCAGATAAAATGCCCAATACCACTGATCCCATGTGTGCTATGCTGTCCTAAGGTGACATCTCCTGTAATATTTAAATAAAAAAAAAATCTGGAAGAACTATATTAATATTTAGTCCTTGCTATACTCTGAGCAGAACAAACCATCTGGGGTGGCTAAGGAAAATGATAAAAATGGTTACAAGAAGCCATAAAAATTAAAAAAAAAAAAAAAAATTTCAAAACTGATCTGCTGCCTTTCACATTCTTCACAGTGTTGTGATAGCATGGTATGTGGACCAGAGATTATCTCATTAAGTATCAAGATACAGCAGCGAAAGCCTACCGCCGATATAGAGGCTGGGCATGGTTGGATTATGATATCAAACTCAGAAAGCAAACAGAGTAGGATAAAACAATTTCCTGGGGCCATTTGGATATTGCCTTGTGGCTCGAGGAAATGACTCCAATAAGACCTTTACATTACTCATTCTCCAGCACTCCCTCAGGTAAAGGAAATCATAGGCCCTCTCTCCATGCCCACCTTGGGGAGGTGGGTTTGTAGACTACCACAGGCCACTGTTTCTGGGGAGCAAAATGCAGATTTTGGCAGACCTGCTCAGGCTGCAGTGCCCAGCACTCTCGTTACCTGCATGAAGCCAGCAGCTGACAAGCAAAATCAGTTACCTACCCCACCCCACCCTTGGTTATGGCCCCGGGTTCCCATTGTAATTAAGGTGAATTACATTATCCCCTATCATGGGCCCAGAGTTTCCATGTCAGCTAATAATGCTAGATCCATTACAGAACACAGGGAGGTTGCTCACAAGAAAATACACAAAGAAGACTCCTTGGGCCTTCCTGAACGGCCTTTCAGGAAGAAGCCTTTATAAGTCTTGATTGTATCCACCCTGGGAATTGTCCCCAAAGAGGAGTCAGGTGAGTTCAAGCTCATCCACAATTTATCATACCCTGAAGGTGTCCGAGACAATGATTTCATACCTGTTGACCTGTGTTCGGTGCAACATGTGTCCTTTGGGCTTGGGCTCAATGCTGGCCAAAATTCAACAAAGAATCTGCCTCCAGGCTGCTGCCAGTGCACCCTTCCTCATTTTGATTGCAGGGCTTTGATTATGAAGGTAAATATCATTTTGACAATTTCATGCCCATGGGTTGCAAGAAGTCTCAGGAACCTGCACCCGACTGTTATTCTGGGAATGGTGATTGAAGCACATACTAGGGCAGAGCTTTCCAAACTTTTCATGTTGGTGACACACTTTTTAGACAAACATAATTTCACGACATGGTAATTCAGTCTACTAGTAAACCAGAGGTTAAAGGTTAAACGAACGAAACATATTTCGACAATTTATGTATGTTTCCTTAAATATATACATAAATAAAATGTTTCACAACACAACCTATCTCATGAAAACCTTAAATTTATATTAAAAATATATATTCCAAAATTCATGTTATTGTTATAATTTATGAGAAACAATAATAAAACAAATTGTCTGTCCCCCACACACTCATCTCTCTCCTCCCCCCAGCACGTCTGGCCCCCACAAACTCATATCTCTCCCCCTCAAGCACATGTCTGTCCCCCCAGCACGTTTGCCCCCCACTCACTCATCTCTCTCCCCCCAGCACATGTCTGGCCCCCACACTCATGTACCTCGTCTTTTTGATTGTTGCCAGTTAAGTGCTTCACTCCCTTCCATGATCACCAGACACTGCTGCTTGCAGTCAGTACTCCTCATGGCCAGGCCTCATCGGCAGCAGCAGCCAATGCAAGGATGGCTGGGCTCGTTCCACCCACCAAGCCCCCCAAAAAAACGCGATTGACAGCAAAAATCACCCAATAATAAGCAACCCATAAACTGAAAAAAAAAGTGAATCTCTAGGAAAAAAAAAGCCCAAACTCGCATCAGAGTTGACCGGGCTTGCGCGACACACCTGCGCACTGCAGGCGACACACTAACGTGTCCCGACACACAGTTTGGAAAGCTCTGTACTAGGGTGTCCAGGCTGCCAACTAATAAAGTGCTGGAGCTTAGAACACTAAAGTAGTTCCAGTCCCAGAGGAAAGACATTTCCAACACAGGTGCAAACCTTGCTGGGCTACCTACATTTTGCTTGCAGGATAAGGTGCTTTATAATGGCCACAGCAGGTATACACAATAAACACTTCTTTCTAGGTCTATAAAGGGGAAACCTTACCTTTTGAGATACCTTCCTCACATCTTTTGATGGCAGGGCCCTGTTGCAATGTGATCCATTATTTAACAGCAAACTGAGTTGTTCACTAATACCTCGAGGGGACGTGGATTTGGTGCATATTTAAAGGGTGCTTGGCGCATGGAGGCATAACCTTAGAGTGGCAGTTAGCCTAGATCACAAAAGTTATCACATTCTTGCAGTTGTTCCCCACTGTTGTAGTGTTGTACTTATGGGAAGCTGATCTGGCAAACTAATATGTGCTCGTCAGATCAGACAACAGAGCTGTTGTGGAAGTGATAAACAATATGTAAGCTAGAACTCATGAGGTAGTAAACCTTTTGAAATAGTTAGTTCTGTCTTCGCTAAATCATGTTTAGGGCATTCTACATTCCTGGAGATACAGAATGAAATTGCTGACATTCTCTTTTGCTTTAAGAGGTCTACTTTCAGTTCCCTTGCTCTAAAGGCTAATGAGAAAGGCACAGCAGTAACTGAGAAGATCTGGAGGCTTGCCACTCGGGGGAGGGGGGGGAGTGAAGGATCTGATCATGCCATCACTTTTGGCAAACACTCACAGGATATATTGGTGAGCAGTGGCTTGATATGAAGGCTTTCCTGGAACAACTGGGCTCATTCCTCCAGTGGTTGCTATCCCAGCAGAGCCTTAAACACTTCATACTTGAATGGAAGGCATGGGGATGTCCCTCTCCATCCTAAATTTATGATTTCTAGGACTTTTTACTAGAATCCTCAGGTGTCATGACCCCATCTAGGATTTTGCTATTAAGATGCTCAAAGGATGAGGAAAGAGATCCTCTAGACCTCAAGATAGCAGAAAGCCTTTAACACAGTATCCTGGAAAAATGCTGTGTGCCTAGCCTTATATATGTTTCAACCATTATGGGGCTTTGCTGTTCACATGCACCATTTCCCTCAGCTATTTTGAAGTCTTTAGAATCAGTAAGTTTGGTCCCTCCATGTAAACATACTTGGTCTCGGCTGGCCTTTTAGCTTGCGATGTGTTGGTCTTCCAAGGGATGCTCCGCATAATGTTGCACAGATCCAATACCAACCGGCTGGTAACGTAACCTCATAATGTTGAGAGGAGTAACAAAGGCTTGCCCATTTGCTCACTCTAGAATCTCAACAGCTTTCCAAGTGCTAGACCAATTTCCAGCCCTTGGTTTCTAGTACATACCTGAGGGAGCTGGGTTAACCAATTTTCAGTTTCATAGAGTTCTGAAGTTGACCTCCGCCAAGCTGAGACTGAATCAGGGCCAGTTCAGAAGGCAGTCTTTCTGGATAGGTGCAATCACCTCACATCAATCTTGGGAACGTTGCACAAGGCCATCAGGAAACTAAGCAGATGGCAGTCTTACTGTTTCAGACTTTATGTGCGTCCTGTAGTATCAGTTTGTAACCGGTCATTCTTTTTTTTCCTCATTTTTTTGAAAACTTTGAGCAAGTGAAGGCGGACCAATGCATGTCCATACAGTTTGGATATGTGGTCACTCTTACATCTTTTGGGTGACCAAGAAAACATTCATGGGGTCAACAGAAAAACACCTAGACCTAGTGATGTGGGGGAAAATGCCTACAGTGGATCAGATCCAGGGGAATGTTATGTGACTAGCTACTGCCGCACTTGCTACACAGAAGCAAATGCTTTGCCCTGCCAGTCGTGCTGACCATGGGCAAGTCACTTTACCTTCCATTGCCTCAGGTACAAACTTACACCTGAATGCATTAAACCATGATGATTTTTCACAGGAGGTGTCCCACTATTACGAGGGGGTGTCGCTGCAATAGTGGGGCCCCTTCCTTGAAAAAACATTGTGGCTCTATGGCACATTCTTTTGTCTCATGCCCAAACACCATGAGACAAAAGAACATGGCTAGCTTCCCTTTAAGTACGATGGTGGCCCCAATCTCAAGGGACCACCATTGCCTTAAAGGTTCAGCTGCTTAAAAATTTGCTGGCAAAAAGAAAAGTTGAGTGGGGGTCTGGGCTGACTCGTGGCTCAACCTGGGGCCATCACTAAGAGGTGTACCCAACTCCTCAAAGTTAAAAAAAAAAAAAAAAAAAAAGGGTCCTGTTCAAGCATGGTGATGGTGCCTCCCCAAAGGTTACAATAAAATGCTTTTGGGTTTAGGGTGCCCCCCCACCTCAATATTAAAGTTTTTGGGTTATAGTGCCCCCCCAGGTACTCTTCCCCCAAAGGTATAAAAATAATCATTGGGAATCAGTGGAGGTATCACCCTTCCTTTCCCTCACCAAAGGTATTATAAAAAGTCATTGGGTGTTCAGAGATCCCCTCCACATCCCAACCCCACTCCCACACCTTTAAAATTAGAAGGTCTTGCGATGGGGCCCGTGGTGCCCCCTAGCACCTGGTCTGGTTGATGCCATTTTTCAAAATGGCGCAGACCTAACCTTAAGCCTACATACTGTTAATGCAACTCCATCATTGCTCTCTGCTTCAACAGCAACTGGTAACAGGGAATTGGATTCAGACAGTAACTAACGAGGGCCCTGACTTTTATGGTTTGGGACACTGATAAGTATGGGGGTAACCTGCACGGTGCGGCAGATCCTACCATAAGCTTGCTGGGCAGACTGGATGGACCATTTGGTGCTTTTCTGCCATCGTTTCTGTGTTTCTCTGTTTCTATGAAAGTGAAGGGAGGTCAGGCACAATTCTCGCCCCTCAGTGGGTTGGAAGGGCACCTCCCATGGTAAGATAGCCAGCAATAGAAATGAATTAATAAATGCAAATTTAATAAGTCCAATGAAGTCCAGTTGAGTTTGATGAGAAAATGTATTTAATTAAAGCTGCGGCCATGTGCTTAACATAAATTCAAAGCCTCTTTGTTATGTTTGGGAATGTGCATGAGGGGGAGTGGGGAATGCTACAGGATCATGAGGGTCCCTCTAAGTCCAGTAAGTCCAGCTAGACAGGG